>NC_090815.1:32400011-32715011 GCF_000390325.3 Nicotiana tomentosiformis | reverse complement strand
TGTCTGAAACTCGCCCGAGCCTTCGGGGCTCCAAACCAAGCATCCACACAAGTCTAAAAATATCATACAAACTCAATTGTGTGATCAAAATACTAAAATAACATCAAGAACCATGAATCAGACATCAAAACGCATGAAACTCAAAAGAAAACTCAAGAACCTCTAGAATTGCAACCAAGCGTCTAAATCCTATTAAACCAACTCCGAATGACACCAAATTTTACAGGCAAGTTCCAAATAGGAAAATGGACCTATTTCAAGTCCCAAAACCAAATTCTGAACCCGATATCCACAAAGTCAACCTATGATCAAACTTAGAGAAACTTCTAAACCTCAAATTGCCAACTTTCGGTAAAACATGACAAATCAACCTAGGGACCTCCGATTTCAATTTCAGGCATACAACCAAGTCTAGAATTACTATACAAACCTATTAGAGCTCTCAAAACACCATTCTCAAAGTTATTTTCATAATAGTCAAACTTCGATCAATATTTTCAACTTAAGCTTCTAAACCAAGAACCAAAAGGTCCAAATCAACCCGAAATGTTCCCGGAATAAAAATAACCAACCCCACAAGTCATACAACCACAAATGCACATATGTGAAGTATCAAAAGGGGAAACAGGACTCAAATATACAAAACGATTGGTCGGTTCGTTACATATATTCAAGATAAAGTACGGGATTCTTCTCATGAATTTTAGGATTGTACTTAGGAAAATCAAAACTCTCATTGTCTGAATCACTATCCAAGCTTAAAGTTTCCGAAGAATTCACGCAATCAGGATTGCCTTCTTCATTTGACAGCTTCTTTTGAACCTCAGCACTAATAAGCTCTCTACCACCTTCAACGCGTTGTTTTCCAGTAACTCTCTTATCAAACATTGCATTGAAATCTGATATTTAATTTTCAGAATCCTCAAACTCATCACAACTAGACAATTTTGACGTTTCAGCCATTGTCTCAGTAATTCCAACAATTTGTTGCATATTTTGAATGTTGATTGTATGACCTTCATTCTCAGGTTCTATCTTTGCCATTTCAAAGAAATAGTCCAGATGCTCAAAATATATCTCAACTATATTATATTTGAGAATCGATTCGGCAATTCTGCTAGCTTCAACTTCAGTTGATACTAGTCTCAATATGTTACCAAACTTACCACATTTGTGCCAGAATATCACAGAATCATTGATGTAACCACAAATCTCAGTCATCTTCCTCAACTCTGTCATATTAAGATCTATTGGTTTCATATAGTTAAATTAGTCGATTATACGCCCAACATAGTGTTTAGTTAGCTGATGCTTCATTAACCCCCATGATATACCTTAATGCTGAAATATGACGCCATAATTATAGAGTCTGTCAACAATAAAAATCATATTTTAAATAGGAGTTTCAAACTAAAATAATTTGAAGCAAGCAGAACTGAATATAAAAGCAATTCAAATCTAATAAACAAAGAAGTTCTAATTAATCTTCTGTAAAGGCAAGTAGAAACAAATTAGTTGTAACTACCCGATCGGTCGTTTTAAATATTGTAGTCACGTTCCTCCATTTATTACTTATTCTATGTTCATTTATAATTATATGACTTGTCGGGGTGGTTGGTTAGATTCCGAGGATGTTTCGAAATGAATTGGGGCACTTAGTCCCAAGGTTGGAAGCTTAAGTTGAAATAGTTAAAATGATGTTGACTTATGTGTAAATGGCTCCAGAATAGAGTTTTGATGGTTTCAATAGTTTCGTATGATAATTTTGGACTTAGGTGTATATCCGAATATAGATTTGGAGGTCTGTAGTTCGTTTCGGCTTGAATTGGCGAAAATTAGAAAGTTGAAGGTTTGGAAAGCTGAGAAGTTTGATCGAGAGTTGACTTTGTTGATACCGGGCTCAGATTTTGGTTTTGGGAGTTGGAGTAGGTTCGTTGTGTCATTTATGACTTATGTGCAAAAATTGAGGTCAAACGGAGTTGGTTTGATAGATTTCGATATTGATTTTAGAAGTTGGAAATCCATTAGTTTCGATAGGCTTGAATTGGGGTGTGATGCATGTTTTTCATGTTGTTTGATATGATTTGAGGCTTAGACTAAGTTTGTATTGTATTTTAGGATATGTTGGTATGTTCGGACGGGGTCCCGGGGGTGATTCAGATAAAGTTCGGCTTCATTTTGGCCTTATAGAACTGTTGATCTAATGTCTGGTGCAGTCTTCATCGCGTTCGCGACATAGGGATCGCGTTCGCGTAGAGTTGTTCAATGGAATGAAGTTTTTTACTTCGGGTTTGCGAATAAATCCATGCGTTCGTGAAGGTCTAGTGGGTCTATGCATCGCGATCACAATAGAGGATTCGCATTCGCGTAGAAGGTTGAGGCTGTCTTGGGCACCGGGCTTGTAGCCTATGCGTTCGTGGGAGAGGGGTCGCATTCGCCTAGGCATTGGATCCGATTTCATCGCGTTCGTGGCGGGTACATCGCATTCGCGAAGGAGGGTTTGGTAGTTGTGTATATTTGTGCTTCGCAAACGCGAGGCAATTTCCGTGTTCGCGAAGAAGAGAACTTGGGCAGAAAGTTTTAAAATCCCAAATTGTGGGTTAGACTATCATTTCACATCTTGGGTTGTAGAGCTAGATTTTTGGCGCTTTTGGAGGCGATTTTCTCGTCTTGGATCGGGGCAAGTGTTTTTGACTCGGATTTATTGTTATATCATGATTCCATCTTTGTTTTAACATTTAATTAGTGGATTAAAGTGAAGAAATAGGGGAATTTGTGGAAACTTTGCAAAAATGAAAAATAGAGGTTTGAAGATTGATTTGAGGTCGGAATTGGATGATTTTCATATGATTTGACTCGTTATTGAATGGGTATACGGATTTGTGAATTTTATCGGGTTCCAGTCCGGAGTTGACGTTTTGGGTTGACTTTTGGATTTTGGTTGAAGATCTTAGCTTTATCATTTAGAATCAATTCCTATAGTTTTTATTGATAGTATTACATTATTTTGGCTAGATTCGAGCCTTTAGGAAGTTGATACGCGCGAGAAAGACTTGTTAGATGAGTGATTTAGTTTGCTTGAGGTAAGTAACTTATCTAAACTTAGTTGAGGCACTAGTTGCCTGAATTATTATGATAGCTACGTGCTATTGGGTGTGCACATGTGTGGGGTTTGAGCCCATGTGCTAACGCTGGGGGATATTTATCCATGCTCAGATTGTGTTTAGACTATGATATGCCTAGATTTGACTGTTAAGTTTTAAGCTATGAAGTTTCTCATATTTGTAACATTGTCGTGAACTATTTGAGCCATGTTAGAGGCTATGTAGAGGTTTAATCCCTAAATGAACTTGATAAATGCTATTTTGTGACAAGATTTGCCGATTCGAGCTATGATAGAACACTTTGCACATGCCTACACTTAGCGTGTCACTTTTACCAATCCAGGAGCATGAGACTTGTTAATTATTCATCATGTACATGTATTTCTGTTATTTGCTCCTGTGTGATATGATTAGACTGTGTGCATGTGACCACACCGAGTGGATTACATTATTATGCATGTGACCACATTGGGCGGATTGTGTTGTTGTGCTTATGACCACGCCTAGTGGATTGTTGTTGTTGTGCCTGTGACCACGCCAGGCGAATTGTTGTTGTTGTTTCCGTGACCATGCCGTGCGGATTGTTGTTGTTGTTCCTGTGACCACGCCGGGGGGATTAAGATATTGAGCATGTGACCACGCCGGGCTGGTAGCACATTGAATTGGTCGTACTTGCGTGTGGATATGGATCCATCCCCCTAGAGTCACCCTCTCATGTTTCTCTCTTAATGGTGTACACGCGAATATTGAGGAAATCTGATAAGTGGTTTGGAATGGAATTGGAAAGGTTAAGGAAATCAGGCCAATGTTGGTTTAGATTTTGCATTTTATCTTTACTTACAATTTCCATGGTTATTTACCAGATTTATCTGCATATCACCTCTATATGCCAAACATTGACTCAGCAGAGTATTTGAAAAACTGTACACATACACACATATATGTTTCTTCTTGTGCTCTACGACTTGATTTCATTACTGCTCTGTACTTGTTAAAAGATGAAACTGTAAAGGTGATAGCTAGCATCATTTATAATTTGTGCTTCTTTTACCTTATCAAGGTTAGCTTCGATACTTATTGAGTACATTGGATCGGTTGTACTCATACTACACTTTGCACTTCGTGTGCAGATCCAGGTACTTTTGGATGCGGCAATTGCTAGATTTGGTGCTAGTACCTGCTTGGAAACTTTGATGTAGCTGCTATGACGCCCCCAGACCTTGACTCTCATTCCTTTCATTTTTATTCAGTAATGTTCTATTTTCTCAAATAGTTGTACTAGAGTTTTAGACTATGTTGAAACTTAGCAGCTCATGTACTCGGTGACACCAGGATTTTGGGATGGTTGTAGTAGAGTTTCAGTTGGTTTTATCAGATATTTATGAGATTCTCCGTTGTTGAGTTTATTAAACTTGTTCCATTCATATGTTGTGTTGTTATATGATTGTCGGCTTGCCTAGTAAGTGTGTTAGGCGTCATCACGATGGGTTGGGATTTTTGGATCGTGACAATAGCCCTTACTCTCCCATAGTATTGGTGAACAAAAAGAGGTGGCTCTTGGAGAATGTGTATTGATTATAGAAAACTTAACAAGCTTTTTGTTAACAATAAATTTTTCATTTCTGTTATTGAAGAATTGTTGGATGAATTAGTAGGAGCTCAGTTCTTTTCTAAATTGCACTTACAGTCTGGTTATCATCAAATTAGCATGGCGGAGGTCAATGAATTGAAGTCGATCATCAACACGTTCAAGGCATAGTTGGCACAGAAGCTCTAGCCGCTATATATTATAAAAAGACTTGATTCTGTTGAAGAAACTTGGAAACGAATAAGGAATACATATCCAACATTCAATCATGCAAACATTTAATGAAGGGCTGGATTGAAATTATAGATGGGCATACATAATCAAAGATAGAGCGGACAATTTGTTTTCATTTGTCATTGACAGTCATCACTACTATCTTGTCCAATATTTCAGCGCGCTGATCTAACTGGAAACACCATTTCTTTTAACACAACTTGCATGATTAAGTAAGTTAAGTCCAGAATTTAAACTTTATGGATTTAATTTTTAAGATTTTTGGTATTGAACCCATTATACTTTTAAGGGTTCATATTTACTCTTTATTGTAATGTCAATTGATTTCTACATATAAATTCATACTTCTCGTTGTAAGTTATGGGTTCAATTGAAACTGATGCTATTATGTTAGATCCGCCCTTGAAGTCAACATAGTGCAAACTAAAGTTAAATTTTGTAATACTAAGAACAAATGAAATCATCAGTATAGCACACCAAGTTCTAAAATATTGATGAAAATAAAATCACGCTTAACGTTACACAAAACACTTGTGACTTGCTAAAAAAAAACACTTGTGACTTGTCTAATAACGTGCGCTTCTAAGACGGTAGAAGTACTCCACACAGTTCATATAAAGATTGTCTTACAAATAGATGTTGAATAATATTATGCAGATTTCAGATCACGAAAATAATTTCATGAATAGAACTTTGTGGTACACTACATCACCATAATATTTCGTACATGCACCGCCATTGAAAGGCCTAATTGTATAGGGTGAAATATGATATGACACGTGGTCATCTAAAGGAAAGACACGTGGAATCCTAGACGGGATGGCCGAAGACCGAACGCAGTCATTCCGTTTGACACAACTATAAATAGTGAGACCAGTTATCATTGTAAGGGACATGAAATTTTTGGCAAAACTTATACTACATTCCACACAAAGCTTAATAGAATCTTACTTTTCTGCTTTTTGATCTCATCATTGTTGTACTCGTAAACTTTGTTCCCGGAACTATCATCTCTGTTGTTTCAACTACATTTTAAGGCTAAGTATTGTACATTTCTTCAATTATCGCATTATTTCAGGATCAAATGATTTTACTTGTCTAGAAATCACATATAAATTCAACTGTACTGTTTTACGGGTAAATAGTTTGGCGCCCACCGTGGAGCCTAGACAACTGTGCAATTAAATTGATCCTTACCTTTTTTACTAACGTGATTTAATTATTTTGTCTTAGAAAAAATCACAAAAGGTAGATAACACTGTTAACAACACGTACAACCCTGAAATTCGAGGGGATCAGCCTCATTTCGAGGATTCGATCAGTGACACCCGCAATGAGGGAAATGACGCCACGATGGTGCATGACATGCGGAACCCTCGACAGGTTCGGGAGACAACTCCTGATGATGCTGATGAAGAGTATGTTGTGGATGCGGTGAGGGCCCTGCAAGAGCAACAAACGTTCATTCTAAGTCATCTCATGCGGCGGGATAATGTTATGATGGAGTCAAAGCATGCGCTATCGGGGGCTTCGAATAATGTAAACATACAAGATCCAACTCCTCCTGGTGTTCCCACAAACCAAACAATATAGAGAGTCAACAACAACACTCCCAGGGGTGAAGTTGGCTCCGATAGGGCTGGGGGACGGACCCGGTCTCAACAACGAGAACGACCCATTCAAGAATAAACTTTTACGGTTTATGAGGGAAGTAAGCGTCTGCATGGACCAGATCATGGGCGCTCCACCAGTACTACAAGGCCCGGACTCGAAAAAGTATACTCAATTGTCGTACAAGCCGAGTGCGACACCAGAACTAATCCCAAAGCGGTTCAAAATTCCTGAAATGCCAAAGTATGACGGGATTTCAGACCCACATGAGCATATTACCACCTACACGAGGTCGGTAAAAGGAAATGATTTAGCTCCTCACAAAATTGAATCTGTGTTGTTAAACATTTTTGGAGAAACTCTCACGAGGGGAGCTCTAGCGTGGTATTCATTATTACATGAGCATTCCATAGATTCCTTTGAGATGCTCATGGATTCTTTCATCAAGGCTCATGCCTGGGCCAGAAAAGTATAAGTTTGGAAGGCCGACATATTCAAGATCGCACAGGGAGAATCCTAACTATTACTAGAGTTCGTTACCCGATTCCAAAAAGAAAGAATCTTGCTCCCGCCTATCCCAGATGAATGGGTAGCTGAAGCATTCACCAAAGGATTGAATCTTATTAGCTCAGACGCTTCCCGAAAGCTGAAGGAGAGCCTGCTTGAGTTTCAAGAAACAACTCGGGCATATGTCCACAACTGGTACGAGTCAAAGATAAGGATCGAAGATGACCAGGTCGGTTCTACATCATTGGCCAAGGTACGGGAGAAGCACATAGAAAAATCAAAGGATGACTACGACGTGGATAGACGAATTTCGAGGGGCCGATTTTTGCCTTACGAACGGACTGAAGGCCGAGGCAGAAACTACCGGGAAGCAAACAAGTTCACCGTTGATAGAGGGACCAATCGTGGTTGAAACAATAGATCACTTTAGGATAAAGAGACGTCGGGGATTCAGGATCCTTCTTACCCCAAGTTATCGGAATATAACTTCAACGCCAGTGTAGTGGAGTTGGTGTCATCCATGAGAAACATTTAAAAAGTAGGGATCCAAATTTATGGTGTGAATACCATGGGACGAACGACCACCGAACAGGGGACTGTCGTCACCTCCGGGAAGAGGTGGCAACACTATTGAAGAACGGTTACCTCAGAGAATTCTTGAGTGACCGAGCTAAGAACAATTATGGTCGTAACAGAGACAACGTGGAACCTTCAAAAGCAGGAGAAGAACCCCCACGCAAAACGATCAATATGATCTTCGATGGGAATGAGATTAGCGGGGTAACCTTTTCAGCAGTGAAGAAGACGAAAGTATCAATAACTCATAGTAAAAGACTCTCGGAAGATGATATCACTTTCACGGAGGAGGACGCAAACGGATTGTTGCTATCGCACAACGATGCACTGGTAATTTCTTTAAATGTGTTGGATTTTAAGATTAAGTGTGTTCTAGTGGATCCAAGAAGTTCGGCTAATATCATACAATGGAGAGTATTGGATCAAGCTAAACTCACCGGAAGCATTATTCTGGCAACAAAGCTCCTTTCTGGATTCAACCTTGTGAGCGTGACGACCCGGGGAGAAATTTTGCTGCTCACGAACGCTAAAGGAATAATAAAAACAACTTTATTCAAAGTAGTAGATGGTTACATGTGATACAATATCATCCTGGGAAGGCCGTGGTTACACGAGATAAAATTTGTACCCTCAACATATCACCAATTGCTGAAGTTTCAAATGCTCGAAGGAATCAAGTAGATAAGAGGTGATCAACCGGCAGCAAGGGAGATGAATGAAATTTCGGTTTTCAGTAGCAAAGGAAATGAGCACGCGGCATAAAAACTACAAGAACCGACACCTAATCCTGAGCTAGAAGAAGTTAGATCGGGAGCAGAGTCGTCAGAACATTATCATGTGCCAAGATATTTCCATGTTCCAGAACATTATCACGGCAGAGGAACTGGAGAAAGTTGCATTGTTCGAAGAGTTCCTAGAAAGAAAATTCCATTTGGGGACAGGACTGCACCCGGATCTTAGGTATGGTTTTATTGAATTCCTTAAATTTAATGCCAATTGTTTTGCATAGTCGCACGAGGATATGACAAGTATCCCGACGGAAGTAGTCATGCACAAGCTGAGTTTGAATCCCAACATACCTCCGGTAAGACAAAAAGAAATGCCCTATCACCTAGACTGGGAATAAATTCGTCAAAGAAGAGGTAACCCGCTTTCTTAATATTGGTTCGATTCGAGAGGTAAGATATCCGGACTGGCTAGCCAATGTAGTAGTAGTTCCGAAGAAGAACAATAAATTTTGCATTTGTATAGATTATAAAGACCTTAATAAGGCGTGCCCAAAAGACTCGTTCCCACTGCCAAATATCGATCAAATCAAGATTCCTCGAGGCTTATTCCAGGTACTACCAAATCAAGATTAACCAGTAAAATCAAGAAAAGACTTCGTTTATAACGAATTTCGGTACATATTGTTACAATGTGATGTCCTTCGGGTTGAAAAATGCTGGAGCCACTTATCAACGGCTCGTAAATAAGATGTTTGAAAAAGCAAATAGGAAAGGCTATGGAAATTTATATAGACGATATGCTCGTTAAGTTTTTGAATGTAGGTGACCACCTTAAGCATTTGCAAGAAACATTTGACATCCTGAGGAAGCATAACATGAAATTTAATCCCGAAAAGTGCGCGTTTGGGGTCAATTATGGTAAGTTTTTAGGATTTTTGGTCTCACAAAAGGGAATTGAGGTAAACCCTGATAAAATCAAGGCCATAGAGGATATCTCAGATCAATTATTGAACGTAAAAGAAGTCCAAAGGATCACAGGAAGATTAGCATATTTGAGTAGGTTCATTTCCCGGTCGTCGAAAAAATGTCATCTCTTCTTCACACTGCTCAAAAAGAAAAATAATTTCGAATGGACACCGGAGTGCCAGAAGGCTCTGAAGGACCTGAAGAAGTACTTATCAAGCCCTTCATTTCTCTCAAAACCAAAAGAAAGTGAAACATTGCTAGTCTATCTCGCAGTTTCAGACGTTGCGGTAAGTGTAGTTTTAGTCTGGGAGGACGAAGGTATGCAATTTCCCATTTATTACATTAGCAAAATTTTAACGGGAGCAGAAACTCGCTACTCACATTTGGAAAAACTGGCCTTAGCTCTCGTAGTTGCCGCTCGAAAGCTGAGGCCCTACTTCCAGTGCTACCCGATAGTTGTGGTGACTGCTTTTCCTTTGTGGAACATCCTCCATAAACCCAAGATCTTGGGAAGATTGGCCAAATGGCCGTAAATATGAGTGAGTTCGACATAGAATATAAACCAAGGACTACAATAAAATCACAAGTCTCGGCTAACTTCGTGACCAATTTCAGTCCAGCACTACTGCCTCTGGCAACCAAGGAGGCAGTAATGATGTCAAAATCGACATCGGGGGTTTGGACCTTATTTACAGACGGAGCTTCCAATGTAAAAGGGTCCGGACTCGAAATAGTCTTAATCACACCTTCTGGGGAAACCTTAAGGCAAGCCATCAGAATGATCCCTTTAACTAACAATGAAGTAGAGTATGAAGCTTTGATTGCAGGACACGAATTAGCCCGGGGACTTGATTATGAGGTTATCGAAATCAAATATGACTCGTAGCTGGTCGTAAATCGGGTTTACGAGATCTTTGATACCAAAGAAGAACGTATGCAACAATTCGTGGTAAAGGTCCAGGCTCTTTTGGCACGATTCTGGGAATGGCTAATTACTCATATCCCGAGGGAGGATAACGCAGAAGAGGATTCATTAGCAAACTTAGGATCATCGACGGAAATAAAGGGATCGGAGTCTGGGATGATAGTGCAACTGATGAACCCAGTCCTGGATACAGATGGTTACTATGAGGTAAATTCGACTAGTCTGGTCTGGGACTGGAGAAATGAAATAATCGACTATCTCGAGCAGGGGAAGTTGCCCGAAGACCCTAAAGCATCACGGGCGTTACGTGCCAAGGCTGAACGTTATAGCTTCAAGAGAGGCCAATTGTATAGAAAATCCTTCCAAGGCCCGCTTGCCCGGTGCTTAGGAGCGTCGAAAACTAATTATGTCATGAGAGAAGTCCACGAAGGAATATGCAGAAATCCCTCGGGCGCAGATTCTTTGGTATTGAATTTTATATGGGTAAGATATTACTGGCCTCGCTTGGAAAAAGATGCTAAAGACTTCATACGAATATGTGATAAGTGCCAACGCTACGCGCCACTAGTACACTAACCGGCAGAACCCTTACATTCGGTTCTATCCCCATGGTCGCTCATGAAATAGGGGATGGACATCGTCGGACTGCTGCCACCGACTCCCGGAAAGGTAAGGTTTCTTTTATTTATGACTGACTATTTATGTAAATGGGTGGAAGCAGGTCTTTATAAGAAGATCGGAGAACGTGAAGTGGTGGATTTACTGTGGGAAAATATAATTTTCAAGTTCGGAATACCAAAAGAGATAGCATACAAAAATGGAACACAGTTTATCGGTGCAAAAGTTACAAAGTTCCTCGAAGATTTGAAGATAAATAGGATAACATCTTCTCCTTATCATCCGAGAGCAAACGGTCAAGCGGAGTCAACAAACAAAGTGATTATTCAAAACCTCAAGAAAAGGTTGGAAGCAACAAAAGGCAAATGGCCCGAATAATTGCTCGGAGTTCTATGGGCCTACAGAACAACGACCAAATCGAGCACAGGAGAAACTTCTTTTTCGCTTGTGTACGATGCTGAATCCCTAATCCCGGTGGAAGTGGGCGAACCCACTTTGAGATATTTTCAGGCAGATGAAGAATCGAACAACGAAGCTATGTTAATCAACTTGGAACTACTTGAGGAACACTGAGACTTGGCGCATGTAAGAATGGCAGCTCAAAAACACAGTATGGAGTGATATTATAATCGAAGAGCCAACCTTTATTATTTCAAAATAGGAGATTTGGTTCCGAGGAAAGTAACCCAAAATATCCAGGAATGCAACGCGGGGAAGCTAGGTCCAACGTGGGAAGGTCCCTACCGGATTTCAGCTATCACTGGGAAAGGTTCGTATGAGTTAGAGAATCAAAATGGAGACAAGTTGCCTAGTAACTAGAACGTGGAAAGTATGTGTGGTACTCGTTTTCCCTTCGTTCAGTTTTTGTCCCAATTGGATTTTTCTCGCAAGGTTTTTAATGAGGCAGTGATAGAAAGCATACTATGAAGACAACAACAATAAGACCATTGATAGCAAGGCAAACTAGCAAGCTTCGACTCGGGGACGGTTAGATAATCTTTGGTTCGATAGAAAATTTCCACTGGGAAGTTAAGTTAGCTACCGAATAGAGGTTACCCGACCGTTCACGAGCACAAACCGCTAGAGGATTGTAAGATATTCTTTCGCTCTATAGCATGGATTCCTAAGGGGAAGTAAGGTATGTTGCCGAGTTAAGGATTATCTATCAATTCATTGGTGGGATCTTTGAAGACACAAAACTTTCAGTGTTCCAATTCGCATTCTTCGCATTCGAATACTAGGGGGAATGATATGACGATACGACAACATCAACTGCCACTTTAACTGGGAAACGAAAATTCGAAAACCAAATGCATCATCGAGACCAGGGACTGTGCAGCCAGTCCCGTAGAAATAAGTTGTATAAGATAGCCACAAGTAATGGAAATTTCATTTTAGCATAATAAATGCTAACCACAAGTAATGGCAATTTCTAAACATAATAAATGCTTGTGTACTTTTGAAAATAGAAGGAATTATATGAAAAGAAATCCTTTTATTTTTATCTTGTTTCTTATCTGAACGATGAACTAACTTTGTTATTTGAAAGTTAAACAAGTACTTCAAATGTTAGTGTCGTAATGAACAAGAGACGTCCTCTTCAAGAGCACCGTAAACATAAGAGGGCCCTCTCTTATGAAAATCCTTACGTTAAAGAGTTGGTTTAGAAAGAATTTATGCCCGAAATCAAAATGCCTTTGAGGAAAAATGCACCCGAAGACATACATGAAAGGACGCAAAAATTAAACTTGCACAAATACTTATAGAAACCCTCACAAAAAAGGATAATGCTCGGAACCAAAAGTGCTTCGAGGAAAATGCATCCGAGACTACACATAGTAAAGCGCAAACAGAAAAATGTCCATAGAATTCTTAAGCAAATGCAAAGGTTAAAGACTTGCATAGATATTCAAACAAAAGTAAGACTCATACAATACTTGAGCAAAAATATGTCCTTATTTACAAGAACGTGCCAAAACAATAAAAGTACAAAATGGGAAAAAGAAAAGAAAAGCTAAACTGCAGTGCCTCCAGAACCAGGAGGAAGAGAAGTGTCTACATCTCTTGGAAAAGTAGGCGGGTACACCGGTGGCTCAACATTTTCATCAGTTTGGCCATCGACATCATCATCTTCCGATTCTTCTTCAATTCCTAAAAACTCAAAACCAGAACCAGAAGGGTCAGACCTCGATGGGAGTCCACTTTTAGCTTCTAACTCAAGCCCGCGTGACCTGGCAATTTCAACATCAAAGTCAATGACACCATCTTTGGCCTCTTCCAAGGTTTTTCTCCTCATGCTATGCATGGCCTAAGGTTTTTCAATAATGAGGGAAGCCTCTCAGCGCTTGAGTTCTTCTTTGAGTTGGGTTACCTCGACAGAAAGGTTTTCCCGGGCGGACCTAGCAAATTTGAGACTAACATCAAGGTCGCGGACAGGTGAACTAAATAGCCTATTATGCTCGATAGTTTTCCTGTACTTCTCTTCTAGCTGGGCGTGTTTCGCCCGCACAGTAGCAAGCTCTTCAATTTTGTAGTTCAAGGCTGCCTCTAAGTTAATCACTCTTTCAGTGGAGGCAGCCTTGGTTGCAGCAAGAACGACGTCCTGGACTTCTGCCCATTTGGACTTGGCTTCATCAAATCTAACCCTCAGCGGGCCAATTTATTGGCTAAGGGTTACCACTTCTTGCTCACTTTGCTGCAAACGAGCCTCCAAAACAATGACCTCAGTAGCTTCGATTTCCATTTTTGAGAGGCGGAGAACAGTTCGATCCCGTTCCACCAAGCGTTGATTCCGTTCAGAAGTAAGTTCCTCTTTCTCATGAATCAACTTTTGAAGGCCCTCAGAATCAAGAAAGTTTGCCTACAAAACAACAAAAAGTAAAACTTAGAATACATTCATACAAAAGTAGAAGAAATAACAAAGGAAGAAAGGAAGATACCGCTGCGACGTTGTTCAACAAACACTCTGCCGAAAGTGCCTGAATCTTTTCCCAGTCTTTATCTGAAGCCAATGGCTTCAGATAATAGCAAAGCTCCACCGGCCGGGATAACAAGTTGCATCCGGTAGAGACCGAAAGAGTAATGTTCCTCTTCCTTTGTGGATCTTTAGAAAGGGCAGGATAATTTTGCCCCAAATTTCCATGAACTGGGGACTGCAGAAGAGGAACACCCTCTTCACGGTTAGGTTCGACCGGTGGAGGCGATGTAGCAACTGCTGGTGGAAGAGTGTGTCACGCCCCGAAATCATGGAGCGTGATCGGCGCTCAACCGAGTATACCCAGTCGAGAAAGCCTAATTTACATTAACCTCTCATCATTACTCATGTATGATTTACCATAACATAATAAGATCTTGACTTTCATATTAAATACTCTTGGCTCAATGGCCTATATTTTCTTTCTCGTGGTGGTTACGCAGCTCTATAAATAGCTGTAAATACTGTGAACAAAAATATATGACAAAACTCAAATCTTTAATTACATGAACCACAGTGTACATGGAGTTTCTAAGACAATGGATACATATATACATAAAACTAACTAGACCCCTAAACATCCACTAAAATTGTAGCGGGCTCACCATAAGTTGAGTAATGAAGAAGATCCATATCATCCTGTAGAAGCATACATGTATCCATTAAACGATGCAGCGCCCCCGGAAAAAGGGACGTGAGTACAAGTGGAATAGTACTCGTATGTAAGGCAGTCAAAACAACATATGAAAATACGATAACTTAAATAAGAGGCAATTAAAGTACATCAAGAAACTACAAAACATCCAATAAAATCACATTTCAAGTCTTATTATACTTGCATCATTCTAAATTTCTTTTAGGATCAACTGCGCCATATGAACGATACGTGGAATACATAATATAATGTAATTATAACAACATGTACAAACAATGCCAACAAAAGTATCACCTTCCTCCCTTAAATTATACATATACATTTCGTAAACCATCCTTAGTGTTCACATATCATATTATACACATATGTGTATCATAGACCGTTCACAACGTTCACTTACACAATACAAATACACCTATTCAAGGGCTTGAAAATACAACATGAATATGATGAATCATGATGACAATAAATGGGCTTAGATAGTCGTTAACGTCAAGCAAATTTATTAAGAGCTTCCATTCAAATTTATCGATATTAAGTCGGGGGTCCTTTATAACCACCCTCACACAAAGCGGCCATGCCGCCATACCCCAACATATGCGGGTGTAGGTGTATCACGATACCACAACCTCTACACAAAGCGACCATGTCGCCTCACCTCAATATACGCTGGTGGAGATGTATCACTATACCACAATCCCAACACAAAGCGGCCCTGCCGCCACACCCCAATATATGCGAATAGAGGTGTATCACAATACCACAATCCCAATACAAAGCAGTAATGTCGCCTCACCCCAATATATGTGGGTGGAAGTGTTTCACAATACAACAATCCCTACGCAAAGTGGTCATGCCACCTCACCCCAATATATGCGGATGGAGGAGTATTACAATACCACAATCCCAACACAAAGACGTTATGCCGCCTCACCCCAATATATGTGGGTGGAGGTGTATTCCGCAATACAACAATCCCTACACAAAATGGTCCTACCGCCTCACCCCAATATACACAGGTGGAGGTGTATCACAAAACCAAAATCCCTACACAAAGTGGTCATGCCGCCTCACCCCAATATATGCGGGTAGAGGTGTATTCCACAATACCATTATCCCTACACAAACCGGTCCTACCGCCTCACCACAATATATGCGGGTGGAGGTGTAATCCCAATCACAATACCATATACAAACTCAAAGCAATATAGTTTATCATTACATTTAACGTCGTAATTACTCATATCATTGGAATACTTCATGTTCATGCTCATCATGGAGAAACACAACTCATTACATTAGCGCATGCATGGTAAATCAATAAGTAGATTTCAATGGCACATGGGCCCAATTCCTTTTCTTAAGGTTCATCGTCATTTAACAAAGGACATATCCCTTCCATCTCATTATTCACTCCATTTACCTCTTGAAGTCATTATCTAGGTTCATGACTCTTGGGGACTTAACAATCAAAGTCATTTATATATATTATTTCAAAAGCATACTACTATAGTTGAAACCATTGATTCATACAACACTTCGAAATTCTCATTTAGGCAACGATCACATTTCATGTTTATACTATCACTTACTTGTACTTGCCTTGGGTGCTCATATAACATTAAGAGCATTTAGAACATTTAGGAACATCATAGCCTTTACTCGCAAGAACGTAGGGGCTTATAACAAATTGGAAACAAAAGTACAAATACGTACATCTCATAACCTTTCACACCCTATGTCACGTAATCCGTACTTTCAACCACTTACAACATTATTATTTTATTGGCTCTCTTGGCCATACATATGATTCTTCTTTCATGGAACAATGGCCGTATTTCCTATTCCACACTTTCATATCTTTCCTTTCATGGATAGTCATCCTAAATATCCACATATACAATATCCCGGAAATCACAACTTTAGGTTCATTAGTAATGAAGATTTTAAACACAATGGATTTCTTCTTGAATTACTTTTTTCCCAAAAAGGACAATACACAATTTTCACTCATGAATATGTAAGAATGCAAAATACATTGAAAATACTCACTAAACATAGTATTAGCTAAAACAGCCATATATGAGCATCACTTGAGTTCATAAGCTTTTAGGCAATTCTAAATTGAAAGTTAATTTTTGAATAGTTGAATCAAAGCTCATTTCATAATCTTTCTCACATCATCTCATTTCATGGGCACCATTGGCCACAAGTATAACTTTCACTCTTGGCACGTTGGCCATACTTTATATCCCCAATTAACTTATTTCACTTCCAACCATCTTTATAGGTTATCAACAATAAGACATTTCCAATCAATACTTTAGGTACACATATGAGCAATTAAGAGTCTTAAGCATATTGAGTTTTATCACACAGTTTGACATCATAACCTTCCTTTGAAACACCATTCAAAAACATAGCATTTTAATACACATATCATTCTTGAACACATTACCAAAAGATAATATAATGTGATAGGAACATTCGGAACACGTTTTGAATACATAATTCTCAACACTTTGCTTATTTGGGACATTCAAATTTATTGGGAACAACCCGAAACATAGAATAAGGAACTTGAGACATCTATACTTGAAACTTACGGGAACATCATTGAATTCAATTCTAAGAAGGAAGTTTAGCCAACATACCTCGCTTTGCGCTTTCTTTAAATTACTACAACGTTCCGAAAATTCTAGAAATCTCAATATATTTTGATACATAACAAAAATGAATCATAATTAGAAATATATTCATGGCCTCGGCTCATTTGAGCATTTTATCAAACACTAGGTGTGCAAATTTGGCTACAAGGTTCTTCTACAAGATTTCATTCACTCCTCAACCCAATCTTTACTTATTTTAGCCCAACAATCTTCACACAAATATTATTGGTACATACATGTATAAATAATACTCTCATACCCAAGAATCATACCCATAATCAACCATTTTCTACCCAAATTCGAAATTGAAAACTAGGGTATAGAACCTTACCTCTTAGATGAAGAACTTGTGAGATTTTCTTGTTGGATTTTAAAGTTTGAACAATATCTTGATGAACAAAACACTTCATATAATTCCTCTCTATAGAACACTCTCACTTCTCTCTAGAAAATCTCAGATAATTGCCCCAAAATAAACCCCAAAGCTTATTTATCAAAATGGGGTAGGGTTATGAAAATAGAAAAATTAACCCTCCAAAAGCAGATCTGCGGTCGCATAATGGGTATGCGGGTCGCACAATGGTCGCAAAAATTGGTGCCAAGAACTGGGCTGTTCTGATCCATTCTGCGACCAGTTTGCGGTCGCAGAAGCACTTTCGCGATCGCAAAATTATCGCAGAATCTCATTTTTCTAGCCTTTGGTAAATTGGTCATAACGTCTTGTAGGAGTGTCCAAATGACTAATGGTTTGCAGTGTTGGAAACTAGAGTCAAAGGGCTTTAATTTTATAGGTAGATAATCTCCTAAGTAGTTATATATTGGTATAATCATGCGTTTGAAGTAGGATCTAGTGCGAACTCACTTGAAACTTTGTCCCATCATAAATCTTTCAACTTGACTTAGTCTTGGGGCTTTTCTTAGACCATAAACCATTCTTAATGCACATAATACATATATTATCATGATCAATTTATATCATTCATACAATAGTCCTTGTCTACATATAAAATAATATAATTAGCGCACATCAACTTTCTCGATAGCGCTTAAGTACTTCGAAATATTTCGGGGTGTTACAGAGTAGATGAAAATGGAAGTGATGTAGCAGTTGTTGGTATTGGTGAAGATGGAGATGAAGCTGATGTAGTTGAAGAGTGAGAAGCAGTTGCATCAAATGCGGTTCTAGTTGTTCGATACTTGCCAACCAAAGATGGCTAGGACCCGGTACTCAGCCCCGAAGTACCGGGCACATCAATTAGGGCCCGTAAACAGGAGTTGATATTATCTACCAAATCAAACTCTCCCCAAAGTGCCGAGGCATCATCCTCGATTGGTGTAACTCTCTCAACAGGTCGAGCATCTTGTTGAGATGATGAGGATCATTGTCTTATATGTAGAGAAGCTCCTTCATCACTAGCTTCTTCATCATGATAAATCACCACGGTGTCTATGACCGGCCCGGAAGAAGGACCAGTCACTATTGCCACCGGAGATAACTCGGGGGCATCAATATTTGCCCTCTTATTCTTTCCCCCGGCCACGGAGGAACGTCTTCTCTTATGTTGTTTATCCTTCGGCCGGCGACTCCTTTAATAAGTGTTTACGCCCAAGACACGCTCGAAGATACCTGTTCGAGTAAATACCTCCTAAAGCAGCCTTGCTGCATCTGCAGGATCAGCCAAGACGTCCTCCTCGGGGACAACAACAAAGCCCGCAGGTAGACCTAATTTCGTTAACAAGTTAGAAGGGTTCAACTAAGTTATCCATATACAAAAATAAATGGAAGTAAGGTAAGTTAAAATTACCATGATATTTGGCCTTCCACTAATGTTCGACCAAAAATGCATATATTTAACCATTATTACCTCACAATATAGTATTTTTAATCGTCTTTTGAGTATTAATTATATTACTTTGTGCTTAATATTATATTCTAACTATGTAGGAATAAAGCGATGTGAAGATAAAGAGATTTGGAGCAACATTAAATAAAACGCGGAAGAAAAAGAAAAGAAAATAAAGAAGGAGATAAAGGGGGGACACATTTTTGGTTTTGTCCCCCGTCCCCCCAAGTGGAAGACAAAAGAATAAGATATAGAATGCAAATCAAAATGCAACAAGAAGTAATTGTAAAATCGTCACTGCTTTCTGCGCTAGGCCTGGTCTGGACACTAGGGACAGGGTACTTTTCCTAGTTTGCTCGGGATAAGGTTATTTCGTCCCTACACGCCCCTAAATCATATAAAAAGGGGTCCTAAAACTATTTTGAGGAGGGGAGAACGTTTTTGAAAGGAACCTTTGACTAAGGAAAAGCACAGAGTTGTCGTGGAGGCCGAGTTTCATCTTTTTTTCCACCAAACTTAGTAATTTTTATGTTTCTTTGTATGATTTGTCATTTGGCTACCATGTCTATGTAGAGCTAAACTTCACGTTCTAGGGTTGTGGTTCTTTCATGACTATTGTTATTCGGATATTGATTTTGATTTCTTATTTATTATATTGGTTTATTTATTCAATCTTGTACTTAATTATTTGATTGCTTGATCTCCAATTAAGTATTATCTACGAATTTAGAGTTGAACTCGGAAGTGAGAATTCTAGGTTGCATATAGGATTGAGTAGAGCAAGTTCTTGAACCCGGGCGTCGGGGAACGAATTCGCGATTAGGATAGACATATACCTAATTGCCTTGCTTGATTGATGTACAGGAACTATAAATGCGTTCTTACTAGTTCTAACTCCATACACATATAGGCGTTAGGTTAGCTTGAATAGGCGAGTAAGAACTTTACAGATTCTTATAAGCAATATTAACCCTGTCAACCAACAAGCTAGATGAATGAGTTAGTTAATTAATTGAAGAATACAATAGGAATGTTAGATAGCCCATAACCCTAGATCGTTTTCATCACATTGATAATATAAAAATCTACTCTTCCTCTATTTAAAGTTCATTAGTTATTTTTTTTTTAGTTTAATTACTTTAGCATCACTACTTTTGGGTTTAATCCTTGTTTAGATAATTAGGATAGTCTAATTTAGTTAATAGTTAATCACAAGTCATCGTGGGTTCGACATCCGACTTTTAGTCACTTTATTATTTGACGACCTCGTATACTTGCGTGTGAGTAACCCATATTTAAGGGCCATTTCTTTCCACAAATAAGTTTCGGGCGTCGTGACGTCCAAGATCTTTTGAACCCACTAGTCCAAGCCTTCCATCACCTATGGGATCCATCGAGTTGCTGAAATAAACGAAGAATAGAGGATCATTACGGCTTTAGAAAAATATTTAGTAAAAGGAAAAAACTAAACAAAGAGCTTACGAGTGCGGTTCCAAGCGGTCGGAAATGATGAAGTCATTATCGGAATGATGTCGTTGGTGGCAACTGCAACGAACCGTTCCATCCACCCACAGTCGTTGTCATCATCCATACTAGACAACAAAGCACGGTGGCCACGCTTGCAGAGGTTTATCATTCCCCCGCGGAAGATTTTGGGAGAATAGAGATTCATCGTATGAGCTAAGGTTAGCTCATCTCCCGTCTCCTGGCACAAGCGTCGAAGGTAGGTGACCGTCCTCCATACTAAAGGACTTACCTGTGCCAAACACACCTGGTAGAAAAGGCAAAACTCCGCAATCACAGAATCAAGCTCTTCACTAAAAGAAAATGCACCCAAAGTAAAGGGATACGTGTAAAAGTATGTAAAACCTTCCTTGGGAATGATCACTCGCTCCGAAATCAGGAGCAATGATATCCAACTCATGGCAGCAACAGTATTCCTTCACAGCATGAATACTGGAAGGACGAATGGAATAATGGTACCTGCTAACAACCCATATACGGGGGTTAGCAGTAGGAAATTTCTCTTCTAAGTCCTTTATGGTACTGATTCTCTTTGGGATGATGGAACCCACCGTTGGAGGAGCAGAGTCCTTGGCCTTGTTCTTGTTCTTTGAAGAACCGACACACTTGGAGGAAGAATGCATTGATTAAGAAGAAAGAAAAGGTTTGTATTTGAAGAGAATTAGAGAAAGGATGGAGAACAAAGATGCAAATCAAAAGTTCGAGAAATTATGAAGTGCAAAGGAAAAGAATGATGCGTTTAAGTAAAATTTTGGCAGCTAAATCCATAGCCACGATTGCCTCGATAAAAAGCAAAAATTTTGCTGAATTGTGGGACGACACGTGTTCGGGGCATTAAAAGCAGAGAGACGTGCGTCTAATCAATCGTCAGAAGCCTTCAGAGGAAGTTATTGAAATTTTCGCCAAAAGAGTGTTTCTACCAACTCCCCGGTAACACAAAGTTATGTCACCGAAAAGCCGGAGGACTATCTGTATAGATGAAATATGATATGACACGTGGTCATCTAAAGGAAAGACAAGTGGAACCCTAGACGGGGATGGCCGAAGACCGAATGTAGTCATTCCGCTTGTCACCAGAAGGGATAACATTCATAAAGGTGTATTAAATGCTCTGCGCCCGGTAACATTTAATAAGAAATATTCTGCAGCATTAAAAGCGACGGTCCGTTACAGAGAATTTGGCATTTATATTCATTGTTACATCTTCATCAATGACCCTCATAATTTACATTAAAAGGGGGCACGATCCTAGGACTTCCTTCCCTAGACACAACTATAAATAGTGAGTCTAGTTATCATTGTAAGGGACATGAAATTTTTGGCAAACCTCATATTACATTCCACACAAAGCTTAATACAATCTTACTTTTCTGCTTTTTTATCTCATCATTGTTGTACTCAGAAACTTTGTTCCCGGAACTGTCATATCTGTTTTTTCATCTACATTTTAAGGCTAAGTATTGTGCATTTCATCAATTATCGCATTATTTCAGAATTAAATTAGTTCACTTGTCTAGAAACCACGTATAAATTCAACTGTATCGTTTTACGGGTAAACACTAATCAGTTATTAGAAAGGTCTTTAAATAACAATTACTCATGTTTTTTATGTAATACTTATAATGGTATATTCACTTTATTACAACCACTAGATAGATAACGAAAAGAATATCCTATATCCTACATATAATATTGTAATACAATGCTGCAAACCGAAGTAATACAAATTACAAATGAATAAGAGAACCAAAAGGTACATGCACCAGGTCTTCCCTCTTTTGAGAGTGGTCAACGTCAATAGATATACCATCTTAAAATCTTAAAATAATTATGACAATAAAGTATATTTTTCTACTCTTGCGTGTTCTGCATCTTTCCTTTTTAGAATTGTATACTCCATTTGTTACAATTTCTAGATACACTGACAGAGTATAAATAATTAAAAGCCACACTAAGATTCTTTACATCAATAATAACATAATACTATTGATTCTACAAACGTGTAATCTCTGTTATTTAATATAGGTGCATTACATTATGATTATGATTTAATCCTTGTATTCGCATAATAACTTAACCCATGAAATTAAAATGTCTCTGCATTGTTTCAAACATACTCCGTTTAAATAACGAAAAAGAGTCAAAAATATCCTTGAACTATTTAAAATAGTTCAAAAATGTCCTCCGTTTGATTTTGGTACCAAAATATTCATTTCGTCTATATTTTGGACCACAAATGCCCTTAAACCGTTAGTCTTGCCATTGAAGGTGACATGGCAGCCCAACTGGGTTAGATTTGCTTACATGACCATCCACCTAAACAATCCAACATAGCAAAATTATTTTTTCGGATTTTTAAAAAAAAAATACAAAATCAACACTTATTCCGAAAAAGTGAAAAAAATCCGGAAAAATTATTTACTTCGGAATTTTTTTTATTAAAATACAAAATCAACACTTATTCCAAAAAAAATAAAAAGAATTCCGGAAAAATTATTTATTTCGGAAACTTTTATTAAAATACAAAATCAACACTTATTCCGAAAAAAATAAAAAAAAATCCGAAAAAATTATTTATTTCGAAAATTTTTATTAAAATACAAAATCAACACTTAAACCGAAAAAAGTTAAAAAATTCCGGAAAAATTATTTATTTAGGAAATTTTTATTAAAATATAAAATCAACACTTATTCCAAAAAAAGTAAAAAAATTCCGTAAAAATACTTTTGCAGAAAAATAATTTTTCCGAAATTGTTTTTACTTTTTTCGGAATAAGTGTTGATTTTGTATTTTAAAAATAATTTCGAAAAAATAATTTTTTTGAAAAAATAATTTTGTCATGGTGAATTGCTTAGGTGGATGGCCATGTAAGCAAATCTAACCCAGTTGGACTGTCATGTCACCTTTAATGGCAAGACTAACGGTCTAAGAACATTTATGGTTCAAAATAGAGACAACAAGAATATTTTTTATACAAAAAAAAAAAATAAGAACATTTTTGAGTTATTTCAAATTGTTCGATAGCATTTTTGGTCCTTCTCCGTTTAAATAAACATGTACCGGTCATCAAAGAGGGAATGGCCAATAGGTGGGGAGGAGGGGTAGTAAACAAACCATTATTTTATTCCACTAATGTATATGCATGTATTAATTTTATATTATTAATTTCAGTAAAATTTATTGTTTCTATTTTGGGGAAACACAACCAATTTTAGGTCCGTTGCATGTATAAAGTCCATAAATTTATAAAGTCCGTGTATTATTTTAACATAATGGCATAAATGCAATTTGGATGAACTGAAAGAGACTGAAATATATTTTAATTTTTATGAAAATTCTATTAGATGTAACATTGAGGATCGAATATGTCACCTTTTACATATATCAACAATTATACCTGTCGACAGGAATATATCAAAGAACCAAATAAAACAACCCCAATACATAAAGGATGATTTTGATATTTTCTCCAAAAAAGAAATTCTCAAGAAACTCTTACACTGGTCAACTAATACAAACAAGAAGAGTCTAGAGGAAAGTACCAAGGAAACTACATTTACATCGAAAGGCCAGAGCCCACAGTAATGGAATCCGCTTGCAAATAATTTTTCAGAAATTAGCACGGCGTGAGTGATGGTTTTGGCGGAATGTCCCGTTTTATGGTCGCAGAATATCTTTTTTTTTTTTTTTACTTGAACACTATAGTTCTTTAATTTTTAAAATTAGAAATTCTTGTTTGACGATAGTAAATATAAGTTAATGATCAATTATTGTTAAAATCGTTTAAACATTGATAATTTGTGCTTAAATATTTAATTCAGACACAAATTTTGGTGATTTACTATAAAAATCTCAAAACTCCATTATTGGTACCTAGGAAGTATTGAAGAAGACAAATTAAAGTGAGTCTTTTTTATTTGGTGTTACTCAACTAAATTGGTGATTGAGGATTGTTTGCATTGGTATTTGGAAGCTTTGTTTCAATGAGATTATTTGGAGCAGATTTGGGGTGGTTTGATCGAAATTGAAGTTGCAAATTCAAAGAACACTTTGTTAAAACAAACCAGAAAAAATATGTTAATCCAATAGACTTTGATGAACAACTTAACAGATAGCTAGACAAAATATAACATCGACTCTACCGACCTGATAAAGAATTCTTTGAAGAGTAGAAGTATGACAATCTGATAGACGTCAATAAAAAACTTAACAGGTTGGTAAAGCAATAATAACATCTGCACTACCAAATTAATAGAGAAATCCTGAATTGCAAAAATATGACAAGGGGATAGATTTTGATGTATAATGTAATCCAGTAGAAAACTTGTGCGGATCCGGAGTCATTTTTCATATAAGAATACCCATATTTTTTGAATAGAGAACCTGAACGCCAATTTTGTGACATTACGTTAAGACCATCCAAAAAGTCTCTTTTGACAACCCAGCTGACATTTAGAATCCTGTTAAATTATCATTGGGTGCATTAAAAATAAGAATAAAGAAAGACCATAATTCTGAACACGAGTCAACTCTATCCCACATACTACTACATTTCTTTATATACAGCTGCATTGAAGTGAAGATCTCGAAAAGCATTCCTCTGAAAACTTCTCCTCTCCCATTTACATTCTTGCTTATAAAAGAAAAAAAGATGGCAGATGCAGTGGTGAATTTTCTGGCGGAGAACCTATTGCAGCTATTAACTGAAAATATAAAGCTAATTGGAGGTGCAAAGGGAGAGTTGGAAAATCTGCTGGATGAAGTTAAAAACTTAAAAGCATTCCTAGACGATGCTGTGAAATACCACAGCAATAGCAATCAGTGGAAAAGGTTGGTGGAGGAGATTCAAAAAACGGTACATAAAGCTGAGGATGCCATTGATAAGTTCCTGGTTCAGGCGAAGCTGCACAAAGAGAAAAATAAAGTGGGAAGATTCTTCCATGTGAGCCATCTCGCTACAGTCAGGAATCTTGCCGCTGAGATCAACGGCATCCTTGGGCAGGTGAAGGAACTTCGCAAAACCAATCAAGCTCTTCAGGCCCGCCCAATTGTTGAGCTACCTAAAAAAGGTTCCCAGGAGGTAACGCAGGTATGCCTGAAACCCAAAAAGCTTTTTCATTTCTTATTTCTTTTTCCCTCTATCTGGTAGTTGTATGTGCAAGGGCGACCCAATAAAATTGATGGTCTAAAGCCAATTCTCTACAAAGGGCTTTAAACTTAATTAATTAAACTGAGACAGAGGACTTACTTTCTAATGTATAGATCAATTAAACGAGACAAAAAGAGATAGCAGGAAAAATATGTGAAATTGTTAGGAGAAAAGAACGAATGCACGCGAATGAGGAAAAATCAGAACCTAAAATTGGTTGATGATAGAAAAATTTACCATACTTTACATACTCATCCGGTGTGGTTGTTTTTTTTTTTAAAATTTAATTTTTTGGTATTTATGTATTTATTTTATTTAATTGAGATAGGTTTGAAGGTTGATGAAAGTTGTTATCTGATCTGTTAATGGATAAGAGAGTGTTATAATTCCAAACCCATTTGAAATTATAGGACTGAAAAAATAAGTACTTAAAAGTTTCCTTTTTGAGTCATTAGTCCAGTGATCTGATGCTTTTCATGGTTTGAGTTAATGTGTAGCTACAGATTAATATTAAATGGGTGTTTGATGTAATAATATGGAACTCAAGATAAAAAGAAACTCTTAAATCCAAAATCTGACTACGAAATCATTGCATCCAAAGCCTATCTATTCAAATTAGTGACCAATGCATCACACACAGACAAGTGTTTAAGTGATATGTTTAGTGATCGTGTAAAAAGCCGAATATATAGAGTGATTAAATCACAACTACTATATCTAAAGGTAGCTAATAAATAGTAAATGAGACAATAATAATAAAATAAACATCAGAAATTAACGAGGTTCGGCAAAATTTAATTTTTGCCTAGTCCTCGGACACAATCAACTCAAATTTATTTCACTCCAAAAATACAAGTGAAATACTACAAGAGAGAAAGAAGATTCAAATGCCTTAGGAGATAAGAAGGCAAGTGAGAGATGTTTACAAATAAACAAAACCCTTGCTATTTATAGAAGAGAAATGGCCTTAATAATGTCATGCATGACATCATATTAAGTGTGAACATGCAATGTAAATGCATGAAAAATGCATCTACCAATTTCTTCCTAAAAGGAGGCTTCAAATGTTCACACTACTTCACATTAATCTTGTCAAAATTCAACAAATCTCTACCTTGGCAAGATTCCACTTTTGCAATTTTCTCTTACTGATAAATTTTGATTGTGTCTTCAACTCCAATCTTCAAAGTTCAACAATGTTGATCAAGTTTAAACAATGTTAATTGTGTCTTCAACTCCAATCTTCAAAGTTCAACAATGTTGATCAAGTTTAAACAATGTTGAAACTTGATCGCAGTCACTACTTTTGTTAGCATATCGGCAGGGTTGTCTGTAGTCCGAATTTTCTGCACCATGACTCCACCTTCTTCTATAATATCTCGTACAAAGTGATATCGAACATCAATGTGCTTCGTCCTTGCATGATAAACTTGGTTCTTTGCTAATTGGATAGCACTCTGACTATCACAAAATAGTGTGATATTTTCTTGACCAATACCAAGATCTCTAAGCAACTCTTGAAGCCAAATTGCCTCCTTTACAGCCTTCGTAATTGCCATGTACTCTGCCTCAGTAATAGACAAAGCAACCGTTGACTGCAAAGTAGACTTCCAACTAACTGGTGCATTTGCAATAGTGAAAACATAACCAGTAGTTGATCTACGCTTGTCCAAATCACCCGCATAATCCGAGTCACAATATCCAACCAGATACTGACTATCTTCCTGCTCAAAAATCAATCCAACATCTACAGTATTACAAATATACCGTAGAATCCATTTCACAACTTGCCAATTTTCCTTTCCTGGATCATGCATATACCTGCTTACAACTCCGATAGCATGTGAAATATCAGGTCTTGTGCAAACCATTGCATACATCAAGCTACCAACGGCATTCGCATATGACACTCTTGACATATACTCTTATTCAGCTTCATTCTTCGGCGACATAGCAGCACTAAGCTTAAAGTGAGGAGCAAGAGGAGTGCTAACCAACTTCGTGTTCTCATTCATGCCAAATCGATCTATTACTTTCTTCAAGTATTCTTTCTGAGATAGATAGAGTTTCTTTGAATGTCTATCTCTTTTTATCTCCATGCCAAGAATTTTCTTTGCCTCACCTAAATCCTTCATCTCAAACTCCTTTCTTAGTTGAATCTTCAACTTCTCAATTTCCTCTTGACTTTTGGAAGCTATCAACATATTATCAACGTATAGGAGAAGATATATGAAGGATCCATCTTCAAGCTTGCGCAAATACACACAATGATCGTATTTGCTTCTTTTGTACTTCTGCCGCAACATAAACTTATCAAATCGTTTGTACCATTGTCTAGAAGATTGTTTCAATCCGTACAATGATTTTTCAAGTTTGCACACCATATTTTCCTTTTCAGCAACTTTGAATCCTTCTGGCTGAGTCATATAGATTTCCTCTTCCAAGTCTCCATGTAAAAATGCAGTTTTTACATCTAACTGAACTAGTTCTAAATTCAACTGTGCTACCAAAGCCAACAAAACTCTAATGGAGGAGTGTTTCACGACTGGAGAAAACACCTCATTGTAATCAATTCCCTTCTTTTGAGCGTAACCTTTGGCCACCAATCTTGCTTTGTAGCGAACATCTTCTTGGTTAGGAAATCCTTCTTTCTTTGCAAATATCCATTTGCACCCAATTGCTTTCTTGCCCTTCGGGAAATTGGCTAATTTCCATGTGCAATTCTGATGAAGGGACTATATTTCTTCATTCATGGCAATCCTCCACTTATGTTCTTCTGAACTTTGGACTGCGTCTTTATAAGTGGTAGGAACACCATAGGCTACAATTGAGGCTGCACAAGCCACCGTCTCTATGAGACGAACAAGTTTCTTTATTGTTCTTTTTGGCTTGCTGGTTGCTATTGATTCAAGTTGTTGTTGGGGTTCCTGAGTTGGAATCTCCCCTTCCACTGACTCTACTTCCAGGGGAAAATCTTCTATTGTTTCCTCGTTTTCTCCCTATGTTGGGAAAATTAATTTTTTCTCAAACTCCACCTGCTTTGAAGCACCATCAGTTTGTTTGACATCTTCAAATGTCACCTTATCTATTATGGCAAATTCATCAAAGGTAACATCTCTGCTGAATATAACTTTTCTTGTCTCTGGACACCATAATCGGTATCCTTTGACTCTAGAAGTAATCCCCATAAATATAGCTTTCTTTGCCCTCAGATCCAATTTTGACTCTTTCACATGATAATATGCAATTGAGCCAAACACATGTAAAAACTTATAATCTTCAGCAGGTTTTCCATACCATTTTTCAAATGGTGTCTTGCCTCCAATAGCGGCAGATGGTAGACGATTAATAAAGTGGCATGCATATATTATTGCCTCAGCCCAAAATTCTTTGCCCAAGCCAGCATTGGACAACATACACCGAATCTTCTCCAGCAAAGTCCGGTTCATGCGTTCTGCCACTCCATTCTGTTATGGTGTATTTCTGACGGTGAAATGTCTCAAAATGCCATCATCTTCACAAATCTTATTGTAAAGATCATTTTTGTATTCTCCACCGTTATCTATGCGAAGACACTTTATCTTTCTGCCTGTTTGAGTCTCTATCATCGCCTTCCATTTGAGAAAAATTCCCAGCATCTCATCTTTGGTTTTCATAGTATACACCTACACTCTCCGGGAAAAGTCATCAATAAAGGTTACAAAATAGTGTTTCCCACCTAATGAAGGTGTTTTGGAAGCACCCCAAATATTAGAGTGAACATAATCCAAAATACTTTTAGTATTACGGATTGCTGTTCCAAATTTAACCCTTGTTTGTTTCCCCTTGACACAATGCTCACAAAACTCCAAATTGCAAGTCTTTACTCTTTTTAACAATCCTTGATCTGATAAAATCTTTAAGGATTTTCCTCCAGCATGTCCCAAACGCATGTGCCATAGCTTGGTTGTTTCTGCCTCCTTGTCATCACTGGATGTCACTGTTGTTATCCCAATAACTGTACTACCGCGATAGTGGTACATGTTATTATTTCGCCGGATTTCCTTCATTACCACTAGTGCACCAGAGCATATTCTCATTATCCCATTTTCTGCAACGACTTTGAGCCCCTTTGACTCTAGGGCTCCGACAGAAATGAGATTTTTCTTCAATTCCGGTACGTATCGAACATCTGTTAATGTTCTGATCAATCCATCATGGTTCCTTAATCGGATTGAACCAATACCATATGCGGTAAGAGGATTGTTATTTGCTGTGTGAATAACTCCACATTCTCCTTCTTGAAAATCAACGAACCAGTCCTTGTTGGGACACATATGATATCTACAAGCTGAATCCATCAGCCATATGTCAGATGGTTTGAATGGCTCAGTTGTAACTAGCGAGAAATCAGAGTCGTCACAATCAGCTACATTTGAATCCATGACAGCCTTTCCATTGTTAGGTTTGGCCTTGTTTTTCAACTTTGGACAGTCTTTCTTCCAATGCCCTTTTTCTCGGCAAAAGGCACATTCATCTTTGCTGGGTCTGGATCTTGACTTGGATCTTCCTTTCTTCGTTCTCATATGATTTTGAGAACGACCTCTCACGACCAGTGCTTCTCCTTCTCCATTTTTTTGTTTTTTTCTCTTTCTTTGTTCATAGCTGTACAAGGCAGAACAAACTTCTTTGAGAGACACTTCATCATTCCCATGAAGTAGAGTAGTTTCGAGGTGCTCGTACTCATCGGGAAGTGAACTTAATAACATTAAGGCCATATCTCCATTACTAAAAGTCACGTCCATATTCTGCAAATCTGTCGCCAACTTATTAAAGCTGGTGATATGATCATTCATTGTAGTACCAGGAACATATGTGAAGCGTAACAGTCTTTTTTTCATGTAAAGTTTATTTTGACTATTTTTCTTCAAGAATTTATCCTCCAACGCATTCCACAATTTACTTGCAGAAGTTTCTTTTGTGTATGGATACTTCTGTTCTCTTGCGAGTTAAGATTGAATGGTACCACAAGCAACGCGGTTGATAATCTTCCAATCTCCTTCTCCGATATTATTTGGTTTATTTTCTTCTATGGCAATATCTAGCCCTTGTTGAAAAAGGACATCAAGAACCTCAGCTTGCCACATCCCGAAATGTCCTGACCCGTCAAAAATTTCAACTGCAAATTTCGCATTTGACATAATTCTTGTCATAAGCGAAGATGCCAACGACGTATTACTGACTCCCGATGTGGACTCTTCATTTTTATTATCTCCTATTTTGCTATAGATACTATTTATTTGCTGACAGTACAGAACACCAAAGTAATTCTTTTCTGATGTGGAAGTTCAGACTATGCTGCAACCACAGAGCATACTAAGATAGAACCTTGGCTCTGATACCAATTGTTGCGGAAGCCGAATATATAGAGAGTGATTAAATCACAACTACTATATCTAAAGGTAGCTAATAAATAGTAAATGAGACAATAATAAAATGAACACCAGAAATTAACGAGGTTCGGCAAAATTTATTTTTTGCCTAGTCCTCGGACACAATCAACTCAAATTTATTTCACTCCAAAAATACAAGTGAAATACTACAAGAGAGAAAGAAGATTCAAATGCCTTAGGAGATAAGAAGGCAAGTGAGAGATGTTTACAAATGAACAAAACCCTTGCTATTTATAGTAGAGAAATGACCTTAATAATGTCATGCATGACATCATATTAAGTGTGAACATGCAATGTAAATGCATGAAAAGTGCATCTACCAATTTCTTCCTAAAAGGAGGCTTCAAATGTTCACACTAGTTCACATTAATCTTGTCAAAATTCAACAAAAAGATTTACAGAATCATGAAAATGTTAGATAAACTCAATGTAACAAGTATTATTTGATAATACAGTAAATAATATGTTTGGAATAAATACCGTATATAACTTATTGTACCATGAGGTTTGGAATTGTAACACCTATCCTTTCCTTGAGAAGATTATTCACTCTGTTTCTGATATGTTCCATTTTTATTATCTTGTAAAGGGTCCTTCTTTGGAGGATGATGAAGTTGTCGGCTTTGATGAGGAAGCGAACAAAATGATCAAGCGACTTGTTGAAGGATCAGAGGATCTAGATATTATTCCAGTGGTGGGTATGCCGGGACTTGGAAAAACCACACTAGCAAGAAAAATCTTCAATGATCCGCAAATTTCATATGAATTTTTCGGCGTCTATTGGGTTTACGTCGGCCAATCTTACAAAATAAAGGATGTTTTTCTTAATATTCTCAAATTCTTCACAAGACGCACCGAAGATTATCAGCATGAGGATGAGAACGCATTAGCTAAGGTGATAGCCGGTTTTATCAAGAAAGGAGGTAGATGTCTCATTTGTTTAGATGATGTTTGGGAAACAAAAGTCATTGATTATGTAAAGAAAGTTTTCCCAGAAAACGAAAAGGGGCATCGAGTCATGATGACAACGCGTGACAAAGTTCTGTCTACTTATGCCAATCCAGATCCTCACGATCTGAAATTTTTGACTCCAAAAGAAAGTTTTGAGTTGTTGGTAAAGAGAGTTTTTGGCAAGAAAAGTTGTCCTAATGATTTAGTAGGACATGGAGAAAGCATTGCACGAAAATGTGGTGGAGTACCACTTGCAGTAGTGGTTATTGCAGGAGCATTAAGAGGTCGTCCGAACACAAGTGATTGGATAAGAGTTGAGAAAAATGTGCCTCAGCATCTTTATGGGAATAACGAAGAGAGCTGCTTGAAATTTGTGGAGATGAGTTATGATCGTTTGCCCCAAGAAATGCAGACGTGCTTCCTGTATTGTGGTGTCTTTCCTCGAGGCTTTGATATCCCTTCTTGGAAAGTGATTCGCTTGTGGATAGCGGAGGGGTTGATAAAACCGCAGGAATCGTACACTCTGGAGGAGATAGCAGAGTTTTATTTGAACGATCTTATCAATAGAAATTTAGTGATATTGCAGCGAAAGAGGTCTGATGGTCAAATAAAAACTTGTCGTCTTCACGATATGTTGCATCAGTTCTGCAAAAAGGAGGCTAGTAACAAATGGCTTTTTCAAGAAGTCAGTCTAACACCTGATCAAGCTATTCCTATTGAAGACCCAAATAAATCTCGTCGATTGTGCATTCAACCCTCTAATCTGAAAGACTTTCTCTCCAAGAAACCTTCTACGGAGCATGTTAGATCTTTCTATTGTTTTTCCTCAAAAGAAAAACAATTCAACGGGTTGACTCCAAATGACATAAAACTCATCCACAAAGCATTTCCGCTTGTCAGGGTCTTGGACGTTGAATGCCTCAAGTTTCTCTTCTCTAAGGATTTTAACCAGTTATTTCATTTGAGATATATTGCTATCTCAGGTGACTTCAATGCCATTCCTTTGACCTTTGGTAAATTTTGGAATTTACAAACTCTTATTCTTAATACAAGTACCTCAGAGTCCACCCTTGATGTAAAAGCAGACATATGGAACATGTTACAGTTGAGGCATCTTCACACCAACATACCTGCAAAATTGCAACCCCCTACTGCAACGACATCAGGTAAAGCTTCTTCTCTACAAACTCTTTGTATGGTTGCACCAGAAAGTTGTGAGAAAGAAGTGCTCGCAAAGGCTTGTCATCTGAAAAAATTGAGCATTCGAGGACAAATGGCGGCTTTTCTTGGTGCTTACAAGGGTGGAATCAACAATCTTGTAGAGCTTAAGTGCCTGGAACAATTGAATTTGTTGAATGATGTTCTTTACATGAATAAAGCACCTCACCTCCCTCCAACATTCTCCCAACTTGTACGTACCGTGAAGAAGTTAACTTTGACAAACACAAGGTTTGCTTGGAGTGAGGCAGATAAATTGGGGAAGTTGGAATCCCTTGAGGTTCTAAAGTTTAAAGAAAACGCATTCGCTGGTGATTCCTGGAAGCCAAAGACAGGATTTAGCGCACTCCAGGTCTTGTGGATTGAAAGATCAGAGTTAGAATCTTGGGTGGCTTCAGATATTAACTTCCCCGTGCTTAGGCACCTTGTTCTTATCTCCTGTGATAAGCTCGAAGCTGTGCCACTTGAGCTGGCTAATATACCTAACCTTCAAGAGATGAGGCTGGAGAATACAAGCAAAGTGGTCAAATCTGCAAAAGAAATACAGGAAAGGAAGACATCTAAAAGCATCAAATTCAACTTCACCATATTCCCTCCTGAAGCTGGATCCAAGGCCACAAAATGATTTGAAAGGTCAGTCGAATTTATTTGTATTAAAATGATTAAATCTCTATGATAGTCTTCATTAAACTTTTGTTTGCACGACTACATTCTTTTCCAGCTGGCATATATTTTCCGTGACTGCATCTATCTCATTTAGTAGAATGCCTGTGTAAGACTGTATCTTTTGTAATTTATTCGCATTCTTCTAATATAGCAATTCGTGAAAGACTATTTCTTTCAACTTACATTCTGAATGCACTCTGCTTTTACTTATACGAACAGATCGACCATGATTCAGAATAGAAAATACCATTCTTTTTATTCTAGTGTAGATGGACTTCTATGGTACTATTATAGTAGATGGATTACTGTGAATGATTTAGTGGTTTCTTTCGAACTTATTTGCACCAGTTTTCCTCCTTTCTGCAGGGAAGAATCAGGACATTGACCTTTCTGGGAGCCTGGGTCATGGATATGGTGTCACCGCATTTCATGTTTTCTGCAGTCCGTTCATCTGATGAGATTGTTTCAATAAAGGAAGCCTGTTTGTCTTTTGTATAGTCAAGCATTCGAAAATGAGTCTGTCTCCATGATTTTGGAGAAATGTTTAAATAAATGCGCTCCACTGTCGGCTTGAACAATCCTTACTCGGTCTGTTGTATTTCGAGGTCCTAATCATGGTGGAGTGTTTTCTTTCTGAGTTGTAAAATTACTGTTTGCCTGTTTCCAGTTTGTTGTGTCTGTATTGTTTTACTTCATTGTTTGTTACTTTGCTTAATAAGCATGTCTCACTGTTAGTGTTGAAAGACACCTTACTCCAACTAGATTACCTGATTATGAATCTTATTCAGCATGTCTAAATCTTTGAGATGATTCTGGTTATGTTTTAAATTGGATGATGTTACAAGTTTATATTATGAGCCTTTATGTTTCCTAAATGTTGGGCTAAAACGGTTGAAGATCCTTAGACTACTGATACAACTGAGTTTTTACAGTCACCAATGCAAGATTGCCTTGTCCCAAACCAGATTAGTAAAATGAAGAATGAAGGGCAAAAATGTCCAATACATCCTTAGTGTTCTATCTAAGGAGTTTTTACACCACTAGTAGAATACTAATATTCAAATTGCTGGTTTGAAATGTAAGTCGAACAGGATCCGTCAACACGTCTATGCTGGACTACTATCATACAACACAATGGACATGACACTTGAGGCCGACAAAAATGTCCCGGAAAAGCTCGGTGTATACCAAATTTTATAACAGCTTTAACAGATAACTAACAACGCTGTCAAACCTAAGTGAACAGAGAGAGACTCTCTAATTCTTTAGCAATAGAAAACCTAATTCTTGAATCTCAATCTCGGTGTATTCCACATTCAACTGAGCGAGACAATTCGTATTTTAACAGATAACTAACAACGCTGTCAAACCTAAGCAAAAATATTTTGAATCTCTGTTCAATCTCGGTGTATACGAATTGTCAATCCTAAGTGAATATTGCTAAAGCTGCTGTCAAACATTTTAAATCTCTGTTCAATCTCCCTAAGCCTACCATCAATCCTAATATTTTGAATTGTATTCCTAATTGCATATCCGATGAGGATAATATCATGCTATCAGCTATCCCTAATGAAGAGGAAATTAAGGAAGCAATCTTCAGCCTTAGTGCTGATAGCACTGCTGGTCCGGATGGGTTCAATGGTACTTTCTTTCATCATTGTTGGGATATTATCAAGAAAGATGTTATTGCTTTTGTTAGGGATTTCTTCAATGGTAAAAACCTTACCAAGTTCTACTCACATACTTGCCTTGTTTTAATCCCAAAAATTGAGGCACCCACAAATTTCTCAGAGTTCAAGCCTATCAGCCTTTCCAACTTCACCAACAAAATTATTTCCAAAGTACTTTCTCTTAGACTTAATCATATGCTTTCAAAACTAATTTGTGACAACCAAACTGGCTTTGTAAAGGATAGATTAATCATTGAAAATGTTCTTCTTGCTCAAGAAATTATTCATAATATCTCCCAGAAGAACTCGGGGGGCAATATTGTTATCAAATTAGATATGGCAAAAGCCTACGATAGAATGTCTTGGTCCTTTGTCACATCAGTTCTCAGGAGATATGGTTTCTCAGAATCTTGGATTGATTTAATTCACAATCTTATTTCTGCAGTGTGGTATTCAATTATCATTAATGGTTCTAGAGTTGGTTTCTTTACCTCCTCACAGGGCTTAAAACAAGGGGATCCATTATCCCCATCTCTCTTTATTCCTGTTGCCGATGTCCTCTCAAGATCTCTGAATAATCTTAATCTAAATGACAATTTTACTCCATTCTCTATGCCTCGCAGGGGGCCTATTATTAACCATCTTGCATATGCTGATGATATTATTATCTTCAGTAGTGGTAATAACACATCTATTAATATGATTATAAAAGTGATTAACGTTTATGAGAGAAGCTCTTGCCAACTAGTCAATAGGGATAAAAGTTTCTTTGTGACTGCTCCTAACACATGTGCTTTCAGAATTAATAGGATAAGGGATCGTACAGGTTTCATGGACAAACAATTCCCTTTTAACTATCTTGGTTGCCCTATTTATGTAGGCAGAAAGAAAATGGCTTATTTTGACGACATGGTTCACAAAGTGATAAAAAGACTCAATGGTTGGCATGAAAAATTACTTTCCCATGGAGGAAAATTGGTTCTTATTAACAGTGTATTGCAATCACTTCCTAATTATACCCTTTCTGCTATGTGCCCTCCAAAAGCAACCTTTCGTCTCATTGAAAACACTTTGCCAATTTCTTCTGGGGAACAGATGGTGATCATAAGAAATATCATTGGAGATCTTGGAAGAATTTATGTTATCCTACAGATGAAGGAGGCATAGAAATTAGAAGAATGGAAGACATTAGTGACGTTCTAGCCACAAAAAGATGGTGGAGGTTTAGAACTACACCATCTATGTGGGCTAACTTTCTTAAGAATAAATATTGTATTAGAGCACATCCAGCTGCTAAACAATGGGCATCCGATAATTCTCACTCTTGGAAGTATCTGACTAAGGTCAGAAAGAACGCAGAATTTCATATGGTGTGGCAAATAAACTCAGAGAATTGTAGTTTCCGGTGGGACAATTGGTCTTCTAAAGGTTCACTTGCAAATCTAGCCCCGGGTACATATAAAAATCTGAAGATCCTTGTCAAATACTTTATTCAGAATGGGGAATGGAATATCAATAAAGTCCATGATATCCTTCCAAGCTCTATGGTTCAGCACATAATGGAGATTGAGATAGGGAGGAGCACATCACCAGATAAAATTTACTGGGACCTTACGCAAGATGGAACTTACTCCAACAAGTCTGCTATGCAAATTATCAGAAGTAGCACACCTAAGGAGCAGTTACTAAGCAAGGTATGACATTCTTCCATTCTATTTAATATTTCATTTCTTACTTGGAGATTATGGTATAGAAAACTACCATTTGATGATGTGTTAATCAACTTTGGTAAACAAATGGTTTCCAGATGTAACTGCTGTAGTAATCCTAAAACGGAAACTATTGATCATGTTTTCATGGAAGGAGATGCAGCTACTTATATTTGGAAACTAATAGGTTCACCACTCGGAATAATACATCACCAAAGGTCAGTTAGATATACTATTAACAATTGGTGGTAGGGTAAGGAAGTTAATGCAGTACATAAGTTGGTGATCCAAATTGCTCCCATTATTATATGCTGGATAATTTGGAAAGAAAGATGCCCGTGTAAATATGGCAACCAAAAGAAGTTCAACCTACTCAAAATGGAGCAGCAAGTACTATGGATAATTAGAGCAGCAGTTTCGAAGGCCTTTCCCAGCTGCAATATTTCACTTCCATGGGCTATGTATTGCGACACTATGCTACAGCTACAACCAGTCCAAAAGATTACTATTGTCATCTGGAATAAACCGGAAAAAGGCTCTCTTAAGCTAAATACTGATGAAAGCTTTATTAAAGAAAATGGGAAAGCTGGTATGGGAGGAATTCTCAGGGATGACAAGGGAGATCTAATCATGGCCTTCTCTGTTTCAACTCAAGGCAAAAGTAACAACTACATTGAAGCTCAAGCAACATGGTTTGGAATCAATTGGTGTGTTCAAAATGGATACACAGATTTTTGCCTGGAACTTGACTCTTTGATTGTAGCTAACATGCTGAAAGAAAAAAGGGCCAACAATTACAAAATGAATAACTTAATTGAAAGTACATCTCAGATGCTAGACGAAGCAAATGTCAACACACTGCATTGCTACCGTGAGGCAAATCAAGTGACGGACTACCTTGCTAAACTAGCATCCTCAACTAATATAGAGTCATACTTCTTTACCTTTCAGCAGCTTCCTAAAGGAGCTAAAGGACCTTTTCAGTTGGATAAGAGTCAAATGCTTAGCGTTAGAACAAAGTTTGATAAGGCCAATTTTTTTGTTAGCTAATTTAGTTCTCTGTAAGGGGTATGGGATGCAAGAATTGTTCACCATGCCTGTTTTTGTGAAGGATAGCTTATTATCCTTTTGTTGTATCCTGGATTTTGGAGGTAAGGATGTATCCCCCTCTTGTATTCCTCTGCTATGATAAAATACAACTCCCAGTTAATCTGGGAATTGAAAAAAAAAAAAACACTAATCTGCTAACATAATCCAAGCGCGTTTCAAACTCGAAAGAATAGTTTCTTACACTGAAAAAGTACCATGCACTTAGAAGATGAGGGGTGTACCTATGTCGGGTTGGTTCGAGTTTTTCATTTACCAAACCAACAAAATTCGGATTTTTTAATCTTGGTTTTCCTTGAGTTTTTCGGTTTTCTCCGGGTTTTCCCAGTAAAATCTTCATACACAAAATATATAATTTGTGCTCCAAATATTTCTTTGGTACTGGTACGATAAAACTAAAGTGTTATCCAAGAAAATAACATAAAATATTGTGAGATGAGAGAGAAGTCCAGCACCAACTATAGCACTCAATTTTAGTGCTATCCCTAGTGAGCACCCAAAGTCGGTGCCACCTTCAGTGCGGCGCCGGCGCACTCAAAGCATTTTTGAGGCCAACTGGTTGGACTTGGTTAAAATCAGTCAGGAATATTCCTACACATACAAATAGTTCTTAAACTCAGTTTTTAAAGGGAGTTCGACCTTTGGGAAGGAGAAATGCTGTCGGAGCAATTTGGGCGCCAAAAGTCAGAGTTTTTCTTCATTTCTCTAGTTTTATGCTTTTAAACATTAATATATTCATTAGCATAACTATGAGTGGCTAGTTCTTTGTTTTTGGGTTGTGATTGACATGAATATGAAAGTTTGTTAATTGCATCCTTATTAATACGAATTGTCAATTTTTACTTGTTTCTCTAATTCTAGTTTTGACTTGTCAATTGTTGTAGCTACCAATTCACCATACTATCTATGTTATGCTTAGGAAGGCCGTATTTAAATTAAAGTAGAATTAGAGGACTTGTTTCTGAACCCGTGGTACTTAAAAAGATTTCACGGTTAGGATAGGAATATACCTAACAGTCTCGCTCAGTTGAATGTCGTGATTAATTCGTTCATGATGATTCAATACCATAGGAATATTGGATTAATATATTATAGATAGATGGATAGTACTGTTGGAACATGCAATTCATATAAATGATCCGGATACTGTAAATATATTTTATATGTATTTGTATGTACATTGAGGACCCTTAAATAAATTTCATGGCCCCCTCAACAACAAAAGGAGGACGGAAGTGATGGTTTTTGTAGCCTGCTTGAGTGCTTCAGTTACTTAATGGACCCAGGGTTGAAACCCGACTCCTGTCTTAGGTCTTAGTAGTCTGCTGTTTTTTTTTCTTTTTTTTAATTCTTTAATACTTGTACACAATAGTCAACCTAAAGTTTTAACCCTTTGCAAACTCAAAAACAAAAGTAATCCTTCTGACTCTCGCCTATCTTTTTCAAACAAAAGTAAAATCCTCTACTAACCCCTTCTGCTCAAAAATAAAAAATAAAAAAAAAACTTTTTCAAACGATTGTTAACCTTATTCTGTGTTTGCTCGAGCTCGACTCTGACCGTCCAAATTGGCAACGTCTATTGAGTTTGAGACTCTTCTTCTGTTGAAACAGTAAATTTATTTGAGTAAATTTTAATTTTATTTGAGTAATTTTTTGTCCTTTTGAAAATATTAACATAGCAAAATAATTTGATATCAAACTTTTGCTTTCTGCAAAGAGTTTTAAAGCCAAAAAGAGAACTTAAAGTTTATATTTTGTTGATAAATTATCATACTCATTATATTTTTATAGAGTTACACGCCGAACTTTATCACTAGTAATTGGCATGCTTACAATGGTGCCTCGTCATGCTCAAATCTTGGATCCGCCTATGCAACTAGCAACCACAAATAATTTGGATACTATGAACTCAATAGGATTAATAAATCGACTCCTACCTTGGAATCTTCATCTCCGTTGATTAATACTCAATCACAATCAAGCATTCTTGATAGTCTAGTTAAGTACTAGTTTAATTTTTGCAATAGTAGTTTAGTAGAAAAACATCACTTTAGATTACCTTGGACAAATATTCAATTTTAGTTGCTTAGTTGACAGTTAATCTAAAGTCTCTGTGGGTTTGCCATCCAACTTTTGAGTCATTTTATTACTTGCCAACTACGTATACTTGTGTGTACTTGGGAAAAAAATATTGCCAAAGGCTTGAAACTTATCATTACAATTAAACTTATTACATTCTACTATGAAAGTTCGTGTTATAAACTTTCATCATCCGCCTCTTGCTAAACTAGCACATCCAAGTTAAAGAACAAAACTTTGGTTGAAGGAGAGAAAAAGAAGTGACATAACATTAAGTGGAAGAAAATATCCTTTCTTTTGCATGGAACCATCAATTAGAACATATGAATATGAAAATTATGTAGGTATTAAATACATGGATTGTCATCAAAATATATTTACTTCTATCTAGTATTCCTCTTGGGTATCCAAACAAAGGCAGTAAGCAACTAAGCCAACAACTGGAACATAACTAAGATATCTCACTAAGCCGACTTTATCTTCCTGTATATTTTGCAAGTTGTCTCCTATCAACCAAGGTTGGAATATACTGTAGAGACAAATATCCCAGATGAAGGCATAAGCAAGTCTTTCAGAGGATAGATAGCCGAGCAAGAACTCCCATCTATCAGATATACTCCCAAAATCACCATCTCCTCTCCCGAAAATGGCCCAAAATGTCGATAGCAGGCAGGCGGCTCCACCAATCAGTCCAACAATAGGTGCACCACGAGTCATGATCGAACCCAGTTGAGATGTTGCTCTTGGAGGGTACTCTGAGTCAATCTTATTTAGCCGAATAGCCATGTACGGAATTAAAAATGCTGCATCAAATTCCAAAAAGTTCATTAATAAGTCTCTTGTCAAAACAAAATTTATTCATAAAAGAAAAGAGTTACATTTGAAGGAAGCAGAAAATCAAAGATAGCAAAGAGAAAATATCTTGCAACATTGAAGAGAAAAGGTGTGTCAGAATATCTAGCTCTTGAATGAGCAAGAGAAATTTTAGAAAAGTAAATGCAAATAGTTACTCCCTTTGTCCCATTTTATGTGAACACTGTCCTTTTCTAATGTCACCTTTTTATATCCAAAAACAGTTTAACTTCAAACTTTTCATTTTCCCTTTATTGAAATGAAGTTAGATCACAAGTTTTAAAAGTCTTTATTTCTTGAACTCCATGCTTATACCATCACATAAAATGGACAGAGGGAGTAATAGCCATGCCATCTTAATCGCCTAAACTCCTAGTCAATGACAAAGTTTTCAATTTAGCTCCTGAGAAATTTTGGTCGAAGCAATTCCAGTATATTCAGGAAATCATATTATACAGATACCATTTATCATCCTAATTTTCATCAGAGAGACACTTATTGGGAGTTCCATGGGGATGGAGGACTTTATTTTTGGCCACAATCAAAAGTAAGTGTTTGAAAAGTGCATTACTGTTTGTGAGGAACATTTGGAGGCCCCATAAAAGATCTAGTGATCCCTTGTATCTGTCTCTCTTGCGATCACTGAATAGTAAAGGAGCGAACATGAAAGTCCAGCCAATTACAAAATTAAACAGTCCTTCAGACATCTGGAATAAAAATCAGAGAAGAATGTTAAAAACGAGATCCATGCCAATTAATAAATTTGTATTTTACAAAGTAGTTACCGGATGAAGCACTGGTGCCTCCAGTAAGTGGACACCCCCTACTCTGCCAAAGGGTGCATTGCGTAAAGTTCAATGCCAAATTTATGGTAAATGACAGATTGAAAACCGACATGGAAAGTCATATAAGGACAATACTGATATCAGTAACTGCTTAATTTTTAAATTTATATGCATCTAAAAGAAGCAGGACTAAGTTGAGACTTGAGACACAGTGGTATAAAATGAAAATTCAACATATGGAGTGCACCGAAAGGGTTCTGCTTAAGTGCTATAACAACAGAATATATTCTTAAAAGTCATGTAAAAGTGTTTGGTATGTTAGTATGTATACATTGTGAATGACACAAGCATACATATCAAAAGGATGTCGAAGTTGAAATAGAATTCTCAATTAAGCCAACCTTTAAAGAGTTAGTAATAACTATAGTAAAGGCCAAGACACAGTGATTATTCAACAATCAATGTTTCTAGTTAGGGCATGCTTCAACATTGAGAAATATAGGTGATAAAGCAGGTTTATCAATGAATAACCAAGGGGAAGTGGACCATATAAAAAAAGCCGATAGACTATGTTTTTGTTTCTGATGAGTGTCAATTATGGCACCTATTGTCAGCTAAAAAGAAGTGATGAAATTAGCATCTCTTGACAAGAGACGAATGCAGGTTTACTACAGAAATCTTTGAATTAAACCAATTCGATACAGTTAATAAGACTTCAACATACCAGCATTCAGAAGAGGCAGAATGAAGAAGAAATTGAGGGAGAGACCAATCAGATCATTGACTGTTTCTGAACTGATTGCCCACACTGGATCTCCCTGCATTACATATCAACATATTTTCAAGTAATATGGAAGTAGAAAATTCAGAATTGTTTGTTATGGAGGTATATCACCAAAGAGAAGTCCATGCCTTTGGGCAAAAAAGGAATGTTAAACCATATATACTTCTATTGTTCCTATCATGTGCAAAAGGTGAGGAACTAAATTTAGAAGTCTAACGTGCATCACATCATCAATTATAAAGGTGATACACAACCATGGACAGGTAAATGCTACTTCTGTAGGGAGCTATGGGAAAATGAGTAACTATCAGAATGAGCTACAACAAAATCTTAATGCTTTGAGGCAATATTTAAACTTCTAAACGTATTGTTCATTTACTCCTTTAGCAACCACCCCCCAAAGAAAGAAATCTGGATCTAAACAGAGTTCTGAAGTTTGATGAGTATTAACAGAAAGGGAAATAGATTCTAATAGCATGAAATGCAGGCGCAATAGCACTGCGATACAAATGATAGTCTCCAGACTATGGTGTGAAATATTTTCAGAAAATTCAAGAATTTGCTTGTAAGTGAAATGTATCTCAAGTTTCCTTTTTACTTCTGGAAAATGGTAAAGTTAACTTCCAAGTATCTAATAGATATACTCCGTGGGAGACACAAACTTAAAAACTAGTGAAGAGTAGCCTCGCAATCAAATATTCAGATATACACTTAGTGAAACTATATTTTCAATTGCCTTAAAAGCCAAAGTAAGTAGTATTGGAATGAAATAAGCCCGAAAAAAATGGAATGGATATAAAAGATTGATATAGTTGACCCAACTAGTTTGGCATTGAGGCGTTGATTGCAATGGCGGATCTATGTTGATAGGTCTGGATGCTTCAGCACCCATTACATTTGGAGTACTACACTACTTATTTATATAGAGAAACTAATGATACACGCAAAGTTATTGTTGAACACCCATTATCTCAAATAAAAATTATGTTCGAAACCATAAATTTTCAGCTCGTTGAGATAACAATGAAACCAACACAAGATAATGTATGGTAATGAGCAACTAAGATACAAAAAGACGCTGGCTTTAATATACTCCACTGCAAAAAATACCACAACATAGGCCGTATTAGCTTCGGAGAGGCTAAAACATCCATAATAGAATGATCACCAGTACACCAACAGATGCTAAAAAGCAGCTAACGGAAGCAGCGGCGTATGCAGTGTGTTGCCACGGGTTCAATTGAAACCATAACTTTCGACGTGGAGTAAAAATTTATATGTAAAAATTCATTAAAATTGCATAAATAGTAGATATTAACCCATAACTTTAAAAATATAATGAGTTTATCCTGAAATCTTCAAAAGTTGAATGCATAGTATTTAAATCCTGGATACGCCTCTGAACGAAATGTGTTAATTTGAGTGCTCATATGAAGAGTCCAGTATTACAACTAGGCTATATCAAACTATTTAAATTTCAGTGTTTGATTTCAGATTTTTCAAATAGTTACAATCTCTTATAACTAGAAATACAATAAAATTTAGTAAAACTCAGTGATTCAAGAAGAAAGAAAAGGATTTAAAGACAGAGGAAGTAGTACATTACAGGTGCATAGGGAAGTAAGAAGAGCCACAACACGTACACGCCTTCCGCACTCCACAATATAGCCTGAGTCAATTTCCTTATTTTCTCATCCCTTTCTAGAATTGAATCCATTCCTCCACCGCCACCGCCACCGCCACCGCCACCGCCACCAGCTCCGGTGGTAAAAAGGGTTTTCCGGCGAGCTCTATTGCAAATACAAAGCCTTCCTAGTTGAAGCCTTTTCACTTTGGGCTTCAACCCAAAGTGTGCACTAGTCTTGGAACTTTTCGTATTGTGGCCAAATGCCAAGTCAGTTCGTCTTCCATGGCTGACTAATTGATGGCCAAATGCCAAGTTAGCTTTGGTGCATAACACTGTTGCCGGCAACATTGCCGGAGAATGGCTTAGTTGAAAGTTCTCTCCTTGTCCAATCAACCAAACGGGCCCTTAAAAGGACGTGGTTTATCACCCCAAACGTCGTTTTTTTTCCTTTTCTTTTTTATGAAAGGAATACGACGCTTTTTAATTTTAATTAATTTTTGCTTTGTTTTAAGAATTTTCTTGGAAAGTAATTTTCGGGAAAATTAAATTTTAATTTCATTGACCTGCTCTAGTTTGAAAGAAAAATAGTGTTTCCCTGCCCCTCGGTGGATAAGTCATTTTAAAGCCGTAAGTGTTTATCGCGTCAATCAATTAAAATTTATATAAAAGAACAAGTTATGTAAAATTATAATGGACATTAAAGTAGATGCAAATAAAGAATATTAAAAGTAAGAATGCATGTATATTATTGTGGGAAAAAATACATGTAAATTATTAAAATATTAATCATAAGAGTAAAATATTGTACGTACATTTAATGTTAGATAAAAAAAATATATAATAACAATATTTTGGAGAGTAAAGTTTTATGTCAAATATGCGAAAGAAAATTTGTTGGTGATGTATAGTTCTAAATATTAGGAGTTTCTATATAGTTAAAATAATTAAAAAAAATTAATAATTAAAATTTTATTTGATTTTAAAATTTTAAATAATAGAAGATTAATTAAATTATAACATTTTCTAATATAAAAGTTATTTTAAAGAATAAAAAATACGAATAAAATTTTACTAAGGAGCTTCATGCTTTTAATATAGTATCGATAGATGCAAAGTATGTGTGTTGCATCTTATTGTACGTTCGTTGGGTGTTACCTCGTATTAATGAGAATAATTTTTAAAAACGACATAAGCACTATTCAAAAGATGCGTTTACGTTATAATATAAGAATTAACAAAAAATATAAGTTTTAAATGATAATTGTGTTAACAATGTTTAGGAATTTGATTTATTCTAGTAGTTCTTCCTTTAATTTGTTCAAATACTTGCTCCATTATACAAAAATATCATAGGAATAATATTTGATTGAAATGTGAAAATATATTTTGTGCCTACCCGTTTTAAAAGTTTTAGAACTATAATAATTAAGACTCTTAAACCTAAAAATGATGTTCGAAACTAAAAATATGATTTCAAGGCATTTGGCCTACGTGCCTTAGCCTAATATGAATTTGTAATATATGGTTTTTAAGCTTCTAAATCTGAAAACATGATTTTCTTATACAAATAAGGTATAGTACATAATTAGAATAGGAAAAAATTTAATACATAAAATTTAATTAATTTTGACGTCCTAAATATTTAAGAAATAATTAAGGTCCTAAATATTTAAAAAATAATTAAATGACTATTTTGTTCATTGCAAATTTTTTGACACTTCCTAAAGTAAAACTATGCAAGTTTTGATGATAAAAATAATAGAATAGTAAAGCTTCTTTTATAGAAGCATTACATATATAATTGAAGCAGGAAAAAATTTATGTAAGGTAAAAATAAAGACTCCTAAAACGAAAAGGAGTTCAAAGTGCTTATTTTTCACTCCTTCCGTTCACTTTTTCTTGGCATGTATACTAAAAATAGATGTTTATTTTTACTTGTCACTTTACGCATATCAAGAGAAGACCAAAAAAAAAAAATTTGTTATACCCATAGTATTTATTACTCATTTCAAATCATTTTCTCAAATTCAATAAAATATGCATCAATTAATATGGGTATCATGGTAAATTATGCACTTCATTTATTATTTCTTAAGGGGCGTGGAAAGTCAAAACGTGCCAAGTAAAAGTAAACGGAAGGAGTGCCTAATAACTTATAAAAAACTTAATCTAAACCTAAAATGAGTACAAAGTGGTTGAAAATTTTCTAGTATAAAACGAAAGTGCTTGAAATTTAATTGAGTCAAAATTTTATTTTAAAAGCCTCCTAAAACTAAAAGGAGTTACAAAGTGGTCGAAAACTTTCCTAAGATAAAATGTGTTTGAAATTTAATACTTCTAAATTTAAGCGGACGTAGAAAGTGAAAAATCATCCTAAATCTAAAACTAAATGGAGTTTGAAAGTGAAGATAATTTTCTTAAAAGATCATCTTAAACATATAAGGAGTACAAAGTTTCAGAAATTTTCCTAGTGGTAATTGAAAGATCATGAAATTTAATACTACTAAATCTACATGGATTTGAAAAGGCACGACTTGTAGAATTAGAAGCAATAGATAATTAAAGTCCTAAATAGTAGGAGAATAATTAAATGAGTATCCCTAAATATTAGGAAATTTATTAAATAAATATTTTTAATTATTAGAGAAATAAATATAAGTAGTTTATAAAAGGAGATTTAGTGCATATAATATCATTATATAAAGAGATAAATATTTTAAACAAGGAAAGATTTAATAATCAAAATTTTAGCTAATTTTAAAGTTTATAAAATTAGGAAATAACTAAATTACTATTTAAAGTATATTTTTTAAGGGTTTGAAAAAGAACGAAACTTTCCAACTGAGGGGATTGAAAATCATACGAAACTCTGTTAGTGAAGGAATTGAAAAGAACTAAACTTTCCTAATGAAGGAATTGGAAAATTAAATTAATTTCCTAAGATAAGCTTTCCTAGTGTGAATCGAACGTGATTAAACTCCTAAAATAGAAGGAAATTCAAATATTAAAGCTCTAAATATTAGAAAAATAATTAATTGACTATTCCTAAATATTAAAAAATTAACTAAATAAGTATTTCTAAATATTAGGAAAATAGTCAAATGACTATTTTGTTCAGTGTGAACTCTATTTTTAAAGGGCAAAAAAGGCGAACAACATTTCGCTAAGGGCCTTCGTGCTTTTAATATAATATATATGTTTGGCCAACCTTTTTTTTGGGCCAAAAGTGCTTCTTCTTCTTTCTTTTTTTTTATTAAAACTGCTTTTGGCCAAAAATTGAGGTGTTTTGCCAAGCTTTTAGAATGAAAATTTTTTTTTTGAGGAGAAGCAGAAGCAGATTTTGAGAAGCGAAAAAATGTAGCACTTTTTCTAAGAATCACTTTTTAGAAAAATACACGTAGAAGCAATTTTCAAAAGTTTGACGAAACACTAAAAGGAATACAAACTCATTCTCACCAAAAGTACTTTTTTGAAAAGCACTTTTGAAAAAAGCACTACTCAAAATACGCAGATTTTAGATATTTGGCCAAACACGCTATAAGTAATGTTTGATTCACCGGAGAAACGATGAGTTATACGGTATAAAAGTTTATAATTTTATCCTTATTTTGTGTAAATATAAGATTGTACTGAAAATGTTCTTGTATACAATTGTATACGGTAAAAACCGGTTAGTCTTTCGTACGAACTGGTCGAAATAGTAATGCATTAGATCAGAGAAGCGTCTTCATAATACCAGGTTGAGGTCCGAAGTCAGGTCACCAAGCTTCGAGTACTAGGGACCGATCAATGTCGAGCTCTATATTATTTTCGAGCTCGAATCCAAGTCGAACTATGATGCAAAGTGAAGTTATCAAGCTTATAAGGCAGAGACCGACCAACACTGACCCCGAATCAATACAAGGATCCGAGTCAGAATCGAGCTCGAGTCAAGATCGAAAGCTCGAGTCGATACCAAGCTCGAGTCAATATCGAGCTCATAGACAAGAGCCGTTGCAATCCCACTAGAGGAGAGAATCCTGGCAGGAATTATGGAAAAGCTGATTTATCATGGGTCTCCCACTATGTATTTTTAATTATATCTAAAGTAGGATCCCTCCACTATAAAGGGAATGGTTATTATCTTTGTAAGGACCAAGATTTTTGCTTACATTATAATTCAAATACCATACACTCTTATATTGAAGAGTTATTCTTTTTAGCTTCATAGATTGATTCATCTTGCTTAGTCCTTAAATCATCTTCTTTCCAACCTTATTTATTTTTCATTCTTTACAATCTGTATTTGATATTTTCTATTTATCCTTACGATTTATGTTAAGTTATACCACATACCCTTAGAACTACGTACAAATTCAACTATATCCGTTTCTTGGGTAAACTGTTTGGTGCCCACCGTAGGACTAAGGATAACAATGGCTATTTAACATGAATCTCTGAAATACTGGCCATTTCACGCTTATTTTGAAGCATCTCTGATTTCATATTAGCAACAGCAAACTCCTGATCAATGGCCTTGCCTATCGACAATGAAGCTGGCCTTCAAGATGAGAACAATAACTTGGCGCCCGGTGGCGAAAGGCCGCTCGTCAATGCCGTTAGAGCTCGAGTTGAAGTACCATTGGACGTTAACTCACATGTGGCCATCGAGGCAGGCCAACGTTCTGAACCTGAAAATAGCATTCATGGTGGTACTCGATCTGCAGCTCGAGATACCCATAACGTTTAAGAAAACAGAGTCAGCTTGCATATGATTTTCGAAATGTTGCAAGCTCAACAGGTAGCAATAGCTCAGTTGCAGAGTCAAACCCAGATACCGAGTAGGCCGGAGTCCAATCCACCCTAGGAAGTCACTCACAAAACGAAACCAGCTGTAGTGAGGCCAAATGATCAAGAATTGGGGACTAATCCCGAAATTATTGAGATGTTCGAGAAATTGACAGAACGAATAGAATCAGGAGAAAAGGGGATCGAAGAAAACAACCAAAAGGTGGAAACATACAACTCAAGGGTTGTTCAGATCCCGGGGGCACCCCCGATATTGAAAGGCTTAGATTCCAAAAAATTCATACATAAGCCTTTCCTCCCGAGCGCGACCCCTAAACCAATCCCAAAGATGTTTCGCATGCCCGAAATTCCTAAATATAATGGTACAACCGACCCCAACGAACATGTCACCTCTTACACATGTGCCATTAAAGGAAACGATCTAGAAGACGATGAGATCGAATCTGTATTATTGAAAATATTCGGTGAAACCCTGTCAAAGGGAGCAATGATATGGTATCATAATTTACCGTCTAATTCTATTGATTATTTTGCTATGCTTGTAGATTGTTTCGTAAAAGCACATACAGGGTCAATAAAAGTCGATACCCGGAAGTCGGACCTATTCAAGGTAAGACAATAGGATAACGAGATGCTAAGAGAATTTGTATCTCGATTCCAAATGGAACAAATGGATCTACCACCAGTCACAGGCGATTGGGCTGTTCAAGCTTTCACTCAAGGTCTAAACGAACGAAGCTCGATGGCTTCACGGCAGCTGAAGCATAACCTAATCAAATACCCAGCTATTACGTGGGCTGATATGCACAATCGGTATCAATCTAAAATAAGGGTCGAAGATGACCAGTTGGGTTCCGGGTCCAGTTTTTAAAGGGATACCGATTGAGAACCAAGGTCAAGCAAGGATCGATACCGGCCGTACAACGGAGATCATCGGGGTAGCGAACTTTCACGTAACCCCGTATGAGGCAAAAAGAGAAATGATCGAAGCCAAGGGTCTCGGGGACTGATGAACAGAAATGGGTTCGATAGGCACACCGGACCTAAGGAAGCACCGCGACTATCAGAGTATAACTTCGGCATCGATGCATCCGCCATTGTGTCGGCTATCGAACGCATCAAGGACACTAAATGGCCTCGACCCATGCAGACCGACCATGTCCAAAGGAATCCCAATCAAATGTATGAATATCATGGCACCCATGGGCACAGAACGGAAGATTGCAGGCAACTAAGAGAGGAAGTAGCCCGGTTATTCAATAAAGGGCACATTCGAGAATTTTTAAGAGACAGAGCCAAAAACCATTTCAAAAATAGGGATTTTGGTAAACAAAACGAACAGGAAGAACTACAGCACGTCATCTACATGATCATCGGTGGTGTCGATACCCCTCAGGGGCCGGTACTTAAACACACTAAGATATTAATTATGAGAGAAAAACGATCTCGAACTTGGGATTACGCGCCCATAAGAACCTTGTCATTTAATAATGAAGATGCAGAAGGAGTCATACAACCTCACTACGATGCACTGGTAATATCCGTACTTATGAATAAAACTAAAGTTAAGCGTGTGTTAATTGATCCATGTAGCTCGGCCAACATTATTAGATCGAAGGTTGTAGAATAGCTCGGTCTACAAGACCAGGTCGTACTCGCAACCCTGATTCTAAATGGATTCAATATGGAATGTGAAACTACCAAAGGCGAGATAATTCTGCCGATAAACGTGGCCGGAACTATCCAGGAAACGATGTTCTACGTAATAGAAGGTGATATGAGATACAATGCCCTTTTTGGAAGGTCGTGGATCCACAAAATGAGAGCTGTACCTTCGACCTTCCACCAGGTTCTAAATTCTCAACATCGGAGGGAATCAAAATAGTATACGGGGAACAACCGGCCGCAAGGGAAATTTTTGCCGTCGAAGAAGCAATTCTGATATCCTCGCCTTCATCGACAAAGGGGTCGGGCTCGAAAGAGGAACGTAATGCCAAATAGCAATCATAGACGTCAGCTTCGAACCAACTAGAAGATCAGAAGATTGACGAAGGTGATGAGCAAGGGATCCCAATATTCTTCGTGGTCCTTGATGATTCTGATGCTACCCAATCAACGGTCGAAGAACTAGAACAAGTCGTACTAATCAAATATCTGCCCGAACGAAAGGTATACCTGGGAATGGGATTAACCCTCGAACTCAGGAAAAAGCTTATTCGATTTCTTATTGATAATATAGATTGTTCTGCTTGGTCCCATTTAGACATAACAGGGATCCCACCGGATATAACGACGAATCGGCTAAGTCTGGACCCTAGGTTCAAACCAGTGAAGCAAAAGAGCAGACTCCAGTCCGAGGTAAAACACGCATTTATAAAGAACGAGGTAACTAAACTTCTCAAAATAGGGTCCATTCGGGAAGTGAAATATCATGAATGGTTAGCCAATGTGGTTGTAGTCCCTAAAAAAGGGAACAAACTTAGAATGTGTGTAGATTACAAGGATTTAAACAAGGCATGCCCCAAAGATTCTTTTCCACTGCCTAACATCGATCGCATGATCGATGCCATGGCTGGCCACGAGATCCTTACTTTTCTCGATGCCTATTCCGGGTACAATCAAATCCAAATGAACCTGGAGGACCGAGAAAAGACTTCATTTATCACCAAGTAAGGAACCTATTGTTATAATGTAATGCCCTTCGGGCTAAAAAATGCAGGAGCTACTTACCAACGCCTAGTAAATAAAATATTCGAGGAACAAATAGGTAAATCAATGGAAGTTTATATTGATGACATGCTAGTTAAGTCCCTACGCGCAGAGGACCATTTGGCTCATTTGCAGGAAACATTCGAGATTTTAAAGAAATATTATGAAGCTCAACCCCGAGAAATGTGCTTTCGGGGTTGGATCAGGCAAGTTTCTTGGCTTCATGGTATCGAATCGGGGGATCGAGATCAACCCCGATAAAATCAAGGCCATCGAAGACATCACCGTCGTGGATAGTGTAAAATTCGTGCAGAGGCTAACGAGACGGATTGCTGCCTTAGGCCGATTCATTTCAAGGTCGTCGGATTGAAGTCACAGATTTTTCTCTCTGCTCAGAAAGAAGAACGATTTCACCTGGACCCCGGAATGCCAACAAGAATTAGAGGAATTGAAACGATACCTATCGAGCCCACCATTACTGCATACTCTAAAGGCATACCAGAAACTTTGCTTATACTTGGCAGTATCGGATATCGCGGTAAGTGGTGTCCTAGTTCGAGAAGAGCAAGGTACGCAATTTCCCATTTATTATGTAATTCGAACCTTAGGAGAAGCAGAAAATAGATATCCACACTTAGAGAAATTGGCACTGGCGCTGATAAGCGCCTCTAGAAAGTTAAGACCATACTTTCAATGTCACCCCATATGCGTATTAACCACTTACCCACTTCATAATATTTTATACAGGCCCGAACTATCAGGCCGATTGTCCAAATGGGTCGTCGACTCAGTGGGAACGATATCGAATATCAACCCCGGACGGCCATCAAGTCTCAAATTTTAGCAGACTTCGTGGCCGATTTCATACCGACCCTTGTACCCGAAATCGAAAAAGAACTCTTGTTGAAATCAGGTACGTCATCGGGGGTATGGACCCTTTTCACAGATAGGGTTCCGAACCTAAAAGTGTTCGGGCTAGGCATCGTTTTAAAGCCACCTACGGGTAGCACTATTAGGCAATTTATCAAATCTACTAGGTTGACTAATAGAGAGGCCGAGTATGAGGCCATGATTGCAGATCTTGAGTTAGCTAAAAGCTTGGGAGCAGTGGTCATTGAAGCCAAGTGTGACTCTTTCTGGTGGTAAATCAAGTAAACAAAACCTTCGAAGTTCGAGAAGATAGAATGCAAAGGTATTTGGAAAAACTACAGGTAACTTTGCACCGTTTCAAAGAATGGACTTTACAGCATATACCTCGAGAACAAAATAGTGAGGCCGATGCACTTGCAAATTTGGGATCATCGGTCGAGGAAGATGAGATCAGCTCGGGGACTGCCATTCAATTCTCGAGGTCCGTGATCAAGGAAGGTCATGCCGAGATAAATTCTACAAGCTTAACCTGGGATTGGAGGAATAAGCATATTGAATACTTAAAGAACGAAAAACTCCCACTGGACCCTAAAAATTTGAGGGCCCTACGAAACAAAGCTGCTCGATTCACATTGACTGCAAATGGAACATTATACCATAGGACATTCGATGGACCATTGGCAGTATGTTTAGGTCCATGAGACACCGACTACATCCTAGGTGAGGTTCATGGGGGTACTTGTGGAAATCATTCCGGTGCCGATTCATTAGTCCGAAAACTAATCAGAGCAGGATATTATTGGATCGATATGGACAAAGATGCAAAGGAGTTTGTTCGAAAATGTGACAAATGTCAAAAGTTTGCACTGATTATCCATCAGCCTGGAGAACAACTTCCTCAGTTCTATCTCCATGGTCATTCATGAAATGGGGAATGGACATCGTCGGCCCTCTACCATCGGCCCCAGGTAAAGCTAAGTTCATTTTATTTATGACTGACTATTTCTCTAAATGGGTTGAAGCACAAGCGTTCGAGAAAGTAAGAGAGAAAGAGGTTATAGACTTCATCTGGGATCATATCGTATCTCGATTTGGGATATCCGCTGAAATAGTGTGTGACAATGAGAAATAATTTATCGGCAGCAAAGTAACGAAATTCCTCGAAGACCATAAAATAAAAAGGATATTATCAACACCGTATCACCCCAGTGGGAACGGACAGGCCGAATCGACGAACAAGACTATCATTCAAAACCTAAAGAAAAAGTTGAACGACGCTAAGGGAAAATGGAGGGAGATCCTGCCCGAAGTTCTTTGGGCATATCGAACAACATCAAAATCCAGTACGGGGGCAACCCCATTCTCCTTAGTATATGGCTATGAAACCTTGCTTTCAGTTGAAACCGGGGAACCCAGTGCCAGGTATCGATATACAACAGAAGAATCAAATCACGAGGCTATGAATACTAGCCTCAAATTATTGGATGAAAAATGAGAAGCCACTCTCATCTAATTGGCCGCCTAAAAGCAGTGGATCGAAAGATACTATAATCGAAGAACCAATCTTCGCCATTTTAAAATCGGGGACTTAGTGCTAAGGAAAGTCACCCTCAGCACCCGAAATCCAAACGAAGGAAAACTGGGTCCGAACTGGGAAGGACCGTATCAAGTACTTGAAAACGTCGGTAAAGGATCCTACAAACTCGATATTATAAACAACGAACAACTACCAAGCAATTGGAATGTGCCACACCTAAAACGATACTACTGTTAAGGTACGACCCTCCCATATTCGTTTATATTTCGAAACTAACCCTTTCAGGAGTTCAAACAAAGAACAAGGATGGTTCATTCAACACGAAGCCTTAGGTCTGAAAGCACACGTTGCACTCTTTTTCCCTTAGACCGTTTTTTTTCCAAATGGGTTTTTCGGCAAGGTTTTTAATGAGGCAACCATTGATCGTGCTAACTTAGAACAATTTAACAGTATCCGAGGCCTCTTTATAATCAACCTCGAATACTGGTGGGGCATTACCCTCAAATATATCAAGTTCGATGTAAGAAAATTACTTCATAACAACAAGGTTCCAATAGGAAAAATTGTAAGAGCCAAATGGTCAAAACGAACCATGCTCATGTAAATTGCTCGATCCCTGGTATAAGATATAAACACATGTATAACAACATGAAAAGAAACTTCTTTGCCCATATCTCATGTCGTCCTCTATTTCATGATCTATTACGCAAACAGGCTCAAGGGCCAATGATTACCCCACAAATCGGGGACTGCCACTCGACCATTAAGCTTGCGGGCTACATTACTTCGAGTTCGAATCACTCACTCGACTAATAAGCCTACGAGCCACATCATCTCGAGTTTGAGCAAATTTTCACTCGACCATTAAGCATACGGGCTACATTACTTCGAGTTCGAGTCACTCATTCGACTACTAAGCCAATGTGCTACTATTATTTCGAGTTTGAGAAAACACTCACTCGACTATTAAGCCTACGGGCTACATTACTTCAAGTTCGAATCACTCACTCGACTACTAAGCCTACGGCTACTATTATTTCGAGTTTGAGTAAACGCTCACTCGACCATTAAGTCTACGGGCTACATTACTTCGAGTTCGAATCACTCACTCGACTAATAAGCCTACGGGCTACATCATCTCGAGTTTGAGCAAAAACTCACTCGACCATTAAGCCTACGGGCTAAATTACTTCGAGTTCGAATCACTCACTCGACTAATACGCCTACGGGACACATCATCTCCAGTTTGAGCAAACACTCACTCGACCATTAAGCCTACGGGCTACATTACTTCGAGTTCGAATCACTCACTCGACTACTAAGCCTACGGGCTACTATTATTTTGAGTTCGAGCAAACACTTACTCGACCATTAAGCCCACGGGCTACATTACTTCGAGTTCGAATCACTCACTCGACTACTAAGCCTACGGGCTACTATTATTTCGAGTTCGAGCAAACACTGACTCGACCATTAAACTTACGGGCTACATTACTTCGAGTTCGAATCACTCACTCGACTAATAAGCTACGGGCTACTCTTATTTCGAGTTCGAGCAAACTCTCACTCGACCATTAAGTCTACGGGCCACATTACTTCAGGCTCAAACAATCACTCAACTCGACTAATAAGCCTACAGGCCACATCATCTCGAGTTTGAGCAATCACTCATTCGACCATTAAGCCTACGAGCTACATTACTTCGAGTTCAAATCACTCACTCGACTAATAAGCCTACGGGTTACATCATCTCGAGTTTGAGCAATCACTAACTTGACCATTAAGCCTACAGGCTACATTACCTCGAGTTCGAATCACTCACTCGACTATAAAGCCTACAGGCTACTCTTATTTCGAGTTCGAACAAACTCTCACTCGACCATTAAGTCTACGGGCCACATTACTTCAGGTTCAAACAATCACTCAACTCGACTACTAAGCCTATGGGATACCTTATTTCAAGTTTGAGCAAGCACTCACTCGGTTATGAAGGCTACAAGATCCAAATTCGATCAAATTGCCTAAAACCTTATGAAAACCTTCATAAGGCATGCATAAAACAAAATCTTCTCAAGGCAGAGAATAAAACGGAGGCGAGTCAGGAAATCTTTATATATACAAGAATATTTACAATGTCCGAACAGGACCAAAATAAAAACTAAGGGCTAAGTTTCTTGGTTATCTACGGGGGCAGTCTCTTCTCCATCGGGCTCCTCCTCGCTCTCGGACCCCCTCTTGCTCCCATCATTGCCATCATCATCATCATCATCACCACCATCATCATCATTCGAAGCCAAGGCTTCAGCATCAGCTTCAAGCTCTTTTGCTCTTTTTATCTCTTCGGTGAGATCGAAGCCTCGAGCATGGATCTCTTCGAGGGTTTCCCTCCGAGATCGGTATTTAGCGAGTTCGACAACCCAATATGCTAGAGTATTGGCGGTCTCGGCTGCCTCTCTTGCTTGTACCTGAGCAACTTCAGCATCCGCCCGATAGACAGCCACTAATGCATCCGCATAGGACTTTGCCTTTTCGGCATCAGATTTGGCCTTCGCAAGTTCGGAGGCCAACCGAGCTTCGAGTTCCTCAATTCTTCTCGCTTGAACCGAGATCTTCTCCTTCATGCCTTGAAGTTGTCTTGCAGTCGATGACAATTGGGCCCAAACGGTCTTCTTTTCTGTAGCAAGACGGTCCATGCCATCTTTCCATCCCATGATCTCCGCCCTTATTATTTCAACTTCCTCACGAAGCTGCCCGATCGTCTCAAGTTTTTCCTGCAGCTGTGAGATCGAAATATTAGCCTCCGATCATGAATCAAGCCCATGAGTTCTTAATATTATCATTACCTGCTCGTTCAGGTCGGTCTGGTCTTGATGAGCCTTAGCCAACTCAGCTCGAATGCCTTTGATTTCTTCTTCTCTTTGCCCGGAAAGGAGTCTGAGTGAGCTCCTCTCCTCCGTAACCCGTCGGAGGTCAGCCTCAAACCAATGCAGCTCAGCTCGAGACCGAGAACATGCTTCTCGATGAACCGCCACGACCTATGAAGAAAGAAGAAAAGAAGTTAGAAAAGAATAGCAAACATAAAAGTAATACCAACGAAGAGAATTAAAGCTTACCCATTCAAAGCTTGCTGCACTTCACAGAAAAGGCCTGATACATCACTAGGGCCAGCAGCGTCCTCGACCCCAGTAAACAAATCACAGAAGGGGTCCTCCCTTTCATGAGACCGGCTCATCTCGAGGGCCCCCAAAACTTGGGCTTCCCGAATTGCCCCTTCGAAAAAGGCAGGGAGAGTGGGCAAGTCTCCGATTACTATTTCCCCAAGCGACTCTCTTGGGGCATTCTCCTCAGTTCGGAGAGCTTCAGAACCGTCCCCTTTCGATATACCCACCGTTTGTTGACCTCAGTGGGAAGCATCCTCGATCTCTAATGATTTGGGGACTCCGCCCGAACCTTCCTCCGATACCTCCTTAGTCTGAGGCAGAGCTTTATAAATCACCATCGATTCAGCTGCCTTTGGGGCACCAATGGTTTTCTTCATTCGGGCCACCAGCACGGACCCATCATTTTCTTCTTCTTCTTCTTCGTCTTCATCCCTTAGACGCAGAACTGATTCTACGGTCAAAGGAATGGTATTCTTCCTCAACTTTCGAGCCATCCTCATCTTCAGTTTTGGATCTTCGGAGGCGAAGGCTCTTTTTCTCTTATTATCCTTCACCGGCTTTGGATCAGAGGCCGAAGCCTCTTCCTCGACGGATGAGGGCCTCAAAACCGCATCTTTTCCCACACCTACATACAGGAAAATTGATTTAAATATATGGAAAGCATCTCGTTCGAACTACCAAAGATACGAGAAAGAGGCTCACCGTGATTTTTGGCCTCCCATCGGACCTTTGACAAATCACGCCACAAACGCTCGACGTATGTGGAGGTCGAAGCTAGATCATGTACCCAGTTCTTGAGATCAGGGACTACACTAAGTATCCAAGGAACCGTTGTATCACAAAAAGGGGGATATCGGTGAGAAAAGGAATGAAGGGGAAAAACAGTAAAAGATAACATCAGAATTACACTTACGCTTCATGTTCCACTCCTCGGAAAAAGGCATCTTTTCAGTCGGAATCAGGTCCGAAGTCTTTACTCGAACGAACCTGCCCATCCAGCCTCGATCCCTGTCCTCATATATACTCGAGAACAGGACCTTGGTAGCCCGACGCTGAAGTTTTATTAATCCGCCTCGAAAGAGGCGAGGGCAGTACAATCGGATGAGATGGTCGAGGGTGAAAGGCATCCCCTCGATTTTGTTCACGAAGTAACAGATCAAAATAACTATTCGCCAAAAAAGAAGGATGGATCTGACCTAGGGTTATTTGGTATTGACGGCAGAAATTAATAATAACAGGGTCGAGGGTAACGTAAAAGGGTAAGTATACACACTTAAAAACCATTTTCACATAAGTGGTGATATCTTCTTCAGAAGACGGGATTACTATTTCTTTGTTCTCCCAATTGCAATCTTTCTTTAGCTGTTCGAGGTGCCTCTCGGTTATCGAACACATATACCTCGATACTGGCTCACATCGGCCGGGAACCGACGAGCCTTTGTCGACCTTAAAATCAGACGTAAGAACACACGCCCCAGGAACGCATTCGTCAGGCAGTGGCTCCATCAGTGTTTTGTCGGCGGCAGGCTGTGAAGAAGAAGCTTTTTCTTTCTGAGAAATGGTTTTTGATGTTTTCGCCATTTTTGGATTAAAAGATCGAGAATAGAAGGAGGTAATAAAGATTTGGTATTTTTGAAGAAAGATTTTGCAGAGAAGAATTACAGATTTGCGAGTAAATTCAGAAAGTGTGAGAAAGAAGTTAGAAAATTTAGAGTTTGAAGATGTAAAAGTGATTAAAAGCGAAAAAGGGATTATTTATAGGTATAGCAATGGCGGTTCAATTTCGATATTGGCTGACCACCGTCTGACACGCATTGAATGCCTTGAAAAACTAAACCGACGGGACAGCTATCACGTGCGTCATGATCGAGCCCAATGTAAACGTCAGCTTATATCTGATCGAGCCGTTGGGAAATCATGTGGTTTCTCGCTACATCCTTCCCGAGAAACGAGGGGACTATCTGTATACAGTAAAAACTGGTTAGTCTTTCGTACAAACTGGTCGAAATAGTAATGCATTGGATCGGAGAAGCGTCTTCATAATATCAGGTTGAGGTCCGAAGTCAGGTCACCAAGCTTCAGCCCTAGGGACCGATCAATGTCGAGCTCTATATTATTATCGAGCTCGAACCCAAGTCGAACTATGATGCAAAGTGAAGTTATCCAACTTATAAGGCAGAGACCAAACAACACTGACCCCGAATCAATACAAGGATCAGAGTCAGAATCGAGCTCGAGTCAAGATCAAAAGCTCGAGTCAAGATCGAGAGCTCGAGTCGATACCACGCTCGAGTCAATATCGAGCTCATAGACAAGAGTCGTTGCAATCCTACTAGAGGAGAGAATCCTAGCAGGAATTATGGAAAAACTGATTTATCATGGGTCTCCCATTATGTATTTTTAATTATATCTAAAGTAGAATCCTTCCACTATAAAGGGGATGATTATTATCTCTGTAAGGACCAAGTTTTTTGCTTACATTGTAACTCAAATACCATACACTCCTATATTGAAGAGTTATTCTTTTTAACTTCATAGATTGATTCATCTTGCTTAGTCCTTAAATCATCTTCTTTCCAACCTTGTTTATTTTTCATTCTTTACAATCCGTATTTGATATTTTCTATTTATCCTTACGACTTGTGTTAAGTTATACCACATACCCTTAGAACTACGTACAAATTCAACTCTATCCGTTTTTTGGGTAAACAAAAATATACTGGTATTGCTTATAACATAAAAAATATCAACCAAATACAACACAAATACTATCAAAATTTATACTACAATATTATCTTCTTAATCATGTAACCACTACTTTTGAATGTGTAAAAGAATTTTTACGCTGAAAACATTAAATATTGAATAGATCAAATTTAAATTTTGAATAAATCAATAAACTGAATGACCCAATCAAAGTTAATTATCTATTCCTTATAGGACAAGGTAATCGGGCACTGGTGACTGACGAGGTTAAAACTCGTTTTTGCAGTCTAATGATCATCCATCTTCAAACGTTTAGGCTAATAACTGGGAAACATACATACATACATACGGATTCATAAGTTGTGTAATCTTCTAATGCAGAATTATCTCAAAGATTCCACATGCTAAATAAGATTCGTAGCAGCTCGATTTGCAGGCTCTGAATTACATGTCTTTCCAGTTCCAACGTAATACTTGGTACATTCTTAACCAAAGAAACAACAATAAAAAGGGCAGCCCGGTGCACTAAGCTCCCGCTATGCGCGGGATCCGGGGAAGGGCCGGACTATAAGGGTCTATTGTACGCAGCCTTACCTTGCATTTCTGCAAGAGGCTATTTCCACGGCTCGAACCCGTGACCTCCCGGTCATATGGCAGCAACTTTACCAGTTACGCCAAGGGCTCCCCTTCAAAGAAACAACAATGAAGTAAAATAATGCAGCAACAACAAACCGGAAAAAATAGTACTAACAGCTTCACAACTTAGAAAGAAAGCACTCAACATGATCTGGAACTCAAAATGCAACAGATCCAGGAACATCTCGCGGACCTTTTTGGATATATAATCCAAGTCGAGAGTAGAGTTACAGGAAAAGCCGTCTGATGGAAAACTACTTTCACGTTCGGTTCAGAGAGCACTTTTTTCGTTGAGAATTCCTCGTTCCCTTTCGTGTAAATTCTAATTTCTAAATCGAAAGATTCACAATGCTTGAATAAACAAAAGAGAAAAAAGTTGTATCATCAGATGATTGGACTGCAGAAAACATGAAATGCATTGAATCCATATCAAAGAGCTATATTCAATTTCTCCATGTATCCCAGGCTTCCAGCAATGTCAATGTCCTAAAAATATATCATCATTTGTGTTTGAAGTACCACATACTGCAAAACTATAAATGCTTATATTTTGAAGAACTAACTTATGCTGCTACCAAAAAAGACAAATTAAGTCTTGCAAACTTGAGGGATATTCTAGTAGCAGTTCTTTCCTCAGCAAGACTCTATGTATACTGTTTGCTTCTCCTCCTAGACACACAATTACATCAATTAGCTGCGGCAGTGATACTGCTTCTGCTTCCTTGGAATGAGCTAACACGAAATTGAGTCTCATTGTGTGCTCTCGTGAAAATTAAGTGATCTAGACAAGGCTGCTGGATTAGCTTGCAGGACAAAAGAAGCATCAGCTTCATGGTTTCTATGATCAGCTTTTGTATTAAAGGCTTTGAAGATCCTTACCACACGAACCTAATCAATCTTCTCATTCTTAATACCTAATGTTGACCATATAGAACTTTTTGCCGCTTCATTTGGATCATCAATCGTCAATGTCTTAGGAACCAGTACACATCTCTCTCCTTCTCTTTCCCCCAAAGTACTGGTGTTATGGAAGGATTGATCAGAAGAAAGCCATGGTATGTTCCAAGGGTTTGCTACAGTGCATCCCAATAGGCGGGTGCTGGATAGAATGATACTGGAAAGCCAGAATAAGGCCACGGAGCGCCTTGAAAGTACGGTACTTGAGGATGAAATGCCTGAAAATTTTTCCAGGTTAAATCATGCGTACTAGAATTGTTTTCTTTCTCAGTTAAAACTGAGGATGTACTACAGGAAAATCAGTTAAAAAGAAAAAGATCAGAAGTGTAATTAAGTTTCCTTGCCTATAAGGGAATCTCTTCAAGTGATTCTGCATTTTCTAGTCTAGTACCATAGTCCATAGAAGTTAATATATGTTAGAATAAAAAGACATGCTATTCATATTCTTAATCATGGTCCAACCATATGTTTTTAAGTAAAGAAACGCGAGAAGAATAGTGAATGATCATGACCATGCTCATGTCAACAGGGGCTAAAATTTATATTTTAATGGGCAAAAAACAAAGTACTGTTCAAATCAATGTTTGAGCAAATTGCAATGCAGAGTAAAGAAAGATTTTTCTTCAATTTTTTTCATTAAAAAAAAAAAGCTCAACTGACCTTTTAAATCAGTTTCAGGAGGGAATACAATGAGCTAGAGTTTGATGCTTTCTGGAGCGTTACTGGAGAAAATGAGATAACTCAACTGGCACATTCTCAAGCTTAGCACAATTAAGAACAAGTTTCTTAAGTCTTGGGAAGTGATCTCTTGAAGCCTCCCAACACTCGAGGTCAGCCTTTTGAATCCACAAGACCTGGAGTTGTTTAAAACCTCCTTTCTCTGGTTTCCAGGACTTCCCCGTAAATGCATCTTCTTTCAACTTCAAGACCTCAAGGCATTCCAGCTGGCCCAGTCTATCCGCCTCGTTCCATTTAAACCTTGTATTTGACAAAGTTAATTTCTTCAGTTTGCGCAAAAATCTGAATAATTCTGGAGGAAGGTGAAGAGCTTCACTCATGTAAGGAACATCATTCATCAGTTTCAATTTTTCTAGGCGCCCTAACCCTTGAAAAGTGCTGAATCCGTCCTTGTTAGTCTCAAGAAAAGCTCCCAGTCGCCCTTGAATACTCAACTTTTTGAGATTTCCGGCCTTTGCCAGCACAACTTTATTGCAACTTTCTGGTGCAACTTTAGACAGAATTTGTAGGCAAGAGCCTTCAACCGTTGGGTTAGGAGGGGGCAGCAATTCTGCGGGGATGTTGGTCTTTAGATGCCTCAACCGTGACAAGTTCCATATATTTGCTTTTATTTTAAGAGTGGGCTCTGGTGTACTTGTATTAACTATGAGAAATTGTAAATTCCAGAACTTACCAAAGGATGCAGGAAGTTCCGCGAAATCACCTGAGATAGCAATATACCTCAAATGAAATAGTTGGTTAAGATACATGGGGAGGAAAATTTTAACAGATTGGATTTCCAAGACCCTGATCAGTGGAAATGCTTGGGAGATGATTTTAACATCATGAAGAGACAACTCGATTTGTCTTTCTGTTGTTGAAAAGCATAAGAAAGATCTAACATGTTCTGCATTTAATTGTTTTCTGGAGAGAAAATCACGCAGAACAGATGATTCAATACACAAGCGACGAGAAGTATCTGGATCTTGTATGGAAGGAAGAATCTGATCGGGTGTTAGACGTAGTTCTTGGAAAACACTTTCTATTATCGCCTCCGTCTTGTAGAACTCATACAACACGTCGTGAAATCCAATTTCTTTTATTGAATCGCCATCCCTCGACATTGTGACTAGACCCCTAAGAGCAAACTCCTCCAAGTAATTTTCTGCTAGCTCCTCGAAGGTACACGTCGGACTGGACTTTATTAGTCCCTCCGCGATCCACAAGCGAATCAATTTCTGCGCAGGGATGGAATAACCTTGAAGAAAGGCGAAGCAATACAAGAAGCACGCCTTCATTTCTTGGGGCAAAATGTTGTAACTGGTTTCCACAATTTCCCAGCAACTTGTAGGGTCATTCTCTATGACAAGGTACAGCCCCACATTTTTCTCGATTCTTTCCCAATAATTTTTGTTCGGACGAGATCTTAAGGCTCCGGCACTTAACTCTACTGCAAGTGGTAATCCGCTACATTTTGTTGCAATACTTTTTCCAAGTTCTACTAACTCGTCAGGACATCTTTCATTACCAAAAGCTCTCTTTTCCAGCAATTGAAAACTTTCTTCATCGGATAGATATTTCAGACGATGAGGATGTTCACTGGCATAGCTAGCCACATACTCGTCGCGAGTGGTCATCATGATCCGATGACCTTTGTTGTTTTCTTGGAGAATTCTTTTGACCAAATCCACAACCACAAGTTCTTTAGCCCACACATCGTCCAGGACAATGAGATATCTACCACCTTCTTTAGCCATAAATTCACATATTACTTCAGCTAATTCGTTCACATCTTTATAGCGAAATTCTTCAATGCGTTCCGTGAACGATTTGAGAATCTTAGAAAGCATACCCTTTAGTTCGTATGACCTGCCGACATAAACCCAAATTTTCTTGGAAAAAATATTTGAAATCCGAGAATGACTACAAACTTTTCTTGCCAATGTAGTTTTGCCAATTCCAGCCATACCCACAATAGGGACAAATTCCAGATCCTTTGATCCTTCAACAAGTCGTTTGATCACATATTCCGCTTCGTAATCAAAGCCAACCACTTCTTTATACTCCAACAAAGTATCCTATTAAGATGAACAAATAGAGAGGATATCAAAAAGAGAATATTTTGATCTTTTGCACTTAGAACTTGAGCGCCCATTTCTAGCTATGAATAGCAATGGAACAACAACAACAATAACAATTAAGCCTCAGGCCAAAACAAGTTGAGGTCGGCATATGAATCCTTAGTGACCTTGGTTCGCCATTTAAACTCATATCAAACCAACATAATATCAAATCAAGAAAAGTAAAAGCACAAGAAGTTCTCTATTTCTTTTCCTGGCATATAAAAATCTAAAAGGGCTAAAGACTCATAGAAAGCATAAGAGCATACACCTACTCACATGACTAAAGCATATTCCTAACTAATTGTTATTGCCTATATATATATATATATAGATATTTTTGTTCCATCGTGCTTTTTTTTTTTTTTACTATAAGTCTGCATGGATTCCCAGAGATTGTAGGTCTTTCAAGACAACTTACTTGTAAATTTAGGTCTACCCCATTCTTTTTTAACACATTAACACCATGGCAATTTTTCATAGTCGTTAAGGGGTGAAAATACACTAGCAATATTTGAGGAGCGAGAATATCTGCATTAATAATAGAAAATAACTTCATTTGTATCCCAATCTTGAGTCATAAAATATAAAGATTTTAGCTATATTTATACGGATAGTATCTAGATGTTTACGTTATAAGTGAATATTAACCTATAATAGTAGTTTAGTTATCATTTTACAAGATTTTCAATTAATATTTAATTATTTATCAAGAGATTTACCTTCACTGTATCTTTAATTGAAGTATAGCATTATAAAAAAAAAAACAGAAATTCAATAAGTTTATCAAGATTTTGATCAGAAAACCCGAATAAGACTCGACTTTGTTTTTTGCTTGTTAAATTTGTTTTCTCATTTTTTATTGGTTGCATAAGAAAACCATCCATCGCGACGGGCTTGGAAGCCACTCCAATATCTTTCTGCTTGTTTGAGGCCCAAGCGAAAACATATATACATCACATAAAACTTAAACTCAAAAAACAAAGCTTTTCAAGTGACTTTCCTGAGATTTTAATATGGAACATTTTTCTTAAGAACAAAACACGACAAAAGGTTGATTGCTACAGCTTTCTACTTACAGGAAAAAATTATAGATTTATCTGAAATGAGATAGAAGAGGCGTTGGTCATTAACTTCCCAATGTTGAGTAACATTTGTAATTAAAATTTGTCGAATCCCGTATCGGTGGTATGAGGATTTCATGTTAGAGATCTTGAGCTAGCTTTTGAGACTGAAGGTCCGGGAAATCACCATAAATTAAATGACGCTAAGCTAACTTTCATTTTTCTGTAATTGTCTTATACGGATGAAGTAATTTTACCTAATTTTTCGGCGAAGGGGTTTCGGGTTCCGCCCCTGCTTATACTCCATAAATGTCATGATAAGAGAGAAGAATAAAGTACTTTTGGGTTTCAGGCGTTACCTGAGGCTCCCGTGTAACTCTTTGTGGTAGATCGAGCATTGGTTTAGGCTGAAAAGCCTTTTGATTATTTTGACGAAATTCCTTCACATTCTGATGAATTGTTTTAATATCCTTTGCAAGATCCCAAACTTTTCTGACATGGCATACATCAAAAGACCTTTTCACTTTATTCTTCTCTTGGTGCAGCTTCGCTTGAACCAGGAATTTGTCAATAACATCCTCAGCTCTATGCACTGTAATTCGAATGTCTCTGACCAATTGTTTCCACAGACTGCTATCGCTATGGTATTTTGCAGCATCGTCTAGGAAAGCTTTTAGGCGCCGAACTTCTTCTAGCAGATTTTGAAAGTCTTTCTCAACACCTGCAATCAGCTTCACATTGTTAGTGACTAGCTGCAACAGGTTCTCAAGCAGAAAATTCACCACTGCATCTGCCATATATATATATATATATATTTTTTTTTTTTTGTTGGGTAAAGCAAAAAAGTAATCGGAGTGTAAGATTATCTTCTTACAATAGCTGCATATAAAGAAGATTAGATGTGGAATTCTTCATCTCCAGTTGACTTGTCTGCTGGATTATTGGTTATTCTTCATTTCCAGTTGACTTCTCAACTTCTCTGCTCATTAATCTAAACCAAGTTTCTATTTAAGAAAAAAAAAATTAGATCACCACAACAATTTAGTAAACCAAGTCCTTGTATGAACTTAAGCATGCTTAAAATAATTACCCTTTTCTATCTATTTCAAAACTATTTACAATATATACCTACCCAATTAAAACTAATTACCCCACATCCATCCCAACTTTTTTTACCTATTTGACTTAGCTTAGCTTAATTTGGCTGGATTAGGCTTCACTTGATTTGGTTTTGGCTTAGCTTAATTATGGGTATTTTCCGCCCATAGATATTTGCTAAACTTCCCCAATAATCAGTTATTCTTATGACAGCTAGTAGACCGTAAAGTTCTTTTCAAGTGATTCCATTTCTATGTGGTCTTCCCAAATTAATTTAGCGAAAGAGGGCTAAAATTGCCTCTGAATATTGCCTTAAGGCTATAAATATTTTTCGTTCATCCGTCGGTCCAAAAATACCCCTACTTTTATTTTTCAGCAACACTAATTAAAAAATATATTTAAATTTCTTGTGGCAGTTTATTACTGATCTAATTTTAAATCTTGACCCCAGTTAAATAAATCCACCCTAATAGTTGATTTTCTGACCCAAACAGCCCGCCCGAACATTTCACCGGGCAAAATTATTTTTTCCGCCATTTTTGTTCTACATTCCCCTTCTTTTGTATTCTTTTTTTGCTCTCATCCTATTTTTTTTTTTCAGCCATAGATTTTTTTTAAGACCAACACAATATGGATATCAAACTTTACTAATATATTCATTATATCAGACAAGATAATTTAATCAAATATGCCTAAGAAGTAATATATTAACCAAAAAAAATAAAAAATAAGCAAGGGAATTTAACTCCTTAGTAATTCTTATTATAAGGGATTTCCCAGACGATAACAACATTAAAAATTCAATAAGGCTATAAAGTTGCATAAAACTGGAAAAAGTAGAGATGGCCAGATACTTTTTTGAAGGATCCAAATTTTATTTTTCTTCCTTTGATTTTATTGTTTAAATTTCTATTACTTTTCCACATATAAAAATATAAAAAAAATTCTAAATGTAAAAATATAAAAATTTCTATTACTTTTCCACAAAAATAATATTCAATCATATAAAAATATTATTCTTTTCTAAATGCCTTTAATGCATATAAAATAGTGTTAACAATCCATATAATAGTTATCTCAGCGGAAAAGTATTTTTCAAAATTAAAATTAACAAAATCTTACCTTAGATCAATATGTCACAAGAAAAATTAAATGGATTAGTTATATTTTTGGATAACCAAAGTGGATTAATGATATTCACAATTGAATAGGTAATTTTTAGAAGAAATCTATTATAGAAAATTAATACTCATAATTTCATCTCAAAAATCTAGAAAAATAGACTTAAATAAAATATATATACTCATGCGGTCTCCTTTTTTTTTTTTACAAAAAAATAAAAATAATCATCTTATTAAAGTTTGGCTTTAGACCATCAACTTCATTGAGTCGCCCCTATTCTCTGTTAGAGATATATTTTAATATTTAAAAATAGTACCCTCTATTTTTAATTTATGTGGCACCGTTCACATTTTGAAAATTAAACTTTTTTATTTTGATCGTGAATTCAGATATGAATCTTTAAATTTATTAAAATATAATTTACACATTTAGAAACTATGTAAAAAAAATAATATAAGTCACAATAATTAATAATTTAAAATATTTTAAAGACATAAAAATATGGTAAAAATAAAATGTTTGATTTTTAAAATTTAAACAGTGTCGCATAAATTGGGACGATCGGAGTGATAACAATAATGCGTGACCTTTCACTTTCTTAGTGGCTATCGAGACTAAAAAGTGATTATAATATCTTTGTAACTACAAACCCATGATCTAGAAAATGGTCATTACATCTTTCATTTACTCATCCATAATCTTCCACACTATTTATCCAGTAAATTATCCACCAATCAATTAATACATGTTTATTACCCAACTACCATCATTTTACTCTATGGAAGAAATTCTACATGCATAATTAGAAGCATTTCTTCCTTGTATAAGTGAGTGAAAAATCTTGTTAGTGTGTAAAAGTGATTAGAGGCAGATATAGGATTTCGAGTACATGGACGCACTACTGGAAAAAGGAGGAAAAATATATTAAATGGGAATTGATCCCTATTTCTCTTTATAAATAACACACATTTAATCAAATGCATCATTCAACCATCTTGAAGCTAGGTGCCAACAACTAATATTATACATATTTTAGAAAATATGTACATAAAATATCTAATTTTACTGAGATACCATGGATTCACATATAAATTCACCCCTGAAAGTGACGTCTACTGTGGAAAAAAAAAGAGTTGTGAGAAAGAAAAAAGTTTAAGCTTCCAACTTATTTACTACACAAGAGAGTATTATTTTGTTGGGAAAAGTTGTGTTAATGGTTGAGCTTTGGACTCAACAAATAGTTCAGAGTTTATTACTACTGGTTATACCAGTGAAATTTCTATCAAAATGGATTTTAATCTCCTTAAAGAGGCAAGATACCTACGCCTCAGCTTGAAATTTTTTTGTTTTTTCACTTATAATTATAATTGTATGTTCGCAAACATTCTCCATTATCGTCCTTCATGTGTAAACGAGGCTTTAATTTCATGCATCAATGTCTCAACGCTTCTTGATGGATTAATATAAGCAGAGGAAGTAATCCTAATATCAAAATCACATGTAATCTAGACAATTAGTATATACGGGGTTTCACAGGTTACCTCTTAAAGCGTGAAAAAATCTCTTCTACCACGTGAGCCTTCAGTTCCATAACTTCTCAATGGAATCTCCACCACCCGCACAATCATGATCCTCGAACGTTCTACGGTCTTCTATTCTGTTACCCAAATAATATCCGAAAATAGCAATTTCGTGTGGGAGAAATTTTTAGGAACATATGGCTGAAATTTCGGCCACCATGTCTTAACCTCTCTAGGTGGAACACCGTATGTATTTATAGCACAAGTTCTAAGGGTTAAAACCATTTTCCAAAATCTATTGGGTTTTTCTTTTCACCAGAAAAAATATTCCTTTATTTCCTATTATTTAGGCACATCTAGGGGTGTTTATCGGGGGAATCGGGCGGATAATTATGCTTAATGATTCGACTTATCGGTTATCGGATTATCAATGTAGTAATCCACTAGTCATCCAATAAGATAACTGTCGGATTGGTATCGGATTAACGATTATCAGACGGTTTATCGACTAAACCAAATAAAACAATTTGGAATAATATTGAAATGGATTCTTTTTTATGGGTAGTTTTATTGACTGACTTCATGTACGCATCCTAACATAACTGATGAGCTGGATAGAATTGAAAATTCGGGTGGAGAAGTTATAAATTGGAATGGACATCGAGTCTTAGGAGTTCTTGCTACTTCAAGATCCATAGAAAAGTGTAAATATAAAAATTCTTAACGGGTTAACGATTTATCCGATAAAAAAATTGAGTAATCCGCCCCTAAATCGCTAAGTCGTTAATTATAAAATCTCAATCCGTTCACCGTCCATTTCCCCGATAATCCGATACCAATAAGCCAATAAATCATCGGTTTGATTTAGTTAACAGTTTCGGTTCGGTTTTAAACAGCCCTAGGTACATCAGGGACCACATAATTTAAATAACAAGGCTTCCAATTATGAAATTAATTTTTAATTTTAGAAATTAATATCTATCATAATTAATTACGAATTATTTCACTAAAAATTCATAATTTCACTCCTTATTCAATTTTGAAATATCTATTAAATCTTATTTAACTCCTCAGGTTAAGATTCAGATACTAATCAATTAAACTAAATTACTGACAATTTAATTTATTAATTATTTACTTTATACTTTCGCTTAACTTATTTCATGTGTCGGATACAAAATCCATCGGCCGCGTTTACACATGAAAACTTATAAGCTTTCATAAAGGTGTATCATCATTCTCTAAACCGAGACATGGATTCCATCAACTAACTATTATTTCGCCAATGTACATTATTATTATCCAATTTATCAGGCATATTGACCCGTGAAAGGATCTCACTTTTTAATAAATCAAAATAATAATAATATACACAACTAATAATAATTATATCAAGATTAAGAGTATAAGTACATTTAATTGTTAGAGAGTTTATTTTATTAAGGCAGTATAAAATACTTATCTCTACTTGATCCGTTCAATATATACAAAATGTACTAGCACAAGAAGTTAGAATTAAACCATTCTCATAATCAAGATAAATTATATTTAATCTTGTGCTACAATCATCCATGATCGTTTGTCCAATTCCATCATTAAATTGTGAACTCAAACTTTATACTTATAAGAACCGATGATTTAATCTTCCGTGTATAAGCTAAACTCTATACACTAAATCATCTACTATATAAGCAAAGGACACAGACTAATATATGATCTATTTAAAACTTTAATAAAACTGAATAAATAATTCTTTCATAATAAATACTATATTTAAACCAAACCCATGGTTAATAGTATATATCCTAACAATATCCCACTTAGACTTTTAACCATGACAATTGTTAGAATATACTATATCCAAACGCATGGTTAATAGTATGTGCCCCAACAATCTCCCACTTAGACTCATAACCATGCATCTACAACTTTCTCATACATTCTTTTTACATGACTATTAAAAGTCTTCACCAAATAAGGTTTTGTTAAAGAATCTTGCCAACTTATTTTCTGATGCAATCTTTATCTAGTAGTTCTTTATCGTCACTATCTAGTTTGATATTAAACTCTTCAGGGATCTTGTTACCAAATCTATCCCAAAAGTGTACACCGCACTATGGTTTTCCTTAGTATTATTCCACTACGATGAAGTACAATTAATATTACCTTCATTGCCTTACGGTATTGAAATATTAGCGATTTTTTGCTATAGTATTCACTGTTCAAACACCACTCCCACTCGATAAAGGCATATTCTGACTATTAATATTTTTCCACTACTTAAATGTACTGGAACGTCAATTCCAATGTCTGGGTTTTGATGTTCTTGAACGCCTAGTTATTTCTTTGTCTAGTTCCTGTAAAATTAGTTTACTTCTAAGAACATGGTTTATTAAGCAGTCCTTATTTAGAAAACTGCATTTATTTTAATAATTGCCCTATTTTCTTTAGGACAATAAAAGAAACCTCCAAGTGTTTTCTTGGATATTCAATATATATGCACCTATCCATTCTTAGTTCCAACTTACATATTTGCTTTCCTTTTCAGCATATATGCTGGACAATTCAATATCTGAATATGCCGCAGACTGAGATTACATTCAGTCCACAGTTCTATAGATGTCACAGGTACTAACTTAGAAGAAACTAAATTCAGAATGTAATTTGCAGTTCTAGAAAATATTCTAAAAATGAATAAGGCAAATCTGAATAACACTTCATTAATCTATCCATGTTCAAAAGAGACTTATTTTTTCTTTCTACCACACCACTCTATTATGAAGTTTACGGTGTAGACAATTGAGATGTAATCCCTTATTCTGATAAGTAACAAACGAATTCTTTAGAGAGGTGCTCGCCACTACAATCCAATTGTAGTAACTTAGTATATTTTCTTGGTGTTTCTCCGTTTCAAGACTTAAAAACCTTAAATTACTTAAATCATTAAGACTTACGGTGCATCAAATAAATATATTAATATTTTGAGTAATCATTTATGAACGCCACAAAAATACTCAAAACTATCTCTTACTAGTATGTTCATTTAACCATACAAATCAGAAGGGATTCATTCTAGCTTATCACTAGCTTTATTTTCTTTTGAAGAGAAACATCCTTTAGTCAAATTTCCTTCCAAACAGGATTCACAAGTTGGTAGTGGCTCTACTTTCAATGAACCTTAAGGTCCATCCTTGACCAACTTGAAATCCTATCCAGATTAATATGATTTAGACAAAAGTGCACAGATAAGTTTTACTCAATTTTGAAGAACATATTCTCTTATGAGATAGACTAATATTGTTCTGTTCAGGAAAAAAATTAATATAAAATAACAAGGTCATCCATTCATGTACCACAAGAGATAAAATATTTATCAAGCTCAATAACTCAAGAGTTATTCGAAAAATAAAACAAATATCCATCTCTTATTTTGCCCAGAAATCAAAATTAAATTCCTTCTAACAAAAGGTACATATATTGCATCCTTTAAATTTAATGTCTTATCACTATCAAAAGAAAATTTTAACAAGTAATACGACAAATTGCATAAAGTCATTGCGGAGTTTGAGATGAAAACATTAAATAGATCATAATAAGTCAAAATGCTGAATAATAAAATTCAGACTGCATTCAATATTTATATACATACATGCATCTCGAATAATAAATTTTGATGGGAAAAGAATCATTCATGCAAAGTATGTTATATAATGCAAGAATTATACAATCCAAAAATAAATAGAACCAACTCAGATGGAGAGTATACTATTATTTTCAGTCAATTGCATATAACCATTTAATACGAAAATTTTAAACACACTACACATATATGTATTCATGCATCTTGAATAGCAATTTTGATGGAAAAAGAATTGCTCATGCAACATACATATGTAATTCCATATTATACACTCCAATAATTAAAACAGATCCAACTCAGATGGAGAGTATATTGTTAATTTAAGTCAAGTGAACATCATAATTAATAGCTCTAGTTCCATTGATCTAATATGTATACTCATATGGAGAGCACGTACACGATATCAATTACTAGTATTTCATTTAGTGAGCTTACAATAAATTTATATGATATGAAAAAAGACCTAAACTCAATACGTAAATTTATTATTCACTTGAAATTAATAGTGGAAGACCATAGAAATATATTTCTATCACCACTTAATCATGATTGTATTTTAGTTACAAAATTGATTCAACCCTTAAACTCAGATAGAGAGTCAATATAGATTATCAATAACTAGTAACTATACCCAGTAAGTTCATAATAAATTTATCCGATATGGAAGAAAACTTAAAGTCAACGCATAAATTTATTATCTCACTATAAATAAAAAGTGGGGACCATAAGGGTTAATTCTTATCACCACTTGATCACAACAACGAACTTTTCTTTGAGGATTAAGTTCCATAATTAAAAAAAAATGCTCAAACCCCCATTTAAACAGTCTTAAAATGCTAAAATTAATGTCTTTCACTGAATCGCATTGAGTATTGATCACCGGTCTGTTTCTGATAGACCTACCAAATTTCAAATCAATCGGAGACCGTTAATATCACAATCTCCAAAACGAGAGCAAACTTTTTCATCGAAAATCCAAGACTAGTAATCACGTAGGGCATGAAAACATAAACCAAAATTTGAGAAATTTTTTATGCACAAATATGCCAAACGAACCAATCAGTAGTCATCCAGGATATCAAACAGAGGATTTCACTTTCTTACAAAATGATTATATCATCACACAATATCAAGTATACTTTGTAAGACCTAGTCAATAAAATCATACACCTCTATTTCGAAATTCAATACAACTACATGTCTATTTACTAATAGCCAACATGTAAACCCATTATATCACTAGTATTTAATCATGAAGACCTTGGGGAGTCACCCCACCACTATTGAATTAAAAATAAATTAAAATTATTAAGAAATAATTTTCAAAAAATAGAAAAACGTCCAAAACACAATCCAAATGACCTCAAATTCCAGAAAATAGAAAAACCCCACCATAAGTGAATTTTTCTCGCCACGTCGTTTCCGATGAACCCACAAATTTCGGCTCAATCAGAGTCCGTCAAGTTCGTGACCTCCGAAAACACCGACAATTCGATCAAAATCGGTTTTTGCATTTTTCAAGGGTTTACCAAAAAATATCCAGATCATCCCAATCAAATATCAATAAAGAACTGATATCTCATGATTATAAGAATAATCCAAAATTTTGCACAGTTAATTCATAAAAAGTAGTGCAGTTTTCCAGAAAACAATATATACATGTAATTCAAAAACGTACATAAACACGATATTCTTGTTTCATGAAAAATCTAGTTATCTAATTAGATGTGAATGGGATTTGATACTAATTGATGGATTAATATAAACAACGGGAGCAATCCTAGTATCAAAATCACATGTAATCTAAACAACTAGCATATACGGGATTTCACAGGTTACCTCTTAAAGCGTGAACAAATCTCTTCTATCACGTGAGCCTTCAGTTCTATAACTTCTTAATGGAATCTCCACCACCTGCACAATCATAATCCTCGAACGTTCCACGATCTTCTTGTCACGCCCCGAACCTAGGAGCGAGACAAGCACCCGGTGCCTCACCTAACCTGGCGTACCAAATTGCGACTAAGGGACTCTGAACACATAATGTCATACTTTGGCCATGGGGCCACCTTGCAAGACAATTTGCGAAGCAAAATATAAAACTGAATGGAAACTAGCGCTAACTAAACATCAATATAAAGCTAGGCTGAAAAGGCCGTCATAGCTACTACAGCTGACAAACCACCAAATTATACATACCAGGCCTACAAACCCAACATACTGCACTAACCAACAGGATATGTCTACAAGCCTCTACTGATAGATATATTGTGATCGGAACAGGGCCCCGACCTACCCATATTATATATATAAATACATACATAAGATGCACACAAAAACCTAGACCCGATAACTCCGAAGGATGTGGAGCTTACCGATCAGGCTGAACTCGGGAAACACCTACTGAGGAGATCTACTCGTCTGTCTATCTGAACCTGCATGCATGAAATGCAGCGTCCCCGGAAAAGGGACGTCAGTACGAAATAATGTACCGAGTATGTAAGGCAATAACATAACTGAAAATCGAAACTGAACTGATAATATAATAACTGGAAGTAACTGGGAGTCAAAGATGATCTGGAGATATACTTACCTGCTGATACTGACTCAACTCCTTTAATGTAGTAAGTAAAATAATTGTACGGCCTTATAAGGCTCGGTATATATAACTGCTCTGCCATAGTAGGCTCGCTTATAGGCGCTCGGCCATACTAGGCTATGTATCTCGACCATGCTGGGCTCGCTCATAGGCGCTCGGCCACAGTAGGCTCGGTATATAACTTTCCATCTGATCAGTGGTTGCCCAATAGGGGCCTGCCCATCGATTATAGCTCGATGGTAATGAAAATACTGTAATACTGTATATATAGGCTTGCTGCTCTCTTGACTGAAAGAAGACAATACTAAAATTGAATATAGAGTCTCGATAAGGAATAATATTGTAACTTATGAGACTAGAATAGTGTGAATAAATTCATGAATATGAACTTCTCTTTTTGTCTCATTACTAACACATGTAGCTACGAGATCATGCCAAAATGAAGGAAGGCTTAGCCTTAACATACCTTATCACAATCTTTTCAATCACCAAGTTGAACTCACCTCTTCGCACCTTAATCTACAAGAATGATAATAATACTATCGTTAAGTTACGAAAGGTACAACTATCGCACAACGAACGACAAACCTATTTTGTATTAAAACGGGCAGCATCTCCCCTATAATATGCCCTTCCTCCAACTTCAAGATAACACCAACAATACAAGGACAGAACAATAACAACATATATACATCATTTTCCAGCCCTATATACACCATCAAATACTACAAAACAGCCCAACACACCCCAATCTCTTCGTACACAAAACGACCACCGTAGTAGTGTCAAACGACCCGAAAATGTTATGACGAACGACCAGCCAACCACCCTACATTTATATGGTGTTTATAAACCCCCTTCCTCCTCCAAAACTCCACAAAATAGTAATAAAACATGCAGCCCAACAGCAACACAAAACAGTCCACAAAACAGTCCGCTACAAGTGAATAACTCGAACTCACGGCTTCCGATCACCATCCCGTGAGTTCTTACAAGTATAGAACGACTTACCATGAATTTACAGAAGAAAAAATGGATGAAAGAGAGCAGTAAACTCACCTTATTTGTTGGATAACTCAGCTCCTATCTTGGTTCTTCAAACTCTAAGTTTTACCTCCAATTGGAACTTGAAAGGGAGAGAAAATCAATTAGGGTTTGTGGGAAATTTTTGGGAGGATTCTTTGCAGAGCTTATGTCTGGTTATTATGCTCTATTTTAAGTCTAATATATGAAGAAAATAGGCCCTTAAAAGGCCTCTTTGGACGACCCGAAATGGCCCATTTTTGGGCTTTCATTTAAGCAAGTAGGTGACACACCTACTTGTCACCTAGCAGCTTGCGCAGTATCGCAAAAATGCACATATCTCTCTACTCCGATGTCGTATTGACAAATGGTTTAATGCGTTGGAAAATAGACTCATAGATCTTTAATTTGATGTGTGGAACACACCATAACTCTAAGTATATTGGGAGAAAATTGCAGTTACATTTGACCCAAAGTTTCAGTAAAACTTATGAATGTAACTTGTGATGACTTTCATCGACTTTTGTTCCACAACTCGCTTGACTTAAAAACATAACACACGGATGTAATACGACTAATATAAATCATAACATAATCTCTTTATCATGTTAATCACCCTAGTATCACCCCAAAGGTACATGTTATAACATTCCCAACTTGTCGACTTTCGATGAAACATTGTTTTATTTAATTGCTTTAGCTTCTGAACTGTCCAACCCTCTTTGTACTTGTTGTTCATGATCTTCAATATTTGTAACCTCAGAGGTAACATGATTAACTTACTTTATATACTTTTAAATATTATCTCATTTTTTTGTCCTACATTAGTTTGCTTACGACGCATTTTTACATACGAAAATATAGGGTGTAACATCACTCCCCCTTGGGAACATTCGTCCTCGAATGTTTACTCTTGGAGACTTTGGAAACTTTTTCCAGAGTATCCTTCGTACACTAGGTTAAAACCAACCTGCACGTAGCCAGAAACATACTATGCATGCCACACATGGCCAATCTTTATAAATAGCAGCAATTTGCCTCACCGACCGTAAATCATAAATATTGAAAGTGAAAAATAAAAGCTTACCTGATGACCTGCTAGCCTACATAGAGCTATGTTGTAGCGTCCCATCTCGAACCATATCTTCATTTTGAAATAGGTGGGGGTATTTAGACTTCATTTCTTCCTCCGATTCCCACGTCATCTCTTCTACATTCTTGCTCCTCCATAAAACCTTTACGGAAGCTACCTCCTTATTTCGTAGATTGCGGATTTGTCGGTCTAGGATGGCAACTGGAATTTCCTCGTATGACAAGTCCTCTGTAATCTGTACATCATCCGTGGGCACCACTCGGGTAGGATCGCCAATGCACTTCCGTAGCATAGATACGTGAAAAACCGGATGGACAGACTCCAATTCTGAGGGCAACTCTAACTCATAAGCTAGTTGGCCCACTCTCCGAATGATCCTATAAGGCCCAATATACCGTGGGCTAAGCTTTCCTTTCTTGCCAAACCTCATCACGCCCTTCATAGGTGATACCTTTAAGAATACCCAGTCATTAATCCTGAACTCTAAGTCTCGTCGCCGCACGTCAAAATATGACTTCTGACGACTCTGAGCCGTCAACAGTCGCTCCCGGATAACCTTTACTTTCTCTATGGCCTGCTGAACCAGGTCTGGCCCATGTAACCCAGATTCTCCAACATCAAACCACCCTATAGGAGATCTGCACTTACGCCCATACAAAGCCTCGTACGGAGCCATCTGGATACTGGAGTGGTAACTGTTATTATATGCAAACTCGATAAGAGGTAGATGTTCATCCCAACTTCTTTTAAAATCCAACACACATACTCGTAACATATCCTCGAGCGTCTGAATTATGCGCTCGGCTTGTCCATCAGTCTGTGGATGAAAAGCTATGCTGAGATTCACCTGAGTCCCTAGACCTCTCTGAAATGACCTCCAAAAATGTGCTGTAAACTGAGCCCCACGGTCAGATATAATAGAAACTGGTACTCCGTGTAGCCGCACTATCTCCTTAATATATAACTTTGCATAATCTTCTGCTGTATATGTAGATCTGACCGGTAGGAAGTGAGCTAATTTTGTGAGCCTATCGACTATCACCCATATGGAATCGAACTTACGATTAGAACGAGGTAAACCCATGATAAAGTCCATGTTTATCGCCTCCCATTTCCATGTCGGGATCTCTATAGTCTGCATTAGCCCTCCGGGCTTCTGGTGTTCTACCTTCACTTGCTGGCAACTAGTACATTGGGCGACAAACTCAGCAATGTTCTTCTTCATATCATTCCACCAGTACATATCCTTAATGTCATGATACATCTTCGTCGATCCAGGATGGATGGAATACCATGAATAATGTGCCTCTGACATAATCCTGTCTCGTAGCCCTGCTACATCTGGAACACACAAACGACCCTTGTATCTGAGAACCCCATCTCCCTTGAGCTCTAACAATGGCTTCTTCTGCTGCGGAACTCGCTCTCTCAACTCGACCAACTCTGGGTCCTCGTACTGCCTTTCCTTGACTTCAGCTATGAGGGATGATTTTGTAGTGTTTTGGATTACAACTCCACCATCCTCAGAATCTACTAACTGAACCCCCAACGAAGCCAATTGATGAATATCTCTAGCTAATTGTCTTTTCTCGGGCTCTACATGTGCTAAGCTACCCATAGATCGACGACTTAATGCATCTGCTACAACATTAGCTTTCCCTGGATGGTAGAGAATGTTAACATCGTAATCTTTCAATAACTCAAGCCATCGCCTCTGTCGCAAATTCAACTCTTTCTGCTTGAAGATATATTGTAGGCTTTTATGATCAGTAAATACATCAACATGAACACCATATAAATAATGCCGCCATATCTTAAGTGCATGGACAACCGCAGCTAACTCGAGGTCGTGGGTCGGATAATTCCTCTCGTGCTTCCTCAACTGCCTTGAAGCATACGCAATTACCTTCCCATGTTGCATCAGGACACATCCTAACCCGACACCTGATGCATCACAATACACGGCATAACCCTCTAGACCCTCTGGAAGTGTTAGAACTGGAGCTGAGGTCAACTTGTTCTTAAGCTCTTGGAAACTCCGCTCACAAGCCTCTGTCCATTGAAACTTAGTTTCTTTCTGTGTCAACTTCGTCAATGGTGCTGAAAGGGAAGAAAAACCCTCTACGAACCTCCGATAGTATCCTGCTAAGCCTAGAAAGCTACGAACCTCTGTCGCAGTGGTAGGTCTAGGCCAATATTTCACGGCCTCAATCTTCTGAGTGTCCACCTTTATCCCTTCATCGGATACAATATGCCCCAAGAATGCTACAGACTTTAACCAGAACTCACATTTAGAAAACTTAGCATACAACTTACGATCACGGAGGGTTTGGAGTACCGCTCGCAGGTGGTCCGCATGCTCATCCTCTGAACGGGAATAAACCAGAATATCATCAATAAATACTATCACGAACAGATCTAAAAATGGCCGGAATAGGCTATTCATCAAGTCCATAAATACAGCGGGTGCATTAGTCAACCCGAAGGACATGACAAGGAACTCGAAGTGGCCATATCGGGTCCTGAAGGCTGTCTTCGGAATATCTTTTTCCCGAACTCTGACCTGGTGGTACCCCGACCTCAAATCAATCTTGGAAAAGCATCTAGCTCCCTGCAACTGATCAAACAAGTCATCGATCCTTGGAAGTGGATACTTATTCTTAATAGTTACCTTGTTCAACTGCCTATAATCGATACACATCCTCAGCGAGCCGTCTTTCTTCCGCACAAATAGTACCGGTGCACCCCAAGGTGAGGTACTGGGCCTAATGTAACCTTTCTCCAGCAAATCTTTTAACTGCTCCTTCAACTCCTTCAATTCGGCAGGTGCCATTCTATATGGAGGGACGGATATTGGTTGAGTTCCTGGAAGCAAATCGATGCTAAAATCAATCTCTCGCTCTGGAGGAATACCTGGAAGCTCATCTGGAAACACATCTGCATACTCTTTGACTATGGGAATAGACTGAAGTGTAGGTATCTCAGCATCTGCATCTCTAACTCGCACAATATGATAAATGCACCCTTTTGTGATCATTTTCCTCGCCTTCAGATAGGAAATAAACCTACCTCTGGGTGTTGGTGTATTACCTACCCATTCAAGGACTGGCTCACCCGGAAAATGAAATTTGGCTACCTTTGCTCGGCAATCAACTGTGGCATAGCAAGCTGCCAACCAGTCCATGCCCATGATAGCATCAAAGTCCATCATCTCTAGCTCAACTAGGTCAGCTGAGGTCTGACGACTACAAATTGTCACCGTACAACCTCGGTAAACCCGTCTAGCAATAATCGATTCTCCGACCGGTGTAGATACCGCAAAAGGATCACTTAGTATTTCAGGCACTATACCAAACTTCCTCGCGACAAATGGGGTAATATACGATAAAGTAGATCCTGGGTCTATCAAAGCATAAGCATCGTGAGAGCAAATGGTTAATATACCTGTCACAACGTCTGGTGAAGACTCCTGGTCCTGTCGACCCGCTAAAGCATAGATACGGTTCTGATTACCACTTGAACTGGAACCTCTACCTCTGCCCCGACCTCTACCAACCGAAGACTGAGACTCGCGCCCTGAAGGATGCACTGACATAGATGATCCTGTTGTTGAACTCGCTGGTTGTGCCATTCCCCCAGAATCTCTATTTGGGCAATCTCGCATCATATGCCCCGGACGCCCACATGTATAACAAGCATCAGAACTTGCTCGGCATTGGCCCAAGTGTCCTCTACCATAGATGTCACACCGCGGAGGAAATGACCATGTCTGCGCAGATCCTCGCTGTCGCTGCAAACCCGACGCTCGTGAGCTCTCACCTGGTCCTGACTTAGTATAACGGTCATACCTGTAACCCTGTAACTGAGGTAGCAGAGGCCTAGGTGGCTGTCCGAAGTACTGGGTCCTATAACTACCCTGATATTGCTCCTGAGACCTGGGAAATCTCATCCTCTTACGTTGCCCTTGCTCAGCCCTCTCTGTACCCTGTTGCCGACGCCTACCCCTTTCTATATTCTGGGCGAATGCCTGAATCCGGGAGATATCCATACTATCCTGCAATGCAGCGGTGGCACATGCCTCGGTTAACTCTGGGGCTAACCCTGCTATAAACCTGTGAATCCTGTCCCGCATAGTAGCAACTATGGATGGTGCATATCTGGCCAATGAGTCAAAACGGAGACTATACTCTCGAACACTCATATTACCCTGCTTGAGGGCTAGAAACTGATCGACTCGAGCCTGTCGGATCTCCCGCGGTAAGTACTGGTCAAGGAAAGCATCTGAAAAATTCTCCCAAATAGCTGGAGGTGTATCACGTCCCCTGGACCTCTCCCATCCCTCATACCAAAGGATGGCTATATCTCGGAGTCGAAAAGCTGCTAGCTCAACTGCCTCTTTCTCCGTGGCATGCATAACACGAAAGATCCTGTGAAGCTGATCTATGAAATCCTGCGGGTCCTCCCTCTGATCTGTCCCCGTGAACTCTGGGGGACTCAAAGCAATAAACTCTCGGACCCTTGAACTCCCAGACCCCTCAGAAGTTCCTGCACTAGCTGATGCCCTAGCATGTTGCTGGGTAGCTACCAACTGTGTCAACAAATGCACCGCACTCCTTAAGTCCTGATCTGATGGAAGTGGAGGGGGAACTGGATGTGCGGTTTCCCTAGGAATCTCCGTAGTTGGTGGAGGAGCCGGTAATGGCTGAGTAGGGGTCTCCCCTTGAGCCTCAGACTGGGCCCCATCTACTGGGGGTACCCTGTTGGTCCCCTCACCTACTACTGTATCTCTCCTCTGGCTAGCCGTAGTCTTCCTAGTCACCGTCATCTGTGCATGCAAACACCAACACATAAGTTTAATTCAAATTTCCTATAACTCAGTTCTATAGCACGATTTAGATTTCAAAGAAGTGTAACCAACTCCTAAATGCCCTGTAGTTCCTTGCTTATATAATGTGGTGCACAACACATCTATAAACAAGACCCTACTAGACACGGCTTGTAGACTCCCTAGGACAGAACTGCTCTGATACCAAGTTTGTCACGCCCCGAACCTAGGAGCGAGACAAGCACCCGGTGCCTCACCTAACCTGGCGTACCAAATTGCGACTAAGGGACTCTGAACACATAATGTCATACTTTGGCCATGGGGCCACCTTGCAAGATAATTTGCGAAGCAAAATATAAAACTGAATGGAAACTAGCGCTAACTAAACATCAATATAAAGCTAGGCTGAAAAGGCCGTCATAGCTACTACAGCTGACAAACCACCAAATTATACATACCAGGCCTACAAACCCAACATACTGCACTAACCAACAGGATATGTCTACAAGCCTCTACTGATAGATATATTGTGATCGGAACAGGGCCCCGACCTACCCATATTATATATATAAATACATACATAAGATGCACACAAAAACCTAGACCCGATAACTCCGAAGGATGGAGCTTACCGATCAAGCTGAACTAGGGAAACACCTACTGAGGAGATCTACTCGTCTGTCTATCTGAACCTGCATGCATGAAATGCAGCGTCCCCAAAAAAGGGACGTCAGTACGAAATAATGTACCGAGTATGTAAGGCAATAACATAACTGAAAATCGAAACTGAACTGATAATATAATAACTGGAAGTAACTGGGAGTCAAAGATGATCTGGAGATATACTTACCTGCTGATACTGACTCAACTCCTTTAATGTAGTAAGTAAAATAATTGTACGGCCTTATAAGGCTCGGTATATATAACTGCTCTGCCATAGTAGGCTCGCTTATAGGCGCTCGGCCATACTAGGCTATGTATCTCGACCATGCTGGGCTCGCTCATAGGCGCTCGGCCACAGTAGGCTCGGTATATAACTTTCCATCTGATCAGTGGTTGCCCAATAGGGGCCTGCCCATCGATTATAGCTCGATGGTAATGAAAATACTGTAATACTGTATATATAGGCTTGCTGCTCTCTTGACTGAAAGAAGACAATACTAAAATTGAATATAGAGTCTCGATAAGGAATAATATTGTAACTTATGAGACTAGAATAGTGTGAATAAATTCATGAATATGAACTTCTCTTTTTGTCTCATTACTAACACATGTAGCTACGAGATCATGCCAAAATGAAGGAAGGCTTAGCCTTAACATACCTTATCACAATCTTTTCAATCACCAAGTTGAACTCACCTCTTCGCACCTTAATCTACAAGAATGATAATAATACTATCGTTAAGTTACGAAAGGTACAACTATCGCACAACGAACGACAAACCTATTTTGTATTAAAACGGGCAGCATCTCCCCTATAATATGCCCTTCCTCCAACTTCAAGATAACACCAACAATACAAGGACAGAACAATAACAACATATATACATCATTTTCCAGCCCTATATACACCATCAAATACTACAAAACAGCCCAACACACCCCAATCTCTTCGTACACAAAACGACCACCGTAGTAGTGTCAAACGACCCGAAAATGTTATGACGAACGACCAGCCAACCACCCTACATTTATATGGTGTTTATAAACCCCCTTCCTCCTCCAAAACTCCACAAAATAGTAATAAAACACGCAGCCCAACAGCAACACAAAACAGTCCACAAAACAGTCCGCTACAAGTGAATAACTCGAACTCACGGCTTCCGATCACCATCCCGTGAGTTCTTACAAGTATAGAACGACTTACCATGAATTTACAGAAGAAAAAATGGATGAAAGAGAGCAGTAAACTCACCTTATTTGTTGGATAACTCAGCTCCTATCTTGGTTCTTCAAACTCTAAGTTTTACCTCCAATTGGAACTTGAAAGGGAGAGAAAATCAATTAGGGTTTGTGGGAAATTTTTGGGAGGATTCTTTGCAGAGCTTATGTCTGGTTATTATGCTCTATTTTAAGTCTAATATATGAAGAAAATAGGCCCTTAAAAGGCCTCTTTGGACGACCCGAAATGGCCCATTTTTGGGCTTTCATTTAAGCAAGTAGGTGACACACCTACTTGTCACCTAGCAGCTTGCGCAGTATCGCAAAAATGCACATATCTCTCTACTCCGATGTCGTATTGACAAATGGTTTAATGCGTTGGAAAATAGACTCATAGATCTTTAATTTGATGTGTGGAACACACCATAACTCTAAGTATATTGGGAGAAAATTGTAGTTACATTTGACCCAAAGTTTCAGTAAAACTTATGAATGTAACTTGTGATGACTTTCATCGACTTTTGTTCCACAACTCGCTTGACTTAAAAACATAACACACGGATGTAATACGACTAATATAAATCATAACATAATCTCTTTATCATGTTAATCACCCTAGTATCACCCCAAAGGTACATGTTATAACATTCCCAACTTGTCGACTTTCGATGAAACATTGTTTTATTTAATTGCTTTAGCTTCTGAACTGTCCAACCCTCTTTGTACTTGTTGTTCATGATCTTCAATATTTGTAACCTCAGAGGTAACATGATTAACTTACTTTATATACTTTTAAATATTATCTCATTTTTTTGTCCTACATTAGTTTGCTTACGACGCATTTTTACATACGAAAATATAGGGTGTAACACTTCTACTGTGTTACCCAAATAATATCCAGAAATAATAATTTTGTGTGGGCGAAATTTCTAGAAAAATATGGCTGGAATTTCGGCCATTGTGTCTTACCCCCTCCAGGTGAAAAACCTTATGTATTTATAGTACAAGTTTTAATGGTTAAAATCCTTTTCCAAAACTTGTTGGGTTTCCTTTCCACCAAAAAAGGAATTCCTTTATTTCCTATTATTTAGGTAAATCAGGAACCACAGAATTTAATTAACAAGGCTTCCAATTATGAAATTAATTTTTATTTTTTGAAATTAATACCCACCATAATTAATTACGAATTATTCCACTAAAAAATCGTAATTGCACTCCTTATTCAATTTCAAAATTCATCCATTAAATCTTATTTAACTCCACATGTTAAGATTCAGATACTAATCAATTAAACTAAATTACTGACAATTTAATTTATTGATTATTTCCTTTAGACTTTTGCTTAACTTATTTCATGTGTCGGATACAAAATCCACCGGTCGGGTTTACACATGAAAACTTATAAGCTTTCATAAAGGTGTATCATCAATCTCTAAACCGAGACATGGATTCCATTAACTAACTATTACTTTGCCATGTACATTATTATTATTATCCAATTTACTAGGCATATTGACCCACGAAAGGATCTCTCCTTTTAATAAATTAAAATAATAATAATATACACATCTAATAATAAATATATCAAGATTAAGAGTATAAGTACATTTAATGACTAGAGAGTTTATTTTATTAAGTCAGTATAAAATATTTATCTCTATTTGGTCCGTTCAATACATACAAAATGTACTAGCACAAGAAGTTGGAATTAAATAATTCTCATAATCAAGATAAATTATATTTAATCTTGTGTTACGAACATCCATGATGGTTTGTCCAATTTCATCATTAGATTGTGAACTCAAACTTTATACTTATAAGAGTCGATGATTTAATTTTCCGTGTATAAGCTAAACTCTATACACTAAATCATCTACTATATAAGCAAATGACACAAACTAATATATGATCTTTTAAAACTTTATTAAAACTGAATAAACAATTATTTCATAATAAATACTATATCTAAACCAAACTCATGGTTAATAGTATATATCCAACACCTCTTTCATTGTTTCGCCCTTCATGTGTTAACATGGAAGTGGTAGTTGCACTGACCGTACGCGGGCATTAGATTACATCTGAAACATGGATATTGTATGCAGGGGCGGCTCAAAGAATTATGTGGTCAAAATATATTAAAAGGCCCTTAAAATTTCATGAAATCCATTCCATAATGAGACACAAAAGAAGCCCACATGACTTTGGTCTAGTAGTAAAAGCGCAGCACGTGATGAAGTTAGGCTCATATCACCATTTCGAACTCTCCCATGGATAAAAGCGTGATATTTAAGTGAAAAGGGTTGAGGGGAAGCTCATTATCCATCGATTTCAAATCTTGCACCATTGCCCTCTAGAATTTCTTAGTTAAAAAAGATGAGACACAAAAGAATTTGCTTTCTGATATATGGATCAATCAAAAATGATAAAAAGAAATAGCTAATTCAGAGAATTTGAGTTGAAATTAGAGAGTAAAATCGTCAAAAATTTGAAGGAAAAAAAGAGTGTATGTAGATGAAAAAAAATTAGAATTGATGAGAAGATAAATATACCAGAGAGAGAAAATTTATAACTATTTACTCACGCGATTAAACAACCTCAATCAAATTTAGAAAATGCAAAAAATTGAAATTTTTTATTAATAATAATCGTATAAAGTTTATAATTTTGGGCCTTAATATTTGGAGGATAAGGGCTTCATTTGCCTTACCTTAGAGCCGCGGACTGCCCCTGGCTGCATGGAGGCCTATAGAGTACTAATCTGTTAATTAAATGCTGATTAAGATACTATCAAATGAAGTTAACAAAACTAAAATGATCATGTTGTAGATAAGCTGACTCGCTGTTGCTTTTGCAGGACAAAACTATCATGGTGGATAGAAGTGAACCTAAGAAGAAGAAAAAAAAAAAAAGATGAAAGAAGGGTTTAACGAAGAAAAGGTAGCATGTATTACTGATTCAACATCTTCACTAGATATGTAAATGAATCTTCCTTCTTTTACAAAACATAAAAAAAAAATACTCATAATTAGGAACCTACTATTGTCTCATTGAATTATTTGGAAAAAGCTGACGGAGATCAGCATGTCATTGGTAGTTAAGAAAAGGAAGAGAAGAAACCAAAGCATAGACGAGGATGAATTTAGTGAAGGAGACACCAACAAAAAAAGAAAACATGAAATAGATTGTTCACAATTTCTAATGCATGATGTAGTCTGTTGAATCAGTCTAATGTTGAATCAGTCTAAGATATATGGTAAGAATACAACATGTCAACATCTAACCTCTCTTCCTCTCCCATGCAGTCTGTGCATTCTTGAATCTTGAGTGTGGCAGAGAGATGAAACCCGAAATGGATGACAAGCAGATGTTTTCATTATATATTAATATAAGAACATTGAACTTTCCTCTCTAATAAGTGCAGTACGTAATAAATAACAAAAACAAAGAAATAAGAACAAAACAAATGGAAAAAACATTATAAATCATAACCACTGGAGCGTCCCCGATTAGTTTATAAGAGTGAAGGAGCTGGACTCAATTTACACGTTTGCATAAATGAAGAGAAAACACGGTGATTAAAGTTCTGATTCTTTATTTTTGGCTAATTGGAATGTTAATCAGAGTGAGGTCCAGCTGGATTTCCTAATCTAATTTTGTGAGATGATTTCTTAAAGGCCAACTACATAGAGCTGCACTTCCTCAAATTCAGAATTTGATTTCCAGAAAAAACATTTATCAGGGAAAAGTTTAATGCATTTTTATATTAGAACATTAACTCTTCACAAACACCTGCACGCATATTGTACCAATTATTCAGAACTAGAATTATTAACCCCAATGCGTAGAGCCAAATTGACCAAGTTTTGACATTTGAATTAGACGTTACAGGTAACTTAATATCCAAATAATCGTCAACACGCCAAAGAAAACTATGAACCATGACTACTAATCTGCTCCTATTCATTTCATCACCTTATGAGATACTTCTATATACCTGTGCTTGCTTTTGGTTATTGTCAGTAGCCTTTGTTGACCTATGACACATTAACTGGGAGACCACCTCCACTTGGAACTTAAGACCTGGAGAGTTGGGAAGGTGATTATTGTTTTGTCATCAGAACAATTGATTTGTGCAATTCTTCTCTTCGCCACTCACAAATTACATGTCAGCATGTTAGATTTGGCGTAGAAGAAATCCCAGCTCATAATTACTTCACCGTATTTCATCTCATCCATCTAAAAAGTTGACAGTTTGGACTAGCTGATTAGCTAATCTTCAACTAAAACGTCTGACTTCTTCACGAATTACAAATCCTCCGGACCATTCAATCACAAAGAAAATAATGCCACCAGCTACACAGTTTATTCTAGCACTATCATGGGCTAGTTTGCTGATCTATATTCCTTGTTCATCAATCATCAACAGTCCGATAATGACTAATCTTTAAAGAACACTAAGGAGGGTAAGTCATAAAACAACAAAAACCAGAAAACCGTGAGATTGAAATGGAAATGCATGCAAATACCAATAGCTTCCGACCGACCACATTTAAAGGTTATCTCTGTCTGGGTTAAACAGTCGAACCAACAAGGAAATAATTTGTGGGAGAGGGTAGGGGGTTAACAAACTATGTATAAAGACAATTCTAATGGGGTCCAAACAGACTGGGAGACGAACAGTAAAAACAGGATAACTTGGTTATGCTTTTCTAGTTCACACCTCTCCAGCACTCGAATAGCATAGAACCCACATGCATATGGAACTTATGTGTGCCGTGGGCCAAGAAAGGGAGGCAAAGGAAGTTACACAACAGACCCATCCAAGCTCCATATCACTCCTCAAACTCGTGCATGTGATCTAAGAGGTAATTAGCAGCGAGCTCCTCATTTTTATTGCAGGCAAAGAAAACTTCTAGTACAAGGTCATGATCGAAGCCCATTTGCTCAAGCTGCAAAAAGAGGGAAACACAAGACAAACAGTCAGTCCTCAGCGGAAGGAAGTATATAGATAAGAGTATATGCAACCGCCTTGTTATACTCACACGTTCTATGGCTTCACGCTCTTCGGGTGTTACTTGTATAGCCTGTGGCATTGCTGCTGCAAGCTGGCCCAGTATGTTGCTGATACCAAAGAGTGAACAAAAATTAGTACAAAATGTAATATTATGAGAGAATCGGTAGAAGAAAGAGCATACCCTTCTCCTCCCTCAACAGGCTCATTGATAAGACGAAGGAAATCAGCCTGGTGCTCCTGTATAAGCCTCATTAGCTGAGGATTCTGCTTCCCTAGCTCCTGAAGCATGGGCTGCCAACAATTGAAAGAATGAAAAGGGAAGCCACCCATAATTTTCACAGATAAACCAAAACTAGAAACAAATTCAAAAGACAGTTTATATCTGTAAGGAGTGAACCTGCAAAATTTGTGGGTTGGCCTGAACCATTGCTCGTAAAGCTTGGAACTGACAAAGAAAATCATTTAGATTAACTTCACTAAAATGGATTTTCCATAATGAGAGAGGGAAAGGGTAAAGATGAAGGTACTAAAGGCCGGGAAATGTTAGACGCATACCTGCTGACTGTTCCTTAGAAAGTCTAAGGTGTTCGCACCACCAGTATTAGATCCCATGCTGGGAAGACCCTGTGTGACCAATGGGTTAAATCCCAATACCGTGAAATACTCCCCCACCCCCCACCCCACCCCAAAAAAAAAAAGAGGAACAAAAAATATGAACAAAACCATCTACCTGGGGAAAGAGATTCAAAGGATCTGCATTGGGTCCGCCTGCAGGAACAGGTGCTGGTTGTGCTGCTGGCTGAGGCTGAGCAGGTTGGTTTCCTGCCTGAGCACTGGGTGGACTTCCACCAACTGGAGGAACCTCTGCTGTCTCGGGAATACCCTATTGATTAGAATTGAAGACTTGATCAGCAATAGGGACAGCCAGTAGGGGCTTCCAGGAAAGCTTAAAGACTTTGGACAGAAATGTAACCGTCTGATGTAAAACAAAACAAAATTAGCCACAAAAAATAACTATAGCAAACTAAACGTCTAAACCAAAAACTTTTTTATGACTACAAGATAGATACACAACTACCTTTCTACTAGCATTTTCAGACAATACTCTAACTAATTAGTACAAACTAACTCCACATGGTCAATTCAGGCAAGAAATGCACATTTGGAAGACAGATGTGCCACCAACCTACAGCCATTCTTTTCCACTCACTCACATATCTCCTAGACCTCATATGGGAGATGAAACTCTCCCACAAGAATAATGTGGAAGTTAAAAAATACCACCACACCCACAACGACAAAGGCCCTCATGGCACCAGCATCCATGAAAATCACTTGTCCCAGAGATAATATTTTCAGAATACAGCTAATGGGAGAGGGAAAGGCATTTAGCAGTAGCAATTTACTTCCCAAAAATCGAAATTCTTGATCAATGAAGGAACAATATCAACATTTTTGTTCAATAAGATACCAAAGTGGGAAACGGGGAAGAGAGAGGATGGAGATGCCAGAGGTGGGAGGGGGATAGTTTACTTTCTATGATAGGAAGGGAGAGGGATTAAGTTAGAAGGCTTGGACAGCTAACGGATGCATGCTAGAGAAAGGAGGGAGCCACCAGAGAGGAGAGTGGACTTGTACTTGCGGAGCAGAGGCAGGAGCTGAACAGGGCTAATGCTTTTCCTTTTCTTAATAAACGGTAATTAATGCTTTTGAATGCCTATGTCATCATTTTACTATGTTGTGTGACTAGTCCAAAAGCTTCAGAGAAAGAGAATTTTATTTATGTTCTCAGGTGCAAGCAACATTCTTTTTCTTGGACCAAGCATGTGAACATTGTTGATGTATAACTTTTTTTGAGAGCATTTTTGTTGATGTATAACTGTGAGATTCGAAACCAGTACCATAAAAAAATTGCATGAACCATCTAATTTAAAACCTTAAGCTGTTACAGATAACTGACTCCGAAGGCTAGCCTTCAAATCATGTATCCTGTCCCATTAAAAAGGGGGTTAGGTTCCAGTAATACATTTTGAACACCATAGTTTTGGTTATTGGAGGACATAGACTGACAATATTATATTTATCTGAATGGCCAGAAATCCTTCTCACACTTGAGATTTGCACAAGCTGACCAGGACACCACCTTGTCCTTTGTCAGAAAATGGTCCTTCTGAAGCAAAACAGTCCAATTGATGTAGAATTTTATTTTACTGTGCATTTAATTAGTTGGAACTCTGTCTTTGGTTCATTTGCATTTAGGTTTGCACTTTTTGACACTGTTAAGGCCCTCATCTGTAATGGATCTAAAAATTAGGCTAACTCGACAAGTGAACAAGTACTTGCCTCCTGTGTCAGCTACTAGGAAAGGAATATCAGTACTTGTTCTATATTTGAACAAACAAGGAGCTCATGAAGAATGGGTCCAGAGATGGCAAAAGCAAACAGTGACCCCCAAAGCTATAGATGCACACAATTCATCAAAAAGGAGTCAACAAACTTACAGAGTACAAGTATTCAACAGCTCTCTCGGGATTGTTAAAAGCTGCCCGTAGAGCTCGAACAACTGTGTCCCTATCCCACATTCCACCACCCATGTCAAGAATCTGCTGAATGGCTCCATCAAGGTTGTTACCAGCGACCAAGCTTGAAGCTGCTTGGCCATAGACATCGGATCCTGGCCTGGCCATATAAATAGATCATATACGTAGAAGGTCATCTAACAATTCATCAGAAAATGCAAAAGGAGGAAATGTTTCTTGAAGAATATACTTACACAGCAGTTGATGCAGGAGCAGCAGCAGGAGCAGGAGGAGAAGGGGTAGGAGCGGGGGCAGGAGCGGGAGTTGGGGCAGACCTAAAACATAGAAAGCCATCACAAGGAAGATGCTTTCATGAAATGTTCTCTCTTCCCCAGAAAAGTTAATGCAGAGAATATTAAACCGCAAGGCGCTGGCAACAAATAAAATGATTTGAAATGAACACTATCCCAAATGTTAAACCTAAACTCTGATAAGCTTGAGCTTTTTATTTATATATTATTCTTCATTAATAGTATTTCGAAAATTTAGAAAAAGAGTATGAACTTCTTATCCTGTTTAATCATGAAAACTATAGTGAGTCTACATACTTCACACTTAAATAGTCATCATTACCTAGATGGTACTGACGCGACACATACAAAGGGAGGTGCTATGGTGTATGCTATTTGCTGATGACATAGTACTGATTGACGAGATGCGAGGTTGGACGTTTGGAGACAGACTGGAGTCAAAAAATTTCAAGTTGAGTAGGTCGAAAACAGAGTACTTGGAGTGCAAGTTCAGTGATGGGATGCATGAAGCAAAAGTGAAAATGAAGATTGATACACTAGTAATCTCCAAAATAGATAGTTTCAAGTATCTTGGGTCTGTAATTCAAGGCAACAGGGAGATTGACAAGGATGTTACTCATCGTATTCGAGCGTTATGGATGAAATGGAGGCTCGCTTATGGGGTTTTGTGTGATAAGAATGTGCCACCAAGACTTAAGGGCAAGTTCTACAGAGTGGTGGTTAGACCGACTATGTTGTATGGAGCTAAGTGTTGGCCCGTCAAGAAGTTCCACGTACAGAAGATGAAAGCAGCTGAAATGAGGATGTTGAGATGGATGTGTGGGCATACAAGAAAAGACAAGATTTGGAACGAAGTTATTAAGGACAAGGTGGGAGTGGCCTCTATGGAGGACAAGTTGCGGGAATCGAGGCTGAAATGGTTCGGCATATGAAGAGGAGAGACATAGATGTCCCGGTCAAGAGGTGTGAGAGATTGACCATGGCGGGTCTAAAAAAGGGTAGGGGTAGGCCAAAGAAGTACTGAGGAGAGATAATTAGGAAGGATATGTCATTGCTTCAGCTTACCGAGGACATACCCTCAACAGAAAGGTGTGGAGGTCGAGAATTAGGGTTGAAGGTTGACAAGTAGCCGTGAGTTTCTCCTAGGCTTACCAGTAGTACTAGTACTAGTCTTCTTGTATTTTCTTATTCCTGGTTTTTTATTACTACATGTTGTGTCATTCGATTCTGTTACCCCACTACATTGTTGTTGCTATTGGTTGCTACTTTATTTTTATTGTTCCTTGAGCCGAGGGTCTATTGGAAATAGCATCTCTACCTTTACAAGGTAAGGGTAAGGTATGCGAATACATTACCCTCCCCAAACCCCACTTACGGGACTACACTGGGTTTGTTGTTGTTCCTAGATGTTTGAGTTCATTAGCAAATTAAAAGTCTCACTGGGCCAAATTAATGCATCACAATGTTACAGTTAACCAAAATACTAGGGGCAAAAACCCCGAATTGCACGGTCAAAGTAAATATAACATGGAAACAAAATACATCTGAGAAAATATGACATTGAAGAAGGAAAGCTTACAAGGCAGCTGGGACTTGAGCAGTTGTTGATGCATGACTTGAACTAGGTGCTGGGGTACTTGACTGCGGTACCTACAAGTCAAAAATCAAAGATCGTTTTAACTGAAGTCTACTCATTAGAGAAGTAATGTCATCACAGTAAGTGTATGAATGTGCACATACAGTAGTGTAGTCAAAGGCGAAAAGTTCTAAAAAGCACTCTAGGTCCATTGGGGCTTTAAGCGCAAAGCGCACTTGAAATGTAGGTGTAATCAAAGGCACAATGAAGGAAAAAAATAAAAATATATATGTAATTCAAGAATAGAGTAACAAATGCATTCATAATGTTTTTCTTTACAGCTAATACACTTATTTTCCGATTATGTTTGTTGTTTAGTGTCGCTTGGTTCACGCTAAAGCTCCTGGGCAATGAGGTGCAGGTCTTAGAGGGTGTTTGGATTGGCTTTTAAGCTCTTTTTAGCGTTTTTTAGTGTTTGGCAAAACTGAAAAGTGCTTAAAACAAGCCAAAAGCAATAAGTTGGTCTATCTCAACCTATAGCTTTTGGCTTAAAATCACTTTGGGGTTTGACCAGCTATTTTACGCTATTACCCTTATAACATTTTTATGATCTCCAAACAGTCCTTCCCTCCCCACTCCCACTCCCTTTCTTCTTCCATCTTCCGTGGTCACCCTCCATAAATCTGCAGAATTCACCCTTCATATGCAAAATACATGAATTTGATTGATAATTGAGGCCACATATTCCATAGCAGCTACTAGGAAACATCGTTCCGTTTTCGATCTATTGTTACCAACTTAGATACAGTGATTTAATTATAAGGGATTTAGCAATATTTGGTCAACTTCTTAGCAATTTAGCAGTGTAAAACTAAGATTCTTTTATCTTTTATTGTATCTGGTCCTTTATGTTCGATTACACAAAACCACCTCAACCTGATTCATACCAACTGGTCTTTACTAGTACATAAATACTATTGTCTATCTTTGCTAATTGCAGTCACTAGCAAGATATTTCCCCTATGCTGCATCATATCCACTTCTCCGACTATCACATGCAACCAGCTTTTATGCTCAACCAAATATATGGAGAATATTTTTCATGAAAAGTATTTAACATCACACCACACATATACTGACAAGTGCTTCCAAGACACCTTAATAACAATTAGACTAGAGTAACAGTAAACTGAATTCATCAATTAACTTTCCAGATTTGTAGTCTGTTTAAAGTAACTATTCATATGAATCAAAAAAAGTGAACTGCCTCTTTCAGTGAGTATTGACTTTTTACTGCAAATGCCACCAGCATCTATACTCAACCAAACATATAGATAATATTTTTCATGAAAAATAGTTTACTTTACAATAAGCACACTTGCATGCTTCCAAAGATATTTCGGTACCAATTAGACTAAAGTCAATTGAATTCAACAATTAACTCAGGATTCTGTAGTTCTGTTTTAAGTAATCATTCGCCTTTAGCAAACAAAATAGATTTAGGTGTGTTTGGCATGATGGAAAATATCCAAGAAACTATCTACAGAGAGCAACTCTTTTTGTGATGTTTGGTTGCATAGAAAATATTTTCAAAGAAAACAGTTTCCACTAAAAGAGAAAAAGTGACTTCCATTACTAATGGACAGAATTGGTTCTTCACACCTTTATCAACTCTTAACTTCATATTACTTCTTTTCCCAGAAAATATTCTGCAGACTCCAATAAATGACCTATCATCCGGAAAATATTTTCCATCATACCAAACACTCAAGCAGCTATACATTAACCATTACCACCTAATTGTCACTACCACAACTATGACATTACCACAACTATGACGAGGTCACGAGGGTAGGATCTGTACAGGTAGGTCGGCAAACTGTCAGAGAATATGACCACATGCAGCTCATGCATAATCAGTCATTGCACCAGACTTTGCATCACAAAACGACTGCAAAGAAAAACCCCCGGCAAATGCAAAACAAGTTGCTTGGTACCAATGTTTTTTTGAGTAAGGTTGCAAAACAAATGCAAATGATGATTTTACTCTATCTACTTCAATCCTCGTTTGGCAAATTCAGTAATCCACATCTGATATATAAAACATAGTAAAACATCTCATAACATGGAAAGAGAAAGAGAATGCCTCCCGGAAAGCATAAAAGAGAAATAGATATATGCAAAAGAAAATTGAGGAAAAGCTTTTCTAGTGTATGGTGCCTTTTTGGGAATGAATACCCAGTTTCCATAGGGTGGAAATAATCTGAACTTTGTCCCTTCCTCTATCTATTTGATCCCACTATGTTGGATTTAAGCTTTACCACTCTTGGATTGAAAATGAGGATAAATAAACTTCTAACTATTTCAAATAAACAATAAAAATGATATAAAACAGCAAACCTTAGCTGTTGGTGCAGTTGACGTTGCTGAACCTTCTCCAGGTGAGCTCTTACTCTAAAATTCCATGCAATAGAAGATAACAAATTAGAGTAAACACACAAATAGAACAAAATATAGTGCCAAATGTTCTCTGTGCATTGGTAAATCTATTTGCTTTTTGACAGGCAAAAACCTATTAAACGTATTTTTTACTAAAAAGGAATTCCGACACATGGATTTGTAAGAAGGTATGCATCCGAAGAAGGTGTGTATATATTCAGTACAGCTACGTGCTGCTTTTGCTTATTTTAGAATATCTTGAAGAATCGGAAGCAATTACCAACGCCGCTTGACACGGGTATTAAAGGAAAATGGTGCATCCGTGTAAGATAAGTAAAAACACAAAGTGATATACAATGAGCAGTGATAGAAAAGCATCCGTTGAGAACTACACACAATTCCCACTGGTTTTTACTTCTGCAGGTCTTCGATGTAACGTACATTTACATGTGGAGCATGAGATAAACGCAAGAGTAAAGCACCCATTTGATAGAAGCAATCTCAAATTGTACTCCATTGCAGAACAGAAAGCACAATAAAATGAAGGATAAGGTTCGCCGACAAAAGATTCTTATATACCACGATATCAATTACTCCATCGCCTTCATATGACCTGTTACTCTTGTAAATTTATATTTCAAAAAAAGATAGGGACTATCATCAAGAACCAAAAAAACACTTCTAATCAGCACAACAGATAATACTTCAATCACTCTTCAGGTTTGTCAGCAGTTGTGCTGTCCTTAATATCAAAATAAATTATATTGGCATGCTTTAGATGAGTATCTACGCCTCACTCGAACAGATTCACCCTGTTTCTCTTCAACCTCCTGCTAATCAAACTAAGAACATTAAATAAATGATCAGAATTTGCACGGTAAAAAGGAGGACACTAAGATGATTAGTTACTCAAGAATGTCCTTGTGTATCTGATTTGGGATATTTTATACTGTCAACACCCTCCTGTAGGTAAACCTGATTTTGGGTTACACTTGAATTTGAATGCTGATTTACCAAGTGCAAGAGCAGGTTTCCAACTCTGATACCATGAGAAATAATCTAAAGATTCAACCCAGAGCCTTAAGACAATAAGTGGAGTCACACAAGACCTTTATAAATGCATTTGCATGCTCTTATATGCCTGATACATTATATAAGTCTAACAAATAGTTCAGCTTAAGCATATAATGGTTTCGAAGAAGAACACTACTTGACAGGAGCAACAACAACTCACCTTCCAAATACAATAGTTATAAGCTATTAACTAATACATTACTTCATAATCTATCTCCAGAAAGCCCCTAAACACAGGTTGTAGAACCCAACACATCCAACATGCTGTCATTCACACACTCCAAACTATAACAATAGCACATAAAACTAGAAGTGAAATGAAAAAAATTCATATTTACCTTCGTTAACATGATTACTATAAAGTTGTTTTCAGCAACTTTGTTTTCTTCCAGTGTCGTCCCATCTTTAAGGACCTTTCCCTGGTGGATAAGCATTTGTTGGCCAGCAGGATAAACATCTGAGCCCTGAACTGTTTCTATGTTCTTCTTCACATCGGCAACCTGAACAATACAAAAAATTCAGCAAAAAATTATCTTTTCTAGCCTTTGGTGTAAAGTGGGTACATGGTCTGACGTCCAACTGCAAAAAGATTTCAAGAGCTAAAATCTCTAAGATAAGTGCAATCCAGCTAAAATCTTTGTCCTGGAAAGAGTGCGACCAAATATAATTGAGCATCACAATGCCATAGCCAAGCAATGGTATGACCTCTGAAATGTCACAGGCTCACTGCCTTGAATACTTCTGCTTATTATTCATTCTATTTTTCTTATCATATCTTTTATTTGGATTCCATGCTCTAGCTCATTGGCGATCCCATAACTGCATACAAACTTGTACATAGTTATCTTCTTGCTGAATTTATAAATCAAAAAGTATTCTGCTATTCGTACTTGTTAATAGTAACACTTTTATGTTGAGCCTTCCAAAGCTTTAACTTTTGATTTGGCATCAAGAGCAACTATAACAGCTCCAATTTGACACCCACCACCAAAACTCTCACCGGTAACCACCAACTCTGTTTCTCCCTCACCCACTTTTCTTTTTGGGTTGTGGGGGGGGGAGGTTATTTAAGGGTTTTTCTCACCAACTGTTTGAACCATGATCATCAGTATATCACTGACAAGCTGAACAAGAATAATTTTCAGAATTGGCAAAACCAATGTCTTGACTTCCTTGGACGTAAAATATCATTGAGTTATGTTGATGGAGGCAAGCTATGTCCACCTCACAGACTTTAGGGAGGAGAAGAGACACCTCAAGAAGGAACAATACCAACAAATATTCTCATGGAATATATTTTCACAATAGTGATTCTAGTAATCATATACAAACAACGGTAGGAAAAAGGTAACAACTACGAACTATCCACAAATTTATATGCAACTGGAAGACAACCGGTAAGCTAAAGGTTAGAAACTAGACAATACTGAAAATATATCAATATTTCTCCACCAAATTAAAACAGTGAGAAACAAGTCAAAAGTACGCAGGACAAAGAACAGACATGAGAGTGCAGGAACATGCCAATCTTAACCGCTCTTAATTCCTCAAGAAAAACTTCCTTGCAAACTTGATTGAAGAGAATTCATCTTAACATACATATATATAAAACAATTGGTGGATTGATACCACATTACCACTTCAAAAGAAAATAAAAAAGTTAATTTGGTTAAATGATAAGTGATTATATTTTCAAAGCCTTCTTCTGCTCTATAGAACTCGGAGTACATAAGAAACACACAACTTCAATAATTCTATAACTGAAAAATGTTACACATCGTAGAACCAATGGTAGCTCCCATATTTTTAAAGCTACAAGTTAAGTCTTCAGCTTTGTTACCTAAACACAGTCATACTAGTCTACTGGAACACTGTGATTCTAGAAAAACCACAGGAAGCAATTTTGAAAACTACAGAAGATAAAAACTCATAATTACTCATAATTAATGAACGCAAGTTAGCCAAATTGTTCCAATTTTTCAGCTTCCACAGGATGTCATGCAACTTCAACCATAATTAGCAAAAAATCTGAACCATCCTATCCATGTCAGTCATTGGTTTAATACATCAAGTCAACCTATCAACTTAATTCCATACTAATTGGAGTCAGTTATAATGAAACTCTGCTCTATAATATTCAAAGGATTCATAACAGTAAATCATTCAACCCAACCACACTTCAATCCCAAACTAACTGCAGTCCGCTATATGAATCCTCTGTAACCATTCCTCTCTATTGTTTAGTGTTCAAATGATCCCTTAATTTGACTATTTAAACCTAAACTTTACTACACTAACAGAATCCACTATTTAATCCGAATTAAACACAAAATCAGAAACTCTAAGCGCAAAAAACTCAAACAAATCCTAAACCGCTTTAAAAAAAAACTAAAAATTCTCCAAAATTGGAATGTAAAATCGACGAATTACATAACAAAACCAACTCAATTACTCATAAATAACAACAATCACATCTGTGAATCATAAATTATTTCAACAAATCCAAAATATCGTCAATTCGATCAAAATACTAAACAAAAAAAAGGTAAAATAAAGCGAACTTAAATAATATGGATTGACAAAAATTACGAACCGTGTCTTCAGGTTTGACTTCGATTTCAAAGTGAGAGCCTTTAAGAGTTTTTACAAAAATCTTCATATTTGCTCCGTCACCGGAATATTTGATCGCCGAAGAATGTAGAACACCGTAGGGTACAAGTAAAGGTAAATAAAAATAGTGTTGCTTTTTATGCTTATAAATCGGCGTTTTGTACGTATAAACTGAGAGGTGAGAGTTGGAGAGTTTCACGCGTTTATAAAGTGAGTGTGAAGCACGCGATTTGAGTAAAGTTGTTTGGATGGCGCGTGTGGGAAAGGGCGAAGGAGAGAAGGTGGGAGTAGGTTGTGAAGAGTGAAAGAAGGAAAGGATCACAGCCAGCTAGATTTTTGTGTTACGAAGAAGGGAGTGTTTATACTTTATAGCGATATTTATCTCATTGTACTTTAGGGGGTGCGTAGTCTCACTTGGAATATATATTCAAATTAAAATATTTCAATCCCTCACTTAAAATTCAATAGTGTTATAAAATAAAATTGTAAAGTAAAAACAAGTATAGAGAGAAACTGATATATTATTTAAACTTCAAATTTATGTATATAATGAACTAAAAACTCTTCTATTTATAGAAGAAAGGAAGCAGCTGCGAGGCTTTTCAGGAAGCAGCTGCGAGGCTTTTCTTTAGTTGCTTGTAAGTTGTCTGCATGAGCTGCTTGCAACCTGCCTGTTTAATAAGAAGCTGCTGCAAATCATTTCATTGAACTGCTTGCAACCTGCCTGCATCAGCTGCTTGTAGATAAATTTCAACATAGTACTAAATGGATAATCTTCTTCAGGAAGATTATCTATAGCGGAGTAATAAATGATCATCCATAATATAATTATTTTCATAACACACCCCCTTGGATTTTCATTAAAAGGTATTGTGCCTCGTTAAAACCTTACTAGGAAAAATCCAGTGGGAAAAATCCTAGTGAAGGAAAAAGAGTACACATATTTAGTAATACGCATTTCTAGCTCCCTCATTAAAAACCTTATAAGGAAAATCCTGTGGGAAAAAATCTTAGTAAGGAAAAAAGAGTACATCGCGTATTTTACTCCCCCTGATGAAAACCTTGTTTCAAATATTTGAGTCTCTGCATTCCAATCTTGTATACCATCTTCTCAAAAGTTGAAGTTGGCAAATATTTAGTAAATAAATCTGTTGGATTGTCACTTGAACGGATTTGCTGCACATCAATGTTACCATTTTTCTGAAGATCGTGTGTGTAGAATAATTTTGGTGAAATGTACTTCGTTCTATCTCCTTTTATAAATTCTTTCTTCAATTGGGCTATGCATGCAGCATTGTCTTCGTATAAAATTGTGGATATTTTATCACACTCCAAACCATATTTTTCTTGAATAAAATGAATCACTGATCTCAACCATACGCATTCACTACTTGCTTCATGAATAGCTATTATCTCAGCATGATTTGAAGAAGTAGCAACAATTGACTGCTTTGTGGAGCGCCATGATATGACAGTATCTCCACATGTAAATACGTACCCGGTTTGAGATCGAGCTTTATGGGGATGAGATAAATAACTTGCATTTGCATAACCAACAAGATCTGCACTACCTTTGTTAGCATAAAACAAACCCATATCAAGAGTTCCCTTTAAATATCGCAAAATATGTTTAATCTCATTCCAATGTCTTTGAGTAGGAGAAGAGCTATATCTTGCTAGTAAATTAACAGAAAATGTTCTGTCGGGCCTTGTAGCATTAGCAAAATACATAAGTGCACCAATTGCACTGAGATAGGGTGTTTCAGGACCAAGGAGTTCCTCATCCTCTTCTGGAGGTCGGAACGGGTCCTAATTTACTTCAAGTGATCGAACAATCATTGGTGTACTCAATGGGTGCGCTTTGTCCATGTAAAAGCGTTTTAATACCCTTTATGTATAGGTAGATTGATGCATAAAGATCCTGTTTGCTAAATGTTCAATTTGCAATCCATGACAAAGTTTGTTTTTCCAAGATCTTTCATCTCAAATTCGTTCTTAAGATATTCAATTGCCTTTTGGAGCTCTTCTGGAGTTCCAACAAGATTTATGTCATCAACATAAACAGCAAGTATAACAAATTCTGATGTCATTTTCTTTATAAAAATACCTGGATAAATAACATCATTTATGTAACCCTTTTCAGTAAATATTCACTAAGGCGATTATACCACATGCGCCCAGATTGCTTTAAACCGTACAAAGATCTTTGTAATCTGATTGAATACATTTCTCGAGATTTCGAATATGCTTCAAGCATTTTAAATCCTTCAGGGATTTTCATGTAAATCTCATTATCAAGTGACCCGTACAGATAAGCTGTAACCACATCCATCATATGTATTTTAAGTCTTTCACGTAAGGCCAAACTGATGAGATATCGAAATGTTATGGCATTCATAACTGGTAAATATGTTTATTCATAATTGACTCCAGGTCGTTGTGAGAATCCTTGTGCGACAAGGCGAGCCTTGTATCTTTCAACTTCATTCTGGTCATTCCTTTTTCGCACAAAAACCCATTTATGACCAACTGGTTTTACACCAGCAAGTGTTTGGACTACTGGTTTTACACCAGCATGTGTTTGGACTACTGGTCCAAAGACCTCTCTTTTAGCAAGTGCTTTCAATTCTAATTGAATTGCCCCTTGACATTTTGGCCAATCAGATCTTTGTTGACATTCTTCGATAGATCAGAGTTCACAATCCTCACTATCTTGCATAATGTTAAGTGCAACATTATATGCAAAAATATTATCCACCGCTATTTCAGATCGATTTAAATTAATCCCATCACCAGTAGAACTTATTAAAAGTTTCTTACTCACTTGAGTCTCGGGTTCATTGATTTCTTCAGGAATCTCAGAACTAATCAGATCTTGGGTCTCTTCAGGAGATCCCTTCATAATATCATTTTGATCATTTGTCGATTTTCTTTTTCTAGGATTTCGATCCTTAGAACCCAAAGGCCTACCACGCTTCAGGCGTGCTTTAGGTTCACTAGTTCTTATGCTAGTAGATGGGCCTACCGGGACATCAATTCGTATAGGCACATTCTCTGCAGGGATATATGACTTAGTTATCTTTTTCAAATCAGTAAATGCGTCTGGCATTTGATTTGCTATATTTTATAAATGGATGATCTTCTGGACCTCCTGATTACATATATGGGTACGTGGATCAAAATGAGATAATGATAAAACTTTCCACACAATTTCTCTTTTGATTTCCTTTTTCTCTCCCCCTAATTGTGGGAAATTTATTTCATCAAATCGACAATCTGCAAATCGAGAAGTGAATAAATCTCCCATCAATGGTTCAAGATAACGAATAATAGAGGGTAATTCAAACCCAATATATATTCCTAACCTTCTTTGGGGGCCCATCTTACTGCGCTGTGGTGGTGCTACCGGCACATATCACTACTAGAAATTCGGCAAAAATAAAAAAACCGACCAAAAAATCGATCAAAGTTGGTCGGTTTTTCAAAATATTTTTTTAATATTTTTTTTTACGAAACCGACCAACTTTGGTCAGTTTTCTTTGGCGCAAAAATGCGGGAAACTATTTTTGAGTCCCGCGAAATTTATGTTTCAAGAAACCGACCAACTCTGGTCGGTTTTTCAATTAATATAAATAAAAATTAATATTAAAAAAACCGACCAAAATTGGTCGGTTAATTCGGCGGGTCATTTAAAAAAACCGACCAACTTTGGTCGGTAATTTTACTTTTTAATAAAACCGACCAACTTTGGTCGGTTATTTTCGTGCGAAAATACAATTAAAGAGTATAAATCAAATAAAAGACAGTCTTAAAACAAAATGTACCAATGGTATAGTGGTAGAATAGTATCCTGCCACAGTACAGACCCCGATTCGATTTTCAGATGGTTAATCTTTTTATTACATAATTAAAATACCGACCAACTTTGGTCGGTTTTTTTTTAATTTAATTGACCGACCAAAGCTGGTCGGTAATTTCCGACCAACTTTGGTCGGTATTCCTTTCCGACCATAAAAATACCGTCCACACGTAAATGGTCGCGTTTTGGTCGGTTTTTGGCCATTACCGACCAACGTTGGTCGGTTTTTTTGGTCGATTTTTACCGGATTTCTAGTAGTGTATACAACACATCCAAAAATTCGTAGATGGGCAATATTTGGTTCATGACCAAAAACTAATTGTGACGGAGAATATTTATTATAATGTGTTGGTCTGAGACGGATAAGTGATGCTGCGTGCAAGATAGCATGTCCCCAAACAGTAGTGGGCAATTTTATTTTCATAAGTAGTGGTCTTGCTATCAATTGCAGCCGTTTAATAAATGACTCTGCAAGACCATTTTGAGTATGAACATAAGCTACAGGATGTTCAATTTTTATTCCAACTGATAGGCAGTAATTATCAAAAGTTTAAGATGAGAATTCTCCAGCATTATCAAGGCGAATAGTCTTTATAGGATAATCTGAGAATTGTGCCCTTAATCGAATTATTTGGGCTAATAACTTTGCAAACGCCAGGTTGCGAGATGATAGTAGGCAAACTTGAGACCATCTTGAAGATGCATCTATTAGGACCATAAAATATCTAAATAACGCACTTGGTGGGTGTATAGGTCCACATATATCCCCATGTATACGTTCTAAAAAGGTAGGAGACTCAATGTCAACCTTCATTGGTGATGGTCTAGTGATCATTTTGCCTTGATAACAAGCATCATAAGAAAATTCATCATTTGTAAGAATCTTCAGGTTCTTTAATGGATGCCCACTCGAATTTTCAGTAATTCGTCTTATCATTATTGATCCAGGATGGCCCAAACGGCCATGCCAAAGCACACAAGTATTTGAATCAGTAAACTTCTGGTTTACGATAAAGTGTACTTCAACTGTACTAATCTTTGAATAGTATAAGCTAGAAGATAAAGTTGGTAACTTTTCTACAATGCATTTCTAGCCAGAAATATTCTTTGTAATACAAAGATATTCTACGTTCATTTCATCTATTGTCTCAACATGATACCCATTTCGGCAGATATCTATAAAACTCAACAAGTTTCTTCGGGACTTGGAGGAGAATAATGCATTGTCTATAATAAGTTTTGTTCCCTTAGACAGAAATACAATAGCTCTTCCGGAGCCTTCAATCAAATTTATATTACCAGAAATTGTAGAAACATTTGCTTTTTCCTTATGCAAATAAGAAAAGTATTTCTGATCTTTGAATATGGCATGGGTTGTTCCACTATCAATTACACAAATATCTTCATGATTGGTCTTTGATCCAAACATAATTTGAGGATTATCCATATTCTTCAAAATGACATAAACAAAATAAATATGATAGTAAACATTATTATCAAAGCATAACTTTTATTTATGTACAACAATTACATAACCATACTATCTACTACAAACAACAAAAATTAAAATATTTACATTTCTACAGATTTACTACCGATCACATGACTTGTTTCTCCTTCTGGGAGTGCAAAATAATCAGCTACATCCAAATGCATGAAGTCTAAATTATCTTCAGAAATAAATTTTGCTTCAGCATTTTTCTCTGTCTTCTTCAGGGAGGCTTGATACAGCTCAACCAGGTGCTTTGGCGTACGACATGTACGTGACCAGTGCCCTTTTCCTCCACATCTATAACATGCATTTTCTGACTTTGCTTCTTGCACCGCTTCATGCTTTTGTTCCTTCCTTTTCCACTGGTGGTGGTGAGGAGGGTTCTTTGGTGCATTATTATTACCACGATTAGAGTTTTCTCCCCGATCACGGCCATGACCACGACTGGGGCCACGTCCTCTTCCACGCTTAGCTTGGTGGAAGTTCGTCTCATTCACTTCAGGGAATGGACAAGAACCAGTAGGTCGATTTTCATAATTTTTTATTAATAGCCCATTATGTTGCTCGGCTACAAGAAGATGTGAGATAAGTTCAGAATACTTTTTAAATCTTATCTCTCGATATTGCTGTTGCATGAGCATATTCGAGGCATGAAAAGTGATGAAAGTTTTCTCTAACATATCATGATCAGTAATATTATCACCACATAGTTTCAATTGAAAAATAATTCTGAACATAGCAGAATTATACTCACTGATAGATTTAAAATCTTGTAGCCTTAGATGAGTCCAATCATAACGTTCCTGTGGAAGAATGACCATCTTTAGGTGGTCATATCTATCTTTCAAATTATTTCACAGTATGACTGGATCTTTAACAGTAAGATATTCCATTTTCAGGCCCTCATCAAGGTGATGGTGTAGGAATATCATTGCTTTGGCACGATCTTGGTTTGATGCCTGATTTTTATCTTTGATAGTGTATGCCAGACCCATCGCATCAAGATGAATTTCGGCATCAAGCACCTAAGACATGTAGCTTTTGCCCGGTATATCCAAGGCTACAAACTCAAGTTTAGAAAGATCTGACATTATTTAAAAAAAGAAAGTTAGTACCTCTGATACTTTCAAAGTATTTTCTCGAGATGGCAGAGTCTCGTGCTGATAACGTGTGATAAAATAAAAACTGTAAAGTAAAGACAAGTATAGAGAGAAACTGATATATTATCCAAACTTCAAACTTATGTACATAATGAATTGAAAACTCCTTTATTTATAGAAGAAAGGAAGCAACTGCAAGGCTTTTCTTTAGTTGCTTGTAAGCTGTCTGCATGAGCTGCTTGCAACCTGCCTGTTTAATAAGAAGCTGCTGCAAATTATTTCATTGAGCTGCTTGCAACCTGCCTACATCAGCTGCTTGTAGATAAACTTCAACAGAGTACTAAATGGATAATCTTCTTCAGGAAGATTATCTATAGCGGAGTAATAAATGAATATCCACAATATAATTATTTTTATAACAAATACTTCAATATTTCACTTAAAATTCAAATACAAAAAATGTTTGCAAATACCCGCTGTCAAATTAGTAATCGTAAATATTAAAGGTGTGTTTTTAAAAATAGAGTAGTCAACGGAAAATGAAACAAATAATTTGAATTAATTATCCGAATATATTTTTTATATGTGGTATGATATATTTATTGGTTGTATCATAACACACGTACTAATACTCCTATCCTTATCCATGAATCTTGAGATTAAGATGATGGCGAATTCGATTTCTAAATTCATAGTGACAACATTTGTATCCTAACAACATAGATCCAATCTCACAAAATTATGAGAAAAAAAGTAAATTAATTATAGCAGAAGATTATTATAATTAACATAAAAAGATTAAATAATTTTTATTTTGCATTTTTTTTATGAGTTTAGATGTTACTAAAAGCGTAATCAAGCGAGTATTACAAAATATATAATATGAGCTGAAAATTTGAAATTGAAGGCAGTGTGAATTAAGTGACAGAGGCACGATGTAGGGCTGGGCATATATCGGGTATAACCGATAGCTCGAATCGATAAAATGTTATTGGGTTATCGATATCGTGTTATTGGATAAATAGTTTGATAATGGTTTAATGTTGTTTGACTATTTGGTTATCGGTTCGGGTCTCGGTTTGCCCAATTTTATTAACGGTTTAACCGATAGCCCAACAAGCTTTAACAAAATTTTAACCCACTAAATATATAAAGTTACCTTATGGCTTCATTCTCTTTCTCTCAATTCTCTCGGTAGTTACTCTTCATCTTCAAACCTTAATCCTTAGAGTAAGTTTTAAACTTTTCTGAGTTTCTTATCTTAATTCTCTAGTTAAGATTTTTAGTTTTAAACTTTAAAGAATTAATTGATTTGTTTAGTTTTTCTATTTGTTCTTTTGTTGCACTGATTCTTTAGTAATTACAAGAATTTTATTATTTTCCAGTAAATTATGTACGCCCACAATGAGATAGTTAGTAAGATTAGATTGTTTAATATCGTATTCCTTACTCCTACTAATTTATAACTTTGAAAATTGAGATCATTCATTGGAATTTTCAAATGCAAAGAAGTTTTCTTTTCTAAAGTTAAAATTTATGCCCTCTTTTCTTAATAGCAAAAATGCAATTCCTTTCTCTTAACAGTATGGTCACGATTTCTATAATAAAATTTTTAAATATTTTTTATTCTTATCGGGTAAACCGATAAAGATCGATAACCGACTAACCGATATCTTATCGGTTCAGTTATCAGTTTAGCATATTTATAAACCAATAACTGATATACCGAACCGATAACATTTACAATCGAACCGAACCGACCGATGCCCACCGCTAGCACGATGGGAACTACGTTAGGTTGTGGGCAGAGGGAAAGGAGGGTTTCTTGTATTTCAATGATAACTAAGATACCGCATACTAAAAAAAGAGCAAAGTAAAAGGCATGTACTTTTAGCAAGTAAAAGAATATCCTTCTTCCCTTGTTTGTTATTGACATTTTATGTCTGATGAATATTAAGAGACAAAAAGAGACATGTTCAGAATAAGAAAATTAATGGTTATATGACATCACAAAGAACAAAGAAATTGTCACTTATTTATGGAACGAAGGAACTTATATCTTTGTACTCAATTTGAAAAAGATCTGTTGTTACTACGGTTTATTTTGTCATAAAAACACGCATATGAATATATGACAACGTTATTTTTTTCCTACCATAATTAAGTAGTCGGGCAAATAACCATATCCTGAACCAATCCAAAAAAAAAGAAAAGAAAAAGGAAAAGGGTAATCCTAAAAAAGAAAAAGAAAAAGGGTATATTGCCTACGGCTTGAAACTAAAAGAATATAAAACAACATAGGAGAATTGCCTTGCTCTTTGGTGGGTTAAAGAATAAAAGTGCAATTTAAACTTAAGTTTGTTTTCCGTCACGTCTTTTTTTTTTCTTTTTCCTTTTTTGCAAGGCAATCCTAATTTGCCATCATATGGAATACCAAATGTCAACAGTCTAGTACAATATTCCAAATCATTTAAGAAAATGAATAAAAAGATTATCGTTATTCTCACATATATTTTTCTTCCCTATGAAAGAAAAAACGTAAACATACAACACATGTTTGAACTAATTTCTTATGACAAACTTGAAATTTAACAATAATCTCTAAGTCTGAATGTTATTTTTATCTACATAGTACTCACTTCGGTCCACAATAAGTGACCATTTTACCTTTGACACATTCATTAAAGAAATACGAACTCCTAGAAAAGAAAAAGATGTATTCACTAAATTAACCTTAATTAATTATTACCTTTACACATTAGAATATGTAAATAAGGGCAAATTTTGGAAAAATAAAATTAATTCCTTCTTGATTATGTAAATAGACACTTATTTTGGACCAAAATAAAAAAGTAAAATGACCACTTATTGTGGACTAAAGGAAATAGTAAGAATTGGTACTTTACAATTAAGTCAAAATATTTGCATCCCGATATTCAGAGTAACACTTGTTTGGATGAATTGGCATCTTTTTGTGTCACAAACTTTCCAATGAATTATCTTTGTATAACTTACCACCTTCTTGATTGACTATATTTGAGACTTTGGAGTACTTTAGGATTATATTCTGCGCTGAGGATTTGTGCTTGTGGGCTGGGGTGAATATTGTAGACTAGCAAATCTGGTGATCGACAATCGTTCGGACTTGGTAAAGGTTATCACCCCTGGTATTATTGAATATAAATTTGTACACGAGCCTATGCAAACATGGTTAAAAGCGGTAGATAGCATGGTTCCTATAGGTCTTGGTCAACGAGAACTTATAATTGGGGACCAACATTAGGTAATAGGTAAGAGGAGTTATTATGACAGTAACTGAAATTTGAAAGAAGAATTAACCCAACTAGCCGCCCATTCAACCACTTAAATCGCACATAGCCAACTTGTGTATAATATATGTATAATTTATATATATAATATGTATATAAATATATATAATTAGTGTATAATCAATGTATACTGTCTAAGAAAAGTAAAGAAAATCTTACGGGAATGTACTAAAAAAAGATACTATTTACTAACAACTAGCCATTTTAATCATGTTATTAAAAATAGCCAAAACAGATTACCAATGATATACGACATTAAAAAAATATAGACAAAAAAGATTTTTTTTAATGGGTATTATTGCGATTCGTTGAAAACACATAGATGAGGCGAATATAAAATTTGAGAAAGTTTGAAGGCGAGTTAGATTAGTTTGAAGTCAAAATTCATAACCAATATATTAATTATTAAAAATATTAGGCAATAAGTTTTTTTTTATATGAGTATGGTTGGAATTCGTTGAAAGCATGTAGATGAAGCGATATACAAAATTTGAGCAAGATTGGAGGTGATTTGGACTAGTTTGGTATTAAAATTCATAGTTAAAATCGAGTTTAAAAAATTCTTCCGCGACACATGTATCACGCATGTATCTCACAGATAAATATATATGGATATACATGTGATATATATTTGATATACATATGATACGTATGTTATACACAAATAATACACAGTGTGATACGCATATTATCTTTTTCCGTGTTCATCTTCTACTTTAAATTTTTAATTCAAACCGTTTCAAAACTCTACCAAATCATCCCAAAATTGAGATTCAAACTCCTTAAGATGTACCCAATCTATTTCTACAACACCCACTCAAAAAAAGTAAAAATGTAACTCTTTTGACTACAAATACCTATTTGGCTAATATTGGTAGCATTTGCCTAATAGTAGTAATATTTTATAAATTGGCCAATTTTTATACTAATTTACTTCTAGGCGGACATAGCTAGTATTTTCTTAAAAGTAAATAATGAATTTGGTCGGCTATTTACATAATTTGAAAAGGTCCAACCACTCCGAGTTGTCAAAGAAACAGCCATAATAGGAAAGCAACAATATCAAAATGGGCTATTAACCCAGTAAAGCCCAAATTTTGGATGAAGCAACATAATTTCTTTAACAACAACTAAATAATTCAAAAACATGAAAATTTAAATGTTAATTTTCATGTTTTTTTTCCTATGTCGTTTTTACACGAGTATTGTCATTTTCCAAGTATACTTTAAGAGTTTGTCAAAATAACACCCGTAACATGAACCTTATTGCTCAATCTGAAATAGAAATAATAACAAGTCCATCTGAGACGTCCAATACAATTTGAACATCCTAAAGAAATAGAAGAAGTAACTAAATTTTGCACCACATTAGTTTGCTGTAAAAAGACATTATTCGTCTAGCAGAATCTGTTTATTTGATTCTGGGAGCTTTTTTCCTCTATAAGTAAAATAAAACAAATCACAAAAATCAAAAAAACAAATATAACTAAATGTTGCAAGCATAAACTCTAGCTTAATGATAAACAATTGGGCCGAGTAGGTTTTAGGCCCAGTAGTGATTCGTATATCAAGCCCAAAACTTTACATACTGGGTCCAAATGAGTCAGAAACTGCAGTAACATTGAACAAAGAGATTTTTACCTAGTTATAATATATTAGAAGCGTATTTACCACTTTTTTTTAGGTTCATTAAAAATTACATCGTATATCTGTATTTACTATTTGTATACAAAATCATGATAAAAGAAGGATTTCTTAAATTTAGGGATTAAATTGTAACCCCTAGTTTCCCACATCTATTAGCTTAATTATCCCCTACAATCATTATTTTTTCCCATCAAAAAATCTTAAAACGAGTACTACTTACCAAAAGTACCGCCTATAACTTTATACCAAATAATCATAGTATCTCATAATTGCCCAACTTGTTTATCGCTTCAACTTTCTAAAAGTCCGAGTCCTCTTAGGTAATACAATTATAATACGATTATATTAGATTTTTAGTGTAGAGTTGTGATGAAACTTAAAGAAGATGAAGATCATAATTGTATCATAATTTTTCAGAAATGTATCACGATTGTATTATAATTATATATGTGATCACGCCCAACTATGCCTTATAAAAAGGACTAAGCGGTCGTTGCAAATATATTCCGGCTAATAAGTCCGGAGTCGAATCTCACAGGGAATTAACCTATCAAACACAGCTACTAGGCTCGCACGAACTCACACAATCAATCTTCAGAAATATTTAAGTAACAATTTGGATATTTACTAACTAAATATTACGTAATGAAAGTGCAACAATTAATAACTAACTACTACGGTTGTAGACAAGAATTGGAATGATCTAAGGTTGGAATTTCCCCTATTGTCGGAATCTTTTTCGCTACGTTTTCTATAAATTTGCTTAAGTCTTCTCTATCGATCATGAGCACTCTGACTGTCGTAACTCTCTCCCGAGTAATTACCATAATTTATTACATATATTCTCCCGCATTACGCTATCTGGCATTAATTACGGCACACTCAGATTGCACCAAGGTTTCGTTATCCCTAATCCCACCTTTAAACCCTTCGTATTGATCCCTCATATAAGTTAGAAGTGATGTTGTTCAACAACTACCTAAATATGCACTCTCTCCCAAGTAATACACACTAAATAGGCACAGTCGATTAAGGGCCCTTCAATCAATAACAATAATAATATAGTTGAATAAATAGAGAAAATACTACGGCAAATCTATATTAACGTAACAGGAAAATCATCCTCCAATAGGTTCCATCAACACCCTAGATTAGGGGTTTAGCTACTCATACTCATAGTCACAATATTCAAAGTATTTTGCATAATTAAATTACAAAGTAAGGATAAAGGGATGTAGAAATTGATGAGTCTAACTCCCAACGGTTGTTCCACGAGCTATCCTTGCCTCCGATTGCAAAAGTGCTCAAAAGTGACTTTTTAGGTCTATTTATATGTGTAGGAAAAGACCTAAATACATAGGCCAAGTCCTAGTCAAATCAGGAGACGAAATAAGTCTTCAAAGCTCTGAATGTGTACGCTCAGACCTGGCCTCGCGAGGCATAACGCCTGATTAGGCTCGCCCCAGGCCTGGCATCACGAGGTGTAACGCCTGCTTGAGCTCGCCTTCTGCCTCGCCTCGCCAGCTTCACAAATTGGTGGACCTCACCGCAAGCCTCGCTTCGCCAGCTCCCACGCGAGCTAAAGAGCTCGCCCAGCCTGCTCTAACGCCTGCTCTAGGCCTGGCTTCGCCAGCTTTTTATTTGTCAGCTGCTCACTTCTTTCCTTCTTCTTTTCAACTGTTGTTTTTGAGCACGCTTTAGACTTTAAGTATTCCTTTTTGTTCTACTTTCATCACCAATTCACTTACACATAAAATAGACTCCATTACGCACAAATAGAGTGTAGTGTATCATTAAAGCATATGAAATGCAGGGCAAATAATGTACGAAACTATGGAATTATAGCCACACATCAATACCCCACACGTAAACATTGCGCGTCCTCGCGCAATCAAGCTACACTTATAGACACAACCTTTTTAAGTAATTCCCTTAACTCATTACACCAAGAATGTTTAAAATAGTCTAAGCACCAAGGTGTAACATCCCCGCCTCAAGATTTGACTCACAAATACCATGACTTATGCGCAATTCACTTACTTACTATAACATGGAGGTCAACGCCATTACCTTTCCTTTACGAATCACGTGCCCTCACCCAACAAAGAGCTCAGTTCCACACATAATGAATTTTAAGAATGTAGGAACTCAAGATAGGAAAAATTCACTCGCTCTCAGAAATAACATTCATATGCTACAAGTGATGCACCATAGGCTTTCCTGTAGTGTAATACTCTACTAATCGAGCTCATTCAGTCTAAGATCAAATATGACTTTGATTGGTTTTAATGTAGGCTGCGGGTCGGGTAGGATATATTTGGATATAAGTAACTACACCTCCCTTAAGCACTTTAATACATACACTTTAACATTCAAGCCCATACTTATGTCAAACCAAAACTCCACCTTAATTTCACTTTATATTATCCCCTACTTCTTTAAGCACTAGTATATCACTAGCCACCACCATCAAGAATTATTTTTGATACAATACAACTATTTTTTTTTCTCTTAATCCAAGTGGATTTTATTGACATATTTTTTTCTCTTTCAAACGGTGCACCTTTCTCCTTATTTCAATTGTTCCACTCAAAAGCCAATCCAATACCTCACACTTTAACTTTTTCATAATTCATCACAATTTAAGTGCTCATGAGAGGTGACAAGGTTCAAATATATGGTCGATTCAAACAAAGGGATACGACTTGTAATGTGGTTACCAAAGAAACAGGATTATAGGCTCAACGGGGTTAACTACGATACATAATATTTAGGTGGGTACACTATATATATCTGGCTTAACAAAGAAATGCCTTTATCACTTCCTAGATTGAACAAGACTACTTTTTCGCTTTGCACACACACGGGGCAAGTTCTAGACATCAAATACAATGCACAGAATACATACAAAACCTCACACAGACATGGTACATAACTCACTCAGGATTGGTTTCATCGCGAAATTCCAGTCCAAGCAGTTAAGCAAAATTAAGAATCTTTGATTTAAGGTACTTATACTAGAGTCAAAAACCGAGTCTAAGCGTCACAACCATAACACTAACTATTCTCAAGGCATAACAAAGCTAAGAGATATTGCTGTAATTAAATGCATATCCCCGTGGTTCCTACTCCTAAAAATTAAAACTAACTACACCGGTTCAACTAAAAGTCCTTGGAAAAGAACCGCGGCCCAAAGAAAAACCAAGGGGGAATTGCTACACTACCTATAAGAAAATCTTTTTTTTGGTTTGTTTTTTCTTTAGACTTACTTCCCTCAAGAAAACTGTCTAGGAGATCCATTGTCGGGAAGAGTCTAATTTTTTCTATTTTTTTTAACCGATAATAAATAACTAAAAACAAATACTAAAACAATTAACTAAACAATTAACTAAACTAATAACTAAAACAACTAAGAAAAACTAATATTTATAAGTATCCACCCCACACTTAGATCATGCATTGTCCTCAGTGCATGCACAAAATGACAAAACAAAAAAAATGAGTAGGGTGTAAGGAAAAACTCCCTGGTCATGCTGCATCGTCGCCCTCATCCTCTGAGGCTTCCCATTCTTCCTCCTGTGTGTCCTCCTCCTCTTCCTCATCATCGTCCTCATCGTCTGACTAGTCCAGCTAAGCCTCGTACTGCTTAGGTGTGTTAATGTCCTCATCATCTGGAAGTCTGTATCCATCACCTCATCCAACCAGCTGCTGAGCATGAGCGTTGAGCGAGAACCGCTCATCCAATAAGGTCTTCTCCTCAGTCGTGGCCGGCCGACTCCCTATCCTCAGCTGCAAATCCATCATCCCATAGAAATGGGCCATAAAACTATCATCACGAGCATTGCGCTCGGGACCTGTCAACGATGGCATGTCAGTCTCTTCTTTCACCCGGACACTAGTGATGTCTGTCTGTCATATGGGCTGATCAATGATGTGGTCAAACTCTAGTTCCTCCTCAACCTCCTCGTGTCTTAAGAACTGAGTTAAAAAATTAGCAAATAGCATTCAATCGACCTTATTACTCGTTCTTACCGAAGACATTTGGTGGCAGATCAGATGACTCACATTCACTCTTTGACCCGTCATGAGGAAGTAGAGCGCACAAGTCCTCTGTCGGCTAATGAGCGTGTCATGATTGCACGGTAGGAGCCGTGCATTAATCAGCTTCAACCAAACTTGAGCTTCCGCCCTCATTTACTTTTTGGGGAACTTCTTGTGCTGATTTGTTTTCTTATCACGGATCCACGTTGCTGTAGAATTGACACCACATAACGTGTGTCTCATCTCTCTATATGTAGGGCGGCGAATGAAGTAGTCCAGTGGCTCCACAGGAACATCTGGGGCACCTAAAAAGTTACATATGGATGTGGCTGAAAAGTTTATCAACCGTCCACGAATTGGCACCAGCTGTTCGGTATCCTGTGGATCAAACCCTGCATAGAATTCCCGCACTAGATTGAGATTAATATCTCGTGTGTTCTTAAAGACATAGCTCAACCCCAAATCATGGATGCCCCTCCAAATAGCCTGGTACTTTGCTTGCAGTCGGCGCTCATGGATAGCGGCTTCCGGATGTACATGTTTAGGCTTACAACGCCCGTACCAATCCTTAGTATGCAGGGGTATGCTTCTGATCCCAAACTCCCGTTGTCCTTGGGGTTGTGGACGCATGGCTGCTACAGCTGCCACAACTTATGCTCCTTCACCTCGACTGGAGGTAGCTTCTCCCCCTTTTCTCTTCTTTGGGGGAGGTACGGAGGTCGCCTTTGCTTTAGCCGGAGCAGTGGATGTAGCCTTTCCTTTGCCGGTGTCTTTTCTCGGAGGCATATTCGTTCCTACACAAGTAATCATTAATCAGTTAAAACTGCATTACGATATGACACACATGATCTCCCAAATTCCCGAGGTTACTCAGACTTCACCTCGTATTTTCTTAGCACGAGAGTCAAACAACAGCCCATGGGTGCTTCCTCTGATTTCGAAGCATCGGGCTACCAGTGTGTGAGGGTGAGGAAATTTGTGCAGTGTGTGTTTGTTTATGAGCAGTGCTGGTGAGCAGTGTTGTGCATTTGGGAGATTTCCTTTGAGCTGGATGTATGTTTGGTTTAGGTTAGGTTAGGGTTTTTATTATGTTCAGTGTTTTTGGGCGTTAAAGTAAAATAAGGGAAATTTTTTTATAATAGGTCGAAGAACTTACCTGGCGACGCTTACTGAAGAATCTCGCGTAATCCCTCACCTCGCCAGCTCAAACACGAGCCTGGAGGCTTATTGCGCTAGGCCTAACGCATGAAGTACCTGGCCTCACCCCTGGCGGCGCGAGCTCCATCGCCAGCTCTACCTGGACTTACCCCTCGCGGCGCGAGCTACCTCGCCCGGTTTCCTTTATGTGACGCTTAGAGCTCTGCTCGTCTTGCCCAAAATCACCTGCAAACTTGTTAGTACCTAAAAACGAAAAAGAAAAATTCTAACTACACTCAAAATTGACTACGAATTGGGTTGCCTCCCAACGAGCGCCTTAGTTAATGTTGCGGCACGACAAATGCAACATTATAATGGGTTGCCTCCCATGTAGCGCCTGATTTAATGTAACGACACGACATAGGTAATCACACTTAAGGTTCGCTCAACCTTGTTGGCTCGAACAAATGAGTCACCGACACTACTTTTGCGTCATCCATGCCCAAATAATATTTTAATCTGTGCCCATTGATTCTAAACGTGCGAGAGTCATTTTCCGCAGCAATCTCTACAGCACCAGTGGGGTGAATCTCTACCACACGAAATGGTCCTGACCATCTTGACTTTAATTTGCCCGGAAATAATCTCAATCTTGAATTGTATAGCAGTACCCTATCTCCGGGTTTAAAACTCCGCTCAAGAATATTTTTATCATGCATCATCTTCATTCTCTCCTTGTATAGTCTTGTGCTCTCAAAAGCGTGGTAGCGAAACTCATCAAGCTCGTGCAACTCTGTGACTCTACTTGTACCCACAACTTTTATATCAAGATTCAGCTGCCTCAATGCCCATAAAGCTCTATGCTTCAACTCCACTTGTAAGTGACACGCCTTCCCAAACACTAATTTATACGGCGATATGCCAATCAGAGTTTTGAAAGCGGTACGATAGGCCCAGAGTGCATCATCTAACTTTCTCGCCCAATCCGTTCTTGTAGCATTCACAGTCTTTGTCAAAATGCTCTTTATCTCTCTGTTCGAGACTTCCACTTGCCCACTCGTTTATGGATGATATGGGGTGGCAACCTTGTGGCGTACATCATACTTTTCTAACAACTTTGCGAAGGCTCGATTACAGAAGTGAGTGCCTCCGTTACTGATTATTGCCCTTGGAGTGCCAAATCGGGTGGATATATTCTTTCTCAAAAAACCAATTACCCCCTTTGCATTATTTATAGGGAATGCTGCAGCCTCCACCCATTTTGACACATAGTCCACAACTACGAGTATGTACTTGTTACCGTATGAGCTGACGAAAGGCCCCATGAAATAGATTCTCCATACATCAAACACTTCTACCTCCTGAATTGGGTTCATAAGCATCTCATGTCGGCGGGAAATATTCCCAGTTCGTTGGCATTCATCACAACCCTTCACCCATAAGTTGCATCTTTGAACAATGCCGGCCAGTAGAAGCCCGACTCTAGCACTTTCATAGCTGTCCTTACTCCCCCAAAGTGGCCACCATATGGTAACGCGTGACAAGCCTGCAAAATAGAAGATTGGTCTATCTCTGGGATACATCTCCAGATCATGTTATCAACACAAATCCTAAACAGATAAGGCTCATCCCAATAATACATGCGACAGTCATGAAAGAACTTTTTCTTTTGAACAGAGGAAAGGTCATAGGAAACAATACCGCTTGCCAAGTAGTTTGCAATGTCTACATACCATGGCGCTACCTCAAGGCTCGTGGCTAGTAGTTGTTCATCCGAGAAAGTCTCCAATAATCTCTTCCCCCTCAACCTTCTTTTTGGATCCTTCTAGCCTAGACAAGTGATCAGCCACTTGGTTTTCCGTTCCCTTTCGGTCACGGATTTCCAAGTCAAATTCTTGCAACAGTAGCACCCATCAAATCATGCGCGACTTTGAATCCTTATTATCAATTAGGTACGCAGCATGGTCAGTATAAACAATTACCTTCGGGCCTATCAGGTATGACCTGAATTTGTCAAATGCAAACACCACTACAAGCATCTCCTTCTCGGTCACTGTGTAATTTAGTTGTGCACTACTCAAAGTTCTACTTACGTAATATATTGGATGTATGACTATGTCTTTGTGCTGCCCAAGCACTGCTCCCACAGCATAATCGCTTGCGTCACACATCAGCTCAAGTGGTTGCTCCCAGTAAGGTGCCACTATGATATGTGCTGTCACTAACCACTTCTTCAATTCCTCAAAAGCTACCCTGTAGTCATCACAAAACACAAAAGGGTGATCTTTTTCAAGCAATTTACACAAGGGATTAGCAATTTTGGATTTTTTTATAAACCGTCTATAGAACCCAGCGTAGCAAAGGAAACTTCTTATTGCTTTGACGGAAGTGGGTGGTGGAAGCTTTTTGATCACATCAACCTTTACACGATCTACCTCAATGCCCTTACTTGACACTAGGTGCCCCAAGACTATACCTTCCTGTACCATGAAATGGTACTTTTCCCAATTGAGTACCAGATTAGTTTCGACACATCTTTTCAGCACTCTTTTCAAATTCCTTAGGCAATCATCGAATGAGTCTCCCACCATCGAGAAATCATCCATAAAGACCTCTATGATGTCCTCTACCATATCAGTAAAGATGGCCTTCATGCACCTTTGAAATGTGGCAGGTGCATTGCATAGGCCGAACGGCATCCTCCGAAAGGCGTAGACGCCATATGGACAGGTGAATGATGTTTTCTCTCTATCTTTCGGGGCAATGGAGATTTGATTATACCCCGAGTATCCATCCAGAAAGCAAAAGTGGGACTTCCCAGCCAATCTATCTAGCATTTGATCAATGAACGACAATGGAAAGTGGTCTTTTCGGGTGACCTTGTTCAATCTTCTATAGTCCATACAAATTCGTCATCCCGTGAGTGTTCTTGTTGATATCAACTCATTGTTCTCGTTTTGCACTACAGTCATCCTACCTTTCTTAGGCACACATTGGACTGGGTTGATCCGGTTGCTGTCAAAGATGGGGAAAATGATCCCCGCATCTAACCACTTTATCACCTCCTTTTTTCATAACTTCCTTCATGTTGGGGTTCAACATTCTTTGATGTTCTCTGGAAGGTTTGTAGCCATCTTCCAGTAGAATCTTATACATACAGAAGGCCGGGCTGATCTCCTTAATGTCTGCAATGGTCCAACCAATTGCAGTTTTGCACTCACTCAATACTTGCAAAAGCTATTCTTGCTGCACATCTAACAAACCAGATGAGATAATAATAGGTAAAGTTGAGTTAGGTCCCAAGAAAGCATACCCGAGGTGAGGTGGTAGAGGTTTCAGTTCTAACTTTGGTGGCTCTTCTATCGATAGCTTAGCTGGAGGAATTTTTCTTTCTTCTAAGTGCAAAGGCTCAAATTCGAACTCTCTTTTCCAAAACCCTTGGCCTTCAAGGGCCAACACCCACTCCGCCAAATCCTCTCCATTTACTTCATCTAAGTTCAAGAGACAGGCTGTTAGAGGGTCTTTAGCGTTCAAGGTCTCATCTTCCTCCTCCAAAATTACATCCATGGCTTCTATTAGAGAGCGGTTAGCAAATTCACTTGGTCGCCGCATAGATTTCTGCACGTTGAATGTTATCTCTTTATCATTTAGTCTTATTTTGAGCTCTCCAGTTTCACAGTCAATTAGAGCTCCCAGTGGCCAAGAATGGTCTTCCCAAAATTATGGGAATCTCCTCGTCAACCCGGCAGTCTAGAATGACAAAATCTGCCGGGAACACAAACTTCCCAATCTATACTAATACATCATCAAGGATACCATATGGCCTCTTCACTGTCCTGTCGGCTAGTTGTAGTAACATGGACGTGGGTCTAGCTCTTCCAATGCCTAACCTTTTGTAGATAGCCAAGGGCATCAAGTTTATGCTTGCCCCTAAATCACACAATGCTTTAGCAAAATCATAGCTGCCTATCGTGCATGGGATTGTGAAACTCCCCGGGTCTGATAACTTCTCAGTTATGGGTCTCGTCATGACTGCACTACAGGTTTGTGTCAATGTAACAATAGACAGGTCTTAGAAGTCGAATTTCCGAGACATTAAATCTTTCATCATTTTGGCATACCAGGCATCTCTCGCAACACATTAATCAGTGGAATGTTCACCTGTATTTGTTTCAACATCTCCATGAATTTCTTATATTGCTCGTCCTTCTTATATTTTGCTAATCTTTGCAGGAATGGTGCTGGAGGTTGCTTCTTTCCTGTGATTTGAGTTTTATCTTGCTCAGGCACTGCTTCTACTGTCGTTTCTTGTGCTACCTCAGTCTCCTTTGCAACCTCTTTTTCTTTTCTTGTGCTCTCTTGTGAATGTTGTACCATCACCTCAGTTAACCCTGTTGAATCATCTATCTCAATGGGTACTGGCACAAGTGTTTCTGTAGGTCGGCTTTCGTGAGCAATCTCTTGCTCCAGATCTAGGTCTCTACCATTTCGTAGACTCACTGCCATAAGCTATTTCGGGCCCTGATCTTTTGGATTGACTTGTGTGTCTACAGGTAACGTCTCTTGGGGACGTTTGTTTAGAGCCACAGAAATCTGTCCTAATTGAATCTCAATACCCTTTATCGCTTATTCATATGAGTCTACTCTCTCTTGCATTTTTCCAGAGGACCCAATCAGTTGTTGCAACATTCTGTTGTTGCTGTCCAGCATTCCCATAAGTTTAGTGAACCCATCATCTTGTCTCACAATCTATTGTTGTTGAGGTTGTTGATAAGCCAGCTGTTGATTTTGCTGGTTGTAACCTTGTTGCCTTTGGTAAGGCACCACTTGACCCTGTGGTCGTATAGCTCCAGGATTGTTGCTGTTATTGTACTGCTGTTGTGCTGGTCTATATTGTTGATTCTGTTGCCCCCAATTCTGACCACTTTGCCTCTGCCCCTATAGTTGGCCACATAGCTCATATCTTCCTGATAGTGCTGGTTGTCACCTTACGCACTCAACGAGCATGCATATGGTTGGTTAATGCATGGTCTACATAAGCCCCCATTAGTCACATCAACTATGTGTACCTGCTGCTTCTGGCCTGATTCATCGATCTTCTTGGTGATGATACTCATTTGTGTCATCAGAGTGGCCATATTTTCGGCTATAAAGTTGTTTGGATCCAAAGCCACAGAGTGAACTACAGGAGTGATCGCAGAGTCTCTTGTCATCCATCCTGAGTTTTGAGCCATTTTATCGAGTATGATCTTGCATTCTCTGAATGATTTGCTCAAAAATGCTCCACCCGCTGAAGCATCATCATTGGCCTTTAAGCTGTCTGCCAATCCTATGTAGAACCTCTGCCCCAACATTTGCTCTGGAATGCCATGATGTGGACACTTAACCAGCATACCCTTGAACCTCTCCCACATTTCTTATAGTGTTTCTGTTGGTCTCTTCCTGAAGCTCAATATCTCATCAATTTGTTTGGCAGTCTTATTGGGTGGGTAGAACTTATTTACAAATTGCTTGACTAATTCCTCCCACGTAGTGATGGAGTTTATGGGGAGTGAATTAAGCCATTTCTAAGCCTCTCTCGTCACCGAGAATGGAAACAATAACAACTTTATTGCTTCCGGTGTCACATTAGGTTGCCTTTGTGTGACACATATCGACTGGAAATTATTTAGATGCTGCTGAGGATCTTCAATGTAAGACCCTGAAAACAGTCCCTTGTTCTGCAACAAATGTAGCATGTTGTTTGTGATTTGAAATGATTTCGCTTGTATTTGAAGGACTGCAATTGCGGTCGCCAGATTTTTGGCAGTGGGTTGTGCCCAATCATGCAAGGCTGCTTCTGGCACAAGAGGCGCCACACCCTGATTGTTCGGGTCATTTGCATTATTTCTGTTATTTGGATTTTCTATTATGTCATCCATGTCTAGTTAGATTCATTTTGTTGAGTTCTGTTGTTGTTTGTCCTTCTTGTTTGCACGATTCAATACCTTGAAAACTTTCTCAGGATCTGATAATACTTCGAACAATTCACCAGTTCTCGAGGAGTTCCTAGGCATGCACCTGTAACACCCAAGACTATGAACATTAAAATTTTAATGTATTTGGTTTAAAATGAAGAAAATTGACTACACTAAGAATTCTAGCAATTCTTTTAGCTGCAATTAATACACCGTTAATTTCCTGGAAACAGCGCCAAAATTTGATCACGCCCAACTATGCCTTATAAAAAGGACTAAGCGGTCGTTGCAAATATATTCCGGCTAATAAGTCCGAAGTCGAATCCCACAGGGAATTAACCTATCAAACTCAACTACTAGACTTGCATGAACTCACGCAATCAATCTTCAGAAATATTTAAGTAACAATTTAGATGTTTACTAACTAATTATTATGTAATGAAAGTGCAACAATTAATAACTAACTACTACGGGCTATAGATAAGAATTAGAATGATCTAAGGTTGTGAATTCCCATATTGTTGGAATCTTTTTCGCTACGTTTTCTATAAATTTGCTTAAGTCTTCTCTATCGATCATGAGCATTCTGACTATCGTAACTCTCTCCCGAGTAATTACCACAATTTACTAGACATACTTTCCCGAATTACACCAGCAAGAATTAATTACGGCTCACTCAGATCGTACCAAGGTTTCGTTATCCCTAATCCCACCTTAAATCCTTCGTATTGATCCCGCATATACATTAGGAGTGATGTTGTTCAACAACTACCTAAATATGCACTCTCTCCCGAGTAATACACACTAAATAGGCACAGTCGATTGAGGGCCCTTCAATCAACAACAATAATAATATAGTTGAATAAATAGAGAAAATACTATGACAAATCTATATTAACGTAACAAGAAAATCATCCTCCAATAGGTTCCATCAAAACCCTAGATTAGGAGTTTAGCTACTCATACTCATAGTCACAATATCCAAAGTATTTTGCATAATTTAATTACAAAGTAAGGATAAAGGGATGTAGAAATCGATGAGTCTAACTCCCAACGGTTGTTTCACGAGCTATCCTTGCCTCCGGTTGCAAAAGTGCTCAAAAGTAGCATTTTTAGGTCTATTTATATGTGTAGGAAAAGACCTAAATACATAGGACAAGTTCTAGTTAAACCAGGTGATGAAATAAGTCTTCAAAGCTCTGAATGTGCACGCCCAGACCTGGCCTTGCGAGGCATAACACCTGGTTAGGCTCGCCCCAGGCCTGGCATCGCGAGGTGTAATGCCTTCTTGAGCTCACCTTCTACCTCGCCTCGCCAGCTTCACAGCCTGGTGGACCTCGCTCCAAGCCTCGCTTAGCCAGCTCCCACGCGAGCTAAAGAGCTTTCCCAGCCTGCTCTAACGCCTGCTCTAGGCCTGGCTTCGCCAACTTTTCATTTGTCAGCTGCTTACTTCTTTCCTTCTTCTTTTCAACAGTTGTTTTTGAGCACGTTTTAGACTTTAAGTATTCCTTTTTGCTCTACATTCATCACCAATTCACCTACACACAAAATAGACTCCATTACGCACAAATAAAGTGTAGTTTATCATTAAAGCATATGAAATGCAAGGCAAATAATTTACGAAACAATGAAATTATAGCCACACATCAATATGTATCATAATTGTTGCAGGAATTGAATTACAAATATAAGATAATTGTATAAACATTATGTAGCGACCCGGCCGGTCGTTTTGAATATTATAACCCTGTTCCCCCATTTGCTGCTCAATTTATGTCTTGCAATTGATTTATCACTTATCGAGTTAGTTGGTTCGGGTCCGGAAGGAACTCGGAGTGAAGTGAGACACTTAGTCTCATAATTGAAAAATTTAAGTTAGAAAAGTGGACCGGATATGGACCTATATGTAAGCGACCTCGGATTTGAATTTTGATTATTCTAATTGCTCTGTATGGTGGTTTTGGGCGTAGGAACGTGTCCGGAATATTATTTGGAAGTCCGTAGAGGAATTAGGCTTGAAATGCCGAAAGTTTAATTTTTGAGAAGTTTGATAGGGGAGTTGACTTTTAGATATCGGGGTCGGAATCTAATTCTGAAAATTGGAATACCTCTGTTATATCATTTATGACTTGTGTGCAAAATTTGAGGTCAATCGGACGTGGTTTGATAGGTTCTGAAGTCGTTTGTAGAAGTTAGAAATTTTAAAGTTCGTTAGGCTTGAATTGGGGTGTAATTCATGATTTTAGCATTGTTTGAGGTGATTTGAGGGTTCGACTAAGTCCGTATGATGTTTTAGGACTTGTTGGTATATTTGGTCGAGGTCCCGAGGGGCTCGAGTGAGTTTCGGATGGTTAACGGGTTGGATTTTGGACTTGGAACTTTGCTGGAATTTTTCTGATGCACCATCTGGTTTCCTTCATCACGTTCGCGAATGAAGCCTCGCGTTCGCGAAGAGGAACTGAGAGGCTGCAATATTTGCTCTTCGCATTCCCGAAGAGAAGCACGCATTCGCGAAGGGTGGACTGGGTGTGCATCGCGAACGCGAGAGATGTTACGCGTTCGCGAAGAAGAGAGGAAGCAGCTGAGGACCCCATGCAATTGGTCTACGCGTTCGCGTAGGGGGTGTCGCGTTCGCGTAGTGAGGGGGAATGAAGCATCGCATTCGCGAGGGGTTGAAGCGTAGAAGTCATTGAGGCAGAGGCATTTTGTGCTTCGCAAACACGAGGGTGATGTCGCGTTCGCGAAGGAGGAATTTGGATGGGAGATATTTTGTGCTTCGCGAACGCGAGGTACTGACCGCGTTCGCGAAGAAGAAAAGTCTGGGCAGTGAGTTTAAGTTCTGAAAATGGGACTTCGTCCCAATTTCAGTTTTTGACGATTTGGAGCTCGGATTTGAGGCAATTTTGGGTGATTTTCAAAGGAAATAACGGGGTAAGTGTTCTTAACTCAATATTGGTTAAATTACCTGAATTCATGGTTGTTTTTATCATTTAATTGGTGAATTGAGTTGGGAAAATTTGAAAACTCTCTTGGTTTAAATTGAAGATTTGAGGGTCGAGTTGGGGTCGAATTTTGGTAAAATTGGTATGGTTAGACTCGTGGTTGAATGGGCTTCCGGATTTTGTAACTTTTGTCGAGTTCCAAGACGTGGGCCCCACAGGCGATTTTTGAGCTAATTTTTGGATTTTTATGGAAAATCATTATTTTCTTATGGAATTAATTCCAATAAATTTTTTTGACTGAAATGAATTATTTATGACCAGATTCGAGGCGTTTGGAGACCAATTCACGAGGAAAGGACATTGCAGAATAAGAATTTCAAGGCTTGAAGTAAGTAACAGTTTTAAATCTGGTCCTGAGGGTTTGAAACCCCGGATTTTGGTATCATGTGATTATTTTGGAGGTGACGCACATGCTAGGTGACGGGCGCGTGGGCGTGCACCGAAGGGATTGTGACTTGGTCTGTCCCGGGAAACTGTAAAGTTGAATAATTTGTTGTTAGCTATATGCTCTATGAGTTGATAAAATTTGACTATAAATTATGTTAGAAATTATGCTTAGGCTATGTGATAGTACTGTTGGGACCCACAGAGGTCGCGTACTTGTTGAATTGCCTGTAAATGCTGTATGTTCTTAGTTTTTACTTGCACATTTTATCTCAGTCTCTGTTATTATTATTATTAATACATCATATCATTGTTGTTTGGGCTGATTTCATGATTATTGAGAGCCCGAAAGACTGGAGAGATTTATGATTGAGGGAGGCCGAGGGCCTGATTGTGAGGACAATTTATGGATCGGGGCTGCCCGCCTGCAGCAGGCCTTATTGGCTTATTATTGCATGTGAGTTGGCCGTGCAACACGTGAGTTGGCCGTGCGGATCCTTATATTATTATTACATGTGAGTTGGCCATGAAGCACGTGAGTTGGCCATGCGGATCCTTATATTATTATTGCACGTGAGTTGGCCGTGCAACACGTGAGTTGACCGTGCGGATCCTTATATTATTATTGCACGTGAGTTGGCCGTGCGGATCCAGATACTTATATTATGGAACGTGAGTTGTCCGTGCAGCATGTGAGTTGTCCGTGCTTATAGCGTTTGGGCTGTAGGAGCCCCTCATGAGTCTATACACTCCAGTGAGTGCGGGTACCCATTGATAGTGAGTGATGAGGGCTGGGAGCCTAGGGAGTGATTGTTGTCCTAAGAGGTTGTACTTGATTTCCATTTGTTGTTGCACTTAGTTACTATCTGTCATTTTTGTGAAATCTCTGAAAGATTGTTGATATACGAATTACATGAACATGAACTGTATAAAAATTGATTTGATATTAAACTGCCAGATTTGATAGCATGTCTATTCTTTTGCTGGAATTACTGGAAATGAACCATAACTGTGTAGTTCGTTACTATCTTCAGTTCCTTATTTTTTATTATTACTTGATGAGTTGGTTGTACTCATACTACATCCTGCACTTCGTGTGAAGATCCATGTGTTCCCGGACATAGCGGGTGTTGATCCTTTCGTGCAGTTGATTTTTAGGAGATTTTGAGGTAGCTGCAGTGTTCCGCAGACCTTGTTTATCCTTCTCTATCTCTTTGTTCACTGTATTTGGTCTCAGACTATTATAGACTATATTTTCCACACTTGTATTCATATTAGATGCTCATGTACTCAGTGACACCAGGTTTTGGGAAGTGTTTGTATTGTATTTAAATATTATATTTTCAATCTGGAGAGAAATTATGGTTTATTGAGATTTTCGGCTTGCCTAGTATTGAGATAGGCACCATCACGACGGGTGAGATTTTGGTTCGTGACAAGTTGGTATCAGAGCCTAGGTTACATAGGTCTCACGAGTCATGAGCAGGTTTAGTAGAGTTTTACGGATCGGTACAGAGACGTTTGTACTTATCTTCGAGAGGCTGCAGAACCTTTAGGAAAATTTCACTTTCTTGTATTCTGTCGTGCGAATTTATTGATTCTGGAAACTAATTTTCTGCTATTCTATTCTCTCACAGATGGTGAGGACACGTACTACCGGATTGGACGGTCAGCCACCAGTTCCACCAGTTAGGGCTGCGAGAGGCCGGGGCCGTGGTAGAGGCAGGGCCGAGATAGAGGTCGAGGTGTAGCTCGTACCACAGTTGGAACAACACTTGTAGTACTACCAGTTGTTCCAGCTCAGGAGCAGATTCCAGATATAGTTAAGCCGACAGGATCAGCTTAGGCACCAGCTGTGCCCATTGAGATTGCAGGCATTCAAGAGACTTTGGCCCAGATATTGGCAGCCTGCACTGGTCTTGCTCAGGTTGTTTCGGCTCAGGCCGCACCTGCCACTTCTCATGCTGGGGGAGGTACTCATACCCTCATTTCCCGTACTCCAGACCAGGTAGTACATGGACTTCAGATACTGGGGGCACTACCAGCCCAGCCGGTTGCAGCTGCTCAGGCCCCGGTAGTTCTTGTTATGGCAAATGATGAGCAGATGAGACTTGAGAGATTTTAGAGGCTTCGACCTCCACTATTTAGCGGTACTGAGTCAGAGGATGCTTAGGATTTTCTAGATAGGTATCAACGGAAACTTCAGACAGCGGGTATTCTGGAGACCAGTGGGGTTTCATTCACTACTTTTTAGTTTTCTGGGTCTGCACTCAGATGGTGGGAGACTTACGAGAGACGTAGGCCTGTTGGCGCAGCACCCTTACTTGGCATCAGTTCTCCATGGTCTTTTTGGTGAAGTTCATACCTCAGTCCCGCAGAGAAGAGTTGCGCAGACAGTTTGAGCAGCTTCATCAGGGTGATATGTCCATGACGCGGTATGAGATAAGATTTCATCACGCAATCTGGTTGGTTCCCACTGATAGGGAGAGGATTATGAGGTTCATTAATGGCCTCACATATCATCTGCGGTTACTTATGACTAGGGAGAGAGTATCTGGTGCTACTTTTGATGAGGTAGTGGACAATACTCGAGAGATAGAGATGGTTCGTAGCCAGGAACGTGGAGAGAGAGAGAGAGTCTAAGAGGCCTCGTGGTCCGGGTGATTACAACGATGTTCCTTCAGGGGGTCAGTTTCACCGTGGTAGGGGTCGTTCTTACAGACCCGCTCACACGGGTTGTCCAGCTCATCGTGGTGCATCAGCTAGCCATGGTTCTTACAGTGCTCACTCAGGCCAATCTTCATTCAGTGCACTACCAGCGCAGAGTTCTCATCATGCCTCATCTGCACAGGCTTCTGCAGGTCATTCCTCGGGTTATCAGGAGCAACAGTTCCATCAGAGGAGGCGTTGTTTTGAGTGCGGAGAATTTGGTCATTTCAAGAGAGAGTGTCCTAGGCTGTTGAGTGGGGTTTCACAATAAAGTTCTCGATTGACGGCACTAGAACCTGTAGTTACACCACCCGTCCTGCCATCTCGGGGTGGGGGTCAGGCAGCTAGGGGTCGCCCAAGAGGGGGAGGCCGATCTGGAGACGGGCAAGCTTGATTCTATGCTTTTCCTGCTAGGCCAGATCTTGTTGTCTCAGACGCAGTGATCACAGGTATTGTTTCAGTGTGCCATAGGGAGGCTTCTATATTATTTGACCCTGGTTCCACTTATTCATATGTATCATCATATTTTGCTCATTATCTGGATATGCCCCGTGAGTCCTTAGTTTCACCTATTTGTGTATCTACACCGGTGGGCGATATTATTACTGTGGATCGTGTGTATCGGTCGTGTGTGATAACTATTGGGGAACTGGAGACTAGGGTTGATCTCTTATTACTCGGTATGGTTGATTTCGATGTAATCTTGGGTATGGATTGGTTGTCTCCATGTCATGCTATTCTGGACTGTCACGCAAAAATCGTGACGTTGACGATGCCAAGGTTGCCAAAGGTTGAATGGAGGGGTTCTCTAGATATTGTTCCTAGTAGGGTAATTTCTTATTTGAAGGCCCAACGTATGGTTGGAAAGGGATGCTTGTCATATTTGGCCTTTGTGAGAGATGTTGATGCAGATGCTCCTATTATTGATTCAGTACCGGTCGTGCGAGACTTTCTGAATGTATTTCCTGCAGACCTGCCGGGTATGCCACCCGACAGGGATATTGATTTCGGTATTGACTTGGTGCAGGGCACTCAGCCCATTTCTATTTCTCCGTATCATATGGCACCAGCTAAGTTAAAAGAATTGAAAGAGAAACTTCAGGAACTCCTTGAAAAGGGGTTTATTAGGCCTAGTAATTCACCTTGGGGTGCACCAGTTCTGCTTGTGAAAAAGAAAGATGGTACTATGTGGATATGCATTAATTACAGGCAGTTGAACAAAGTTACAATCAAGAATAAATATCTATTACCGTGTATTGATGATTTATTTGACTAGCTTCAGGGAGCGAGGGTATTCTCCAAAATTGATTTGAGGTTGTGGGTATCACCAATTAAAAATTCGGGATTTGGTCATTCTAAAGACGGCATTCAGGACTCGTTATGGCCACTATGAATTTTTTGTGATGTCTTTTGGTCTAACCAATGCCCCAACAACATTTATTCATTTGATGAATAGCGTATTTCAGCCATATCTTGATTTATTTGTCGTGGTATTCATTGATGATATTCTGGTGTACTCACGTAGCTAGGAGGAGCATGCAAAACACTTGGGTATTGTATTACAGAGGCTGAAAGAGAAGAAACTTTATGCCAAATTCTCTAAGTGTGAGTTTTGGCTTAGTTTGGTGGCATTCTTGGGACATATAGTGTCCAGTGGAGGTATTAAGATGGATCCAAAGAAAATAGAGGCAGTTCAGAATAGGCCCAGACCATCCTCAGTTACTGAGATTCGGAGTTTTCTCGGCTTGGCCGGTTATTATCGTCGTTTTGTGGAGGGTTTCTCGTCTATTGTATTGCCTATGACTAAATTGACCCAGAAAGGTGCTCCATTCAGGTGGTCGGATGAATGTGAAGAAAGCTTTCAGAAGCTCAAGACAACTTTGATTACAGCTCCAGTATTAGTGTTGCCTACAGGTTCAGAGTCTTATACTGTGTATTGTGACGCGTCGCGGATTGGTCTTGGCGCAGTACTTATGCAAAACGGTAGGGTGATTGCCTATGCGTCCAGACAGTTAAAGGTACATGAGAAGACTTATCCAGTCCACAATCTTGAGTTAGCAGCTATTGTTCATGCCTTGAAAATTTGGCGGCATTACTTGTACGATGTCCAGTATGAGGTATGTACCGATCATCAAAGTCTACAACATTTGTTTAAATAGAAAGATCTTAACTTGCGGCAGCGAAGGTGGTTGGAGTTTCTTAAAGATTATAATATCACCATTCTCTATCATCTTGGAAAGGCCAATGTAGTGGCCGATGCCTTGAGTCATAAGGTGGAGAGTTTGGGCAACTTAGCATACTTACCGATAGCAGAGAGGCCTTTAGCCTTGGATGTTCAGGCCTTGGCTAATCAGTTTGTTAGATTGGATGTTTCCGAGCCGAATCGAGTTTTGGCATGTGTGGTTTCTCGGTCTTCTTTATATGATCGCATCAGAGAGCGCCAGTATGATGATCCACATCTGCTTGTCCTTAAGGACACGGTTCAACACAGTGATGCCAGGGAAGTCACTATTGGAGATGACGGTGTATTATGGATGCAGGGGAGGCTATGTATACCTAATGTAGAAGGTTTGCGCGAGCTGATTCTCCAGGAAGCTAACAGTTCACGGTACTCTATTCATCCAGGCGCCGCGAAGATGTATAAGGATTTGAGACAACACTATTGGTGGAGGCAGATGAAGAAAGATATAATTGGGTTTGTATCTCAGTGTTTAAATTGTCAACAGGTAAAGTACGAGCACCAGAGATCGGGCGGATTGCTACAGAGACTTGAAATTCCGGAGTTGAAGTGGGAGCATATTACCATGGACTTCGTAGTTGGACTCCCACAAACTTTGAGAAAGTTTGATGCTGTTTGGGTGATAGTAGATCGGTTGACCAAATCTGCGCATTTTATTCCAGTCGGTACTAATTATTCTTCGGAGCGGTTGGCTGGCATTTATATTCGCGAGATTGTTCGCCTACACGGTGTGCCGGTGTCCATTTTTTCAGATCGGGGTACGCAGTTTACCTCACAGTTTTGGAGGGCAGTGCAGTGAGAATTGGGCACACAGGTTCAGTTGAGTACAACATTTCACCCTCAGACGGACGGATAGTCCGAGCGCACTATTCAGATGTTGGAGGATATGCTACGCGCTTGTGTCATTGATTTTGGGGGTTCTTAGGATCAATTTCTACCACTTGCAGAGTTTGCTTACAATAATAGCTACCAGTCAAGCATTCAGATGGCTCCGTATGAAGCTTTATATAGGAGACGGTGTCGGTCTCCGGTGGGTTGGTTTGAGCCGGGTGAGGTTAGGCTATTGGGTACTGACTTGGTTCAGGATGCTTTAGAGAAGGTCAAAGTGATTCAGGAACGGCTTCACACGGCACAGCCTAGACAGAAGAGTTATGCCGACAGGAAGGTTCGTGATGTTGTTCACATGGTTGGGGAGAAGGTTCTGCTCAAGATTTCACCCATGAAGGGTGTGTTGAGGTTCGGGAAAAAGGGCAAGTTGAGCCCTCGGTATATTGGGCCTTTTGAGATACTTAAGAAAATTGGGGAGGTGGCTTATGAACTTGCTTTGCCACCTAGTCTATCAGGTGTTCATCCAGTGTTCCATGTATCCATGCTCCGAAAGTATGTTGGGGATCCGTCTCACATTCTGGATTTTAGTACAGTACAGCTGGACGGTAATTTGACTTATGATGTGGAGCCGGTGGCTATTTTAGACCGGCAGGTTCGAAAGCTGAGGTCAAAGAACATAACATCAGTGAAGGTGTAGTGGAGAGGCCATCCAGTCGGAGAAGCTACTTGGGAGACTGAGCAGGAGATGCAGAACAAATATCCACACTTATTTGAGACTTCAGGTATTATTCTAAACCCGTTCGAGGATGAACGTTTGTTTAAGAGGGGGGAGAATGTAACGACCCAGCCGGTCATTTTGAATATTATAACCCCGTTCCCCCATTTACTGCTCAATTTATGTCTTGCAATTGATTTATCGCTTATTGGGTTAGTTGGTTCGGGTCCGGAAGGAACTCAGAGTGAAATGAGACACTTAGTCTCATAATTGAAAAATTTAAGTTAGAAAAGTGGACCGAATATGGACCTATGTGTAAACGACCTCGGATTTGAATTTTGATGATTCCAATAGCTCCGTATGGTGGTTTTGGGCATAGGAGCGTGTCCGGAATATTATTTGGAAGTCCGTTTAGGAATTAGGCTTGAAATACCGACAATTTAATTTTTGAGAAGTTTGATCGGGGGGTTGACCTTTTGATATCGGGGTCAGAATCTGATTCTGAAAATTGAAATACCTCTGTTATGTCATTTATGACTTGTGTGCAAAATTTGAGGTCAATCGGACGTGATTTAATAGGTTCCAGAGTCGTTTGTAGAAATTAGAAATTTCAAAGTTCGTTAGGCTTGAATTGGGGTGTAATTCATGATTTTAGCGTTGTTTGAGGTGATTTGAGGGTTCGACTAAGTCTGTATGATGTTTTTGGACTTGTTGGTATATTTGGTCGAGGACCCGAGGGGCTCGGGTGAGTTTCAGATGGTTAACGGGTTGGATTTTGGACTTGGAAATCTGCTGGAATTTTTCTGATGCACCATCTGGTTTCCTTCATCGCGTTCGCCAATGGAGCCTTGCGTTCGCCAAGAGGAACTGAGAGGCTGGAAATATTTGCTCTTCGCGTTCGCGAAGAGAAGCACGCGTTCTCGAAGGGTGGACTGGGTGTGCATCGCGAATGCGAGAGGTGTTACGCGTTCGCGAAGAAGAGAGGAAGCAGCCGAAGACCTCAGGCAATTGGTCTACGCGTTCACGTAGAGGGTGTCGCGTTCGCGTAGTGAGAGGGAACAAAGCATCGCATTTGCGAGGGGTTGAACGCGTTCGCGTAGAAGTCATTGAGGCAGAGGCATTTTGTGCTTCGCGAACGCGAAGGTGATGTCGCGTTCGTGAAGGAGGAATTTGGACGAGAGATATTTTGTGCTTCGCGAACGCGAGGTACTGACTGTGTTCGCGAAGAAGAAAAGCCTGGGCAGTGAGTTTAAGTTTTTGACGATTTAGAGCTCGGATTTAAGGCGATTTTGGGTGATTTTCAGAGAAAACAACAGGGTAAGTGTTCTTAACTCAATATTGGTTAAATTACCCGAATTCATGGTTGTTTTTATTATTTAATTGGTGAATTGAGTTGGGAAAATTTGAAAACCCTCTTGGTTTAAATTAAAGATTTGAGGGTCGAGTTGGGGTCGGATTTTGGTAAAATTGGTATGGTTAGACTCCTGGTTGAATGAGCTTCCGGATTTTGTAACTTTTGTCGAGTTCCGAGACGTGGGCCCCACAGGCGATTTTTGAGCTAATTTTTGGATTTTTATGGAAAATTATTATTTTCTTATGGAATTAATTCCAATGAATTTTATTGACTGAAACGAATTATTTATGACCAGATTCGAGGCGTTTGGAGACCAATTCACGAGGAAAGGACATTGCAGAATAAGAATTTCACGGCTTGAAGTAAGTAATAGTTTTAAATCTGGTCCTGAGGGTATGAAACCCCGAATTTTGGTATTATGCGATTATTTTGGAAGTGACGCACATGCTAGGTGACGGGCGTGTAGGCGTACATCGAGGGGATTATGACTTGGTCCGTCCCGGGAAACTGTAAAGTTGAATAATTTGTTGTTAGCTATATGCTCTCTATGTGTTGATAAAATTTGACTGTAAATCATGTTAGAAATCATGCTTAGGCTATGTGATAGTACTGTTGGGACCCACAGAGGTCGCGTACTTGTTGAATTGCCTGCTAAATGCTATATGTACTCAGTCTCAGTTTTTACTTGCATATTTTATCTCAGTCTCTGTTATTATTATTAATACATCATATCATTGTTGTTTGAGCTGATTTCATGATTATTGAGAGCCCGAGAGACTGGAGAGATTTATGACTGAGGAAGGCCTAGGGCCTGATTGTGAGGATATTTTATGGATCGGGGCTGCCCGCTTGCAGCAGGCCTTATTGGCTTATTATTGTACGTGAGTTGGCCGTGCAGCACGTGAGTTGGCCGTGCAGATCCTTATATTATTATTGCACGTGAGTTGGCCGTGCGGATCCTTATGTTATTATTGCACGTGAGTTAGCCGTGTAACACGTGAGTTGGCCGTGCGGATCCAAATATTTATATTATGGCACGTGAGTTGTCCGTGCAACACGTGAGTTGTCCGTGCTTATAACGCTTGGGCTGTAGGAGCCCCTCATGAGTCTGTACACCCTAGTGAGCGCGAGTACCCATTGAGAGTGAGTGATGAGGGCTGGGAGCCCAGGGAGTGATTGTTGTCCTAAGAGGTTGTACTTCATTTCCATTTGTTGTTGCACTTAGTTGCTATCTGTCATTGTTGTGAAATCTCTGAAAGATTGTTGATATACAAATTACATGAACATGAACTGTATAAAAATTGATTTGACATTAAACTGACAGATTTGGTAGCATGTCTATTCTTTTGCTGGAATTACTGGAAATGAACCATAACTGTGTAGCTCGGTACTATCTTCAGTTCCTTATTTATTATTGTTACTTGCTGAGTTGGTTGTACTTATACTACACCCTGCACTTCGTGTGCAGATCCAGGTATTCCCGGACATATCGGGTGTTGATCCTTTCGCACGGTTGATTTTCAGGAGATTTTGAGGTAGCTGCCGTATTCCGCAGACCTTGTCTCTCCTTCTCTATCTCTTTGTTCACTGTATTTGGTCTCAGACTACTATAGACTATATTGTCCAGACTTGTATTCATATTAGATGCTCATGCACTCAGTGACACCAGGTTTTGGAGATTGTTTGTATTGTATTTAAATATTATATTTTCAATCTTGAGAGAAATTGTGGTTTATTGAGATTTTCGGCTTGCCTAGTATTGAGATAGGCGCCATCACGACGTGTGAGATTTTGGGTCGTGACACATTATATATTATTACGAGTAGTTGTGAGTTCTTGACCAATTTTACTATTTGTATCACAAATATATGATATTGTATATTAATTTATTAGTATTGTATCGGGTATTATTTTGGGTATTAATGTACCAGATACAAATTAGATACAATTGTGATACAAGTACGATACAATAATTATGTTTTAGGCATTGATGTATCTGATACAATTCAAATACAATTATGATACAATTATCATACAATTCCTGCATCTTCTTCTTTTTCGAGTTTCAATATGAAATTTTACCTAAACCCAACTTAACTAATCTTCCTAAAAATTGAGATATAAACTTCAAAGTATATTCGCAATCATTTGTAATAATATCCAATCCAAATAAATCATAAAATTTGAAAATATGAATATCGAATTCAAAGCTTCAAAGCTTGTTAGTTGTAATGACCCGACTTGTCGTTTTAAGAATTAATGCCCGCTCAGTAGCTTAAGGTCTCGAGTAGCTTCGCAATATGTATTATGACCCGCAGGTGTAGTCGAGTTTGATTTACTGAAGATTCAAAATTAAATTAAAAGAACAATCCTTATTTAGAAGCTAAAATGAAAAGAGTTGGTCGGAGAGTTGACTTTTGAGCAAACGACTCCGGAATGGAATTTTATGAGTTCAATAGCTCCGTATTGTTATTATGAACTTAGGGGCATATCCGGAAAATTATTTGGAGGTCTGTAGAAGAATTAGGCTTAAAATGGCGAAAGATGATTTTTTGAGAAGTTTGACCGGGGGGTTGACTTTTTGATATCGGGGGTCGAAATCCAGTTCTGAAATTTTTCATAGCTCTGTTATATCATTTATGACTTGTGTGCAAAATTTGAGGTCAATCGGAATTGGTTTGATATGTTTTGGCGCAAAATAAAGAAGTTGAAAGATTTAAACACTCATAATTCGATTCGATGCGCGATTCATAATTTCGGCATTGTTTGGCATGGTTTGAAGCCTCAACTAAGTTCATATTGTATTTTGGGACATGTTGGTATATTTGGTTAAGGTCCCGAGGGTCTCGGATAGATTTCGAAAGGTAAACGGAATGGTTTTCGGACAAAGAGGGTTGCTGGAAATTTCTGTTGCAGAGCTGTTCGCTAGATATTTCTGGTGCATGGAGCCAACTTTGGAAGCTTATATCTAACAATCTATAAGGAATCTGAAAACTTTTAAATGTGAAAGTTGTAGCCCTTTGATTCTAGTTTTCAGAATATTAAACCATTCATTATTTGGATATTTGTACAGAAAGTTATGATGGATTGAATAAAGGATGGTAGGGAAGTTTCGCCAGAAATTTCTGATGCGTAGAGCCGACTTTGGAAGCTTATATCTCGCAATTCATAAGGAATCAGAAAATTATCAAAACATGAAAGTTGTAGTCTTTTGATTTCAGTTTCCATAAAGTTAAACCATTCATCATTTGGATATTTATTACATAAAGTTATGATCGATTGAATGAAGTCTGGTGCAAGCAAATTCTGGTGTGGATTTTAGTGACGGAAAATGGACTTTTAGTGATGGAAAATGGACTTTTAGTGACGGATGGGCAGAAACTTAAGGACTAAAAATGGTTATTTCCTTTATTTCATTTTGGATTGTTGGAGCACGGTTCTTGGGCGATTTTCACGGTAAAACATTGGGGTAAGTGTTCCTTATCCTATATTGATTATATTTCATGATTCCATACTCATTTACATTATGAATCCGTGAATTTATGGAAGAAAAATCAAGATTTTTGTAAAACTTTCAAAAATAAAAATTTAAGATTTGAAGGCCGAGTTGTTATCGGAATTTGATAAAATTAGTATGGGTGGACTCGCAATTGAATTGGTTGTCGGGTTTCGTAACTTTCGCCAGATTCCGAGACATGGGCCCCACAGGCTAATTTTTGAGTTAATTTCAGATTTTTATTGAAAAATATAGTATTTTCTTATGGAATTGATTCAATAATTTTTGTTGATTGTATAGAATTAATTATGACTAGATTCGAGCGGTCCGGAGGTCAATTCAAGCAAGAAGGCAATTTTGGAATATCGGCATAACTTTAAAAAGGTAAGTGTTTTGCCTAACTTTGAGTGGAGAAATTACCCTTTAGGCATCGAGTCTTATGTGCTATTTGTGGAATATGAAAAGCCGTGTACGCGAGGTGACGAGTATGTACTCGGGCTTATATGTGTAAATTTTATTGGGTTAAAGTCTTAGGCATTATTATGTAGTAAATTGGATACTCGTTGACATTTATTAAATTATTTATTTGCCGTGCCTAAATCCTTGTTTGTTGAATTTATTTTTATATGACAATTTGATGTGATTGTTAATTGAATATTTATGTAATTTTGTGAGTTTGTTGGTTTGATATTTCTTGGAATTTAATTTCATTATGGATTTTTCCTCTATAAATAATTAATTAAATGAGCTTAATAAGAGGTGTTTATATAATTATAGAGAATGTGGATTAATAAAGGCGTTGCCCTATGCTGAGTAAATTCTATCTATGTGGTTTGTTTTTGAGGTCTTATACACATTGTGTGGAGCCTTCGGCTATTTGTTTTGAAATTAATTGATTGGTTGTATCTTTGAAATTGGTTGTGGCCATTGGGCAAATTGTGATATGAATTGATTTTGTTATGTTGCCGTGATAATTTTTCGTGTAAATTATTATATTGTGTGAGTTGTTATTTGAGGATATAAGGGTGGTATTCCACTATTGATATTATGTGAGTATAAGGGAGGCATTTCACTGTTGTTATGTGTATTGGAATATTGTTTGGACGGAGTGATAAGGGTGGCTATAGGAGAGATAATGGTAGCTATAGGAGAGATAAGGGTGGCTATAAGAGCGATAAGGGTAGCTATTGCTATTGTCAGGGCGGAGGGATAAAAGAGGCTATTATAGGAGTGATAAGGGTGGCTATAAGAGAGATAATGGTGGCTATTGTCAGAGATGATATGTGATGATGTGGGGTTGTTGCGTTGGAAATTTTTATGTGATGTTGTGATTTTCATTGTGTTTATTTTTATATCTTGTGCAATTGGTCTTGTTGTTGGTAAATTGGTAATAGTCTGATTTGTATTAAAATTGGGGTCTGTGGCCATTGCCAGGTGGATTATGATATGAAATGTGGGCACGAGGTGCCGTGAGTAAATAATGATGATATTGGCACGTGAATTGTCCGTGCAGTTGTGATATGAAATGAGGGCACGAGGTGGCGGGAAAATATGATGATTTAATTATAGGCACGAAGTATCGTGAAAATATGAAAGTGGGCTGAGACCCGTATTTATGAAAAATATAAAAATGGGCTGAGACCCGTAGTTGTATGATTATGAAACGAAGGGTCACATGGTGACTTTTTAATTAAAAGAATTATATTCAAAATATTTATTTAGAAGGATTTTTATTCAAAAAGATTTATTTGAAAGAATTACATTCGAAAGGTATTTATTTGAAGAAATTATATTTGAGAGAGATTTATTTAAAGGAAGTATATTTGAAAGATATTTATTTGAAGGAATTATATTTGAAAGAGATTTATTCGGAAGAATTATATGTGAAAGATATTTATTTGAAATACTTGATTTAATTGGGTGTACTTATATTTTTAAATTGTTGAGCGTTATAAATGATGTTCTTGTTGCCCTTATTGTTATTTGTTTCCTATTATTTTGTATATCTTATTGCATAGGCTATTAGACTAGTGAGTGTCTTGACTGTACCTCGTCTCAACTCCACTGAGATTAGTCTTGATACTTACTGGGTACCGATCATGGGGCACTCATACTATACTTCTGCACATTTTTGTGCAGAGCCAGGTATTGGAGCTATCGGACTCGGACAGAGTTAAAGTGCGATCGCAAGGATTCAAGGTAGAGCTGCTTGGCCGTCGCAGTCCCTTGAAGTCTTTTCATTTTATTGTACTGTTAATTATTAATCAAACAGTATTGCGTATTCGATCCTTGAGATCATTTCATATATTCAATTAGAGTTCGTGACTCAGTACTACCAGTCTTGGGAGGGTGTTATATTCATATTTTTTCCGCTGTTGGTTTTGATTATCTATTTAATTCAGATTCTATTTTAAAAAAAATGTCTTCGAAATGTAATGGAAATCGGCTTACCTAATCTTAGAGACTAGATGCTATCATGACGCCTGTGGTGGGATTTTGGATCGTGACATTAATAGAACGACATTGGGAATAATTTTGACAACAATCTGAATGTTTCTTCATTTTCAGTGTTGTCCAGTCTCCCAGCAAAAGAACGATGTAATTGACGATTTTTTAATAATATAAAGTTACCGGCAATGGTGGGAAGAGAGAAGATGGAGATTCTGGGCGTAGATTAAGGGATTTTGATGTAAAAAAAAGGAGAGAAAAGAGGAGAGGAAAAAAAAAAAAAGAAAGGACGTAACCAGGGGCGGCCGAAAGATAAGGCTACTAAAGCCATTGCCTTAGGCCCCCCAAAACTAAAGGGCCCCAAATATATTACTAAGAGTATACTATATTATTAAGCATAATATATACTTAAATTTATATAATAATTATTAATATGAGATTTCAAGTTTTAACAACTTATCTATTTTGTTGAGGTTATAAAGATGAGTTAGAAAATAACAATAATTGTTTTCTCTTAGTAGTTAGCGTATTTTGTCTTCCTCATTTCTTTTCATATTTTTTACTATTTTATTTTCTGACTTTAACTCACGGTCTCTGGCTTAGCTACTTTATTTAGTCATAGTTTGATGGATCAATAGATCAGAAAGCAAATTTTTATGTGTCTCATTATTATATGAATTTTACGAAATAAATTTAAGAGGTCTCTTAATATAGCTTGAATTTAGGTCCCTAAATCCGTTGAGCCGCCTCTGGACGTAATTGAATCCCTTAATTGAAGGTACTAATAATGGGAATGAAGCCTTTTAAGGAGTAATGTATATAATTTATAAATAAAACCTAGATACTTACTAAAAACTAGAAGACAAAGAGAAAATAGGTAAACAAATTTTTAATATAGCTAGGTAAAAATCTCTTCAACAAATAGTACTTTTCAAGTAGATTTGAGTGGTCAATTTCAGAATAAGACTTCGAGTGTTTAAGAGGGGGTTAGCAAACTAGGAAAAACTTGTGTAATACTAGAAATTCATGACATCAGTCTTAAATTGAATTTTCCATTTATTTGGTAAAAATAATAAACGAGATACATGCTCTGACATTCTCACAAGTAAAGTGAAGTTACTAAAATAATCTAAAGGGAAAATCAGATTAACATCCTTGTAAAAAAGTAGTCTTGTTCACAAATCAACCAACATTTATGCAAGGTCCGGGAAAAGATCGTACCCGAGTAGGTGTAATATAGACAACTTACCCTAATATAAACATTAGTAACTGCTTTCACGGCTCGAACCCATGACCTATAAGGACATATGGAGACAACTTTACTGTTACTCTAAGGCTCCCATTCAGATTAACATCCTTGTAATATGACTTAATTGCAAATATATTTTTTGTATTTTAAAATTATGCACTTAACCTCCTCGGACAATGAAAATCCTACACAAACATTATTTTAAATAAATTCCATTAAACAGGGGTGTTAAATGTTTAGTTTGTAAAATATGAGGTATATTCGTAACAAAGTATATTAGATAAAAAATTAAAGGGTAAAAAGAAAAGTAACAAATGCTAAGTTCCTTTATATTTAATCATCATATTCATTATCATCATATCATATTATATTATAAGTGTGAAATCCAAATTAGAAAATTAAATTACCAAAATACTCATAAAAATTTAAACTATCATTTTACCCTTTAAACTCAATCTAATTCCTACAAGAATTCCTATACAAGTAAATAATTTCAATTATAAAAGCATACAAAATAGTAAATTAATCCTTTGAAAACAATAAAGTAGATACATTGTATTAGGACTGACTCAAATTTGATGATGTTTAAAGTCCATTAAAACTGTAGTATACGTTGAAGGAGTTAAAACGATCGACTTCACCAATTTCAAGATTTGTGTCAACTATTTTGGTATGCTTTCTTTCTCTCATTCTTTCATTAACTGCCCCGAAAACGTTCCTGCACTTGCGTTAGTTTTAATATTTTAGTGACTATCAATTGAATCAATTGACAAGCTTGGAAGAAGGAGAATGTTGTAAGTTTTATTTTCTTTTGTTTGCCAACTCTTGCTATAACAGATGCTAAAGAACAAACTTTATCGTCTTATACAAAGATCACTTGTCTTGGCCACAAGCAATCATAATGGTCAATAAGATTTAAGACATATTTCCACTTACTAATGAAGTATGCGGATCTACTACTAAAATTGCTAAAATTCGGAGCCTTCTTTTTCAGAGGTTTGAACTCACCCTATACTTGGTACTTTTTAGTCATCTTGAGATGACTCTATTGGTTTGATACAATAGTACATGTTTTCTTTTTTTCTTTTTTCTTTTTAAATGACAAAATTCTTTTCTTATCTTAGATGAATATGTCTAACTTACGTAGGAGATTATGGTTCTACTTATAATTTCAAGAGATTTTACATATAAATTCTGAGACCAAAGTCCTAACATGATTTGAAGATGAAATCTTGCAGCTAAAGATTAGCTAACTTCGTTATTTGATAGATTTTCCTTCTGATATGAAATAACTTTACTTTGCACATGATCGTCCTGTCAAGTAGCCATGACTTACTTTTAGTCTTTTTGCCAAACCATAGGTGTCACGACCCAAATTTTCCCCTATAGGTCGTGATGGCGCCCAGCGTCGCCGCTAGGCAAGCCAACGGTTAACTTACCGTATAATTATCCCTTTTTAACATTTTAGAAATGGTTGGTTTTTAATTATTAAATAAGTGAGAGGTGAGAGATTTGATTGAAATAAAATGTGAGCAATCATAAAGACAAGTGTGATGAACTAAATACTCTAAAAATCATCATATGTCTACTAGCAAGATTTTCAAGACCCGGTGTTACAAGTGTATGACCTACTAGTAGAATATACAAAATACTAAACTACTGTCTGACATGGAGTAGACAGAAAATTCAAGCAAAAGAGAGACTCCAGGTGCTGCAAAACGGACTCGGAAAGCATCTCACCACTAAGTCTCAAAGTATTAGGGGTGTGCGCTGGGATAACTACCAGATGCACCTGCCTCAGAACCTGCACGATTAGTGCAGAAGCAAAGCATGAGTACATAAACAACATGTACCCTGTAAGTATCTAGTCTAACCTCGAAGAAGAAGTGACGAGGGGTCGACATCGACACTTACTATGGGCTAACAATAAAATATAGGAATTCTAGTTAAGCACGAGTTATGTAAATAATAAATATAACTCACTAACAAGCAGTGAATAATAATTCTTTCACTAAGAATAAGTTCCAAGTCAATTTCTGTCATTAAATAATTATAACCGCTCAATCCATAAAATAATATCAAGTATAATTAGTCTCCGAGTATTATCACGCATGATTTATGCCGAGGTCGTACGACCGGATCCAAAATTATACTGTGTGCACTGCTGAGGGTCGAACGACACGAACCATAGATGCATCTATTAACCTACCAAGGCGAACGACCCGCTACCATGAGAGTAGAGAAGTTTACCTCGCTCGCGGAAGTACTTGCGACGCGAGTGAACATATATTTCTTAGAGTTATTATATATATTCCTCAATTCTTTCCCAAAATAAAAAATCTAAATTGGAGAATTTCAAGCTTACAATCCCTAATCTTAGCTTTATTTTAGAAAATTAATACGCATAATAAACATAACAGTACAATCAAGGCATGATGTAAATCTACGACTACTTGGACATCCCATGGAATATAGCTACGCACGGACTCTAGTCATCTAGTGCGTACGTAGCTCCCCACACAAGTAATTCACAACAAAAATACACCTTAGGGGATAAGTTCCCTCTTACAAGGTTAGGCAAGAGACTTACCTCGTTCTCAAGCTCATTCCCGATCGACAAATATGCTTTAAATCCTCAACTCGGTGCCAAACAACCCGAAACTAGTCAAATATTATATAAATTAATCAATATGTGTTCAAAAATTCATAATTTAACTATTAGAGTAATTACCCAACCCAAATTGGAAGATTCCAAAAATTTACCCCCAGGCCCACGTGCCTGAATTTCGAAAATTTTTAAAGATAAATGTTACCCATAACCTGACGAACTCAAATATATAATTTTCACCCAATTCCATAATCATTTTCGTGGTTAAATCCCATTTTAATCAAAACCTAGGTTTTTCATCTAAACCCAAAATATTCACAATTTTTTATGTTAAAATCTACCAATAACCTATGTATTTAACTTACATTGGATAGAAATTATTTATCTCCAATAGCTAGGTGGAAACCCTCTCTCTAAGAGCTCCAAAATCGCCCAAGGAATGCAATAAATGAACCCAAAATGGTCTAAGTCCCGAGTTAAAATGAAGCTTCTGCCTCCAGCTATTTTCGCTTCTGTGGACCTGGGATCGCATATATGGCGCTGCACCTGTGGAAAAGCCATCACATGTGCAGTCCTAGCCCAGGCTAGCTGACTCCGCTTTTGCAGACGGGCTCCCGCTTCTGCGGAGGGTGGAGCGCATTTGCGGCTTTCTCGCACCTACAGACTTCTTATCGCAGAAGCGAGGCCGCTTTTGCTCATGCCCATCCGCTTCTGCGGACCACTGGCCAAATGCCCAAAGCTGCTTTTGCGTCTAAGAGCTCGCACCTGCGGCCAAAAGCTCGTAGGTGCGGGCACACCAGAACTGGTGCACCAACAACCCCTTTTTAAGCTCTAACTCGATCCGTGCAACGTACGAGTAGCACCCGATGCCCCCGACACCTCGTCCAAACATACCAACAAGTTTGTAAATATGAGATGGACTCGCTCGAACCCTCGAAACGCGAAAAACAACACCAAAACTAAGAATCGCACCCCAAACCAAATCGAATCAACTTATGAACTTCTAGTTCTTCCAACTTGCTCCGAGCACGCCGAATCATACTTAAACTACTCGGAATGATATCAAAATTTGCGTGCAAGTCTTAAATCACAATACAGAACTATTTTCGAGCACGGAATCCAAACGGACCTCGATAATACCAAAACCTACTTCAAACCGAATTTAAAGAACTTTAAAACCTTCAATAAGCCAACTTTCAACTTTAGGCACCAAAACGCTCCCGGGTCACCCAAAACTCGATCCGAATACACTCCCAAATACAAAATCATCATACGAACCTGCTGGGACTGCCAAATCTCGGTTTTGAGGTCGTTTACTAGAAATGTTGACCCAAGTCAAACTTAGCCCTTTAAAACCAATATTAAGGAACTAAGTATTCTGATTTCAACCCGAACCCTTCCAAATCCCGAACTAACCATCCTTGTAAGTCGTAAAATAGTAAAATCACATACAGGGAGTTTTATTTAGGGGAACGGGGATCTAGAAATCAAAATGACCGGTCAGGTTGTTACATTCTCCACCTCTTAAACAAACGTTAATCCTCGAACGGGTCTAGAATCATACTTGGAGTGCCGAATAAGTATGGATATCTGCTCCGCATGTCCTCCTTGGCCTCCCAAGTCGCCTCCTCAATTGGTTGGCCCCTCCACTGAACTTTTATCGCAGAAATCTTCTTGGAACTCAACTGGCGAACTTGCCTGTCAACTGGCTCCTCCTCATAGCCGAAGCTCTCATTTAGCTGAACCGTGCTGAAGTCTAACACATGCGACCTGTCGGCATGATACCTCTGGAGCATAGACACCTGGAAAATTGGATGAACTCCCAATACACTAGGAGGCAAAGCTAGCTCATAAGCAACCTCCTCAACTCGTCTCAACACCTCAAATAGACCTATAAACCTTGGGCTCAACTTGCCCTTCTTTCCGAACCTCATGACCCCCTTCATTGACGAGACCTTCAAGAGAACCTTCTCGCCCACCATAAATTATAAATCATGAGCCTTCTGATCCGCATAACTCGTCTGTCTGGACTGTGCTGTGCGAAGTCGCTCATGAATCAACTTTACCTTTTCCATGGCATCCTTCACTAAATCAGTACCATATAACTTAGCCTCGCCAGGCTCAAACCATCCGATAGGCGAACGACATCACAGACCATATAAAGCCTCAAATGGAGCCATCTCGATACTGGACCGATAACTGTTGTTATAAGAAAACTCGGCCAAAGGAAAGAATCTATTCCACTGCCCTCCGAAGTCAATCACACATGCTCTGAGCATATCCTCCAAGATCTGAACCATCCGCTCCGACTGCCCGTTGGTCTGTGGATGAAAGGTTGTGCTAAGCTCTACCTGGGTCCCCAACTCACTCTGTACTGCCCTCCAGAAATGTGAAGTAAACTGAGGGCCTCTATTTGATATAATGGAGAAGGCACACCGTGTAACCAAATAATCTCCTAAATGTAAATCTTGGCCAATCTCTTTAAAGAATACGTGGTCACTACCGGAATGAAGTGTGCCAACTTGGTCAACCTGTCGACAATGACCCAAACTGCATCAAACTTCCGCAAGGTCTGTCGTAACCCAACTACGAAATCCATAGTAATGCGCTCCCATTTCCACTCAAGTATAACCATCTACTGAGTAGGCCACCTAGCCTCTGACGCTCGTACTTAACCTGCTGGCAATTAAGGCATCTTGCTACATACTCAACTATGTCCTTCTTTATCCGCCGCCACCAATAATGCTGCCTCAGGTCGCGATACATCTTCGTCATACCTGGATGAATAGAATACCGAGAACTGTGTGCCTCCTCTAGAATTGTTTCTCTCAATCCATCAACATTAGGGACACATAGACCACCTTGGAGTCGCAGAACACCATCCTCGCTAATATTAACCTCCTTGGCACCACCCTGTAGTACCGTCTCTTTGAGAACCAACAAGTGTGGATCGTCATACTGGCAAGCCTTGATCTGCTCGAATAGTGAAGACTGGGCGACAACGCATGCAAGAACTTGGCTGGGCTCTGAAATATCCAACCTCACAAGTCTGTTAGCTAAGGACTGAATGTCCATGCTAATGGCCTCTCCTATGCTGAAATAAATGCCAAACTACCCATACTCTTCGCCTTTCTGCTCAAGGCATCCACGACCTCATTTGCCTTGCCCAGATGATAAAGGATGATGATATCATAATATTTTAGTAACTCAAGCCACCTGCGCTGCCTCAAATTGACATCTCTCTGCTTGAACAAATGTTGCAAGTTGCGATGGTCGGTATAAACCTCAAAGGACACCCCATAGAGATAATGCCTCAAGATCTTAAGATCATGAACAATCACGGCCAACTCCAAATCGTGTACAGGGTAATTCTTCTTGTGGGACATTAGCTAACGTGAAACATATGCAATAACTCGCCCCTCCTGCATCAATACACAACCCAGGTTAATGCGTGAAGTGTCGCAATACATAATGTACATCCCTGAATCGGAAGGCAACACTAACACCGGTGCTGAAGTCAAGGCGATCTTGAGATTCTGAAAGCTCGTCTCACAATCATCGGACCATCGGAACGGAGCACCCTTCTGGGTCAATCTAGTCAAAGGTGCTGCAATAGATGAGAAGCGCTCCACAAACCGACGATAATAGCCTGCTAACCCCAAGAAGCTCCTAATCTCAGTTGCCATAGTAGGACGAGGCCAACTCTGAACTGCCTCGATATTCTTAGGATCTACCTTAATACCCTCGCCTGACACAACATGCCCCAAGAATGCCACAAAATCTAACGAGAACTCACACTTGGAGAACTTAACATATAGCTTCTGTTCCCGCAAGGTCTGAAGCACTACTCTCAAATACTGCTCCTGCTCCTTCATGCTATGCGAGTAGAGCAAAATGCCATCAATGAAGACAATGACAAACGAATCAATATATGGCCTGAACAGCCGGTTCATCAAATCCATAAACGCCTTCAGGGCGTTAGTCAAATCGGAGGACATTACTAGAAACTCATAGTGGCCATATCTAGTCCGGAAAGCCGTCTTCGGAACATCCGAATCCCGAATCTTCAATTGATGGTACCCCGATCTCAAGTCGATCATAGAGAACACCGTAGCACCCTGCAACTGGTCAAATAAATCATCAATATACGACAATGGGTACTTTTTCTTAATGGTAACTTTGTTCAACTGTTTGTAATCAATGCACATCCGCATAGTACCATATTTCTTCCTCACGAATAATACTGGTGCACTCCAAGGCGATACACTTGGTCTGACGAAATCCTTTGCTAGCAACTCCTCAAGTTGTTCCTTCAACTCCTTTAACTCTTTTGGAGCCATACAGTATGGTGGAATAGAGATAGGCTGGGTACCTGGAGCCAAGTCAATACATAAGTCGATATCACGATCTGGTGGCATGCTTGGAATATCAAAAGAAAACACATTGGAGAACTCCCGGACCACGGGCACTGAATCAATCATCGGAGTCTCTGTGGTAGTATCCCGAACATAGGCTAGTTAAGCCAAACAACCCTTCTCAACCATGTATCGAGCCTTCAGAAAGGAGATAACCTGACTAGATGCACTGACACACAATCCCTTCCACTCTAATCTAGGTAACTCTGGCATCGCCAAGGTAACAGTCTTGGCATGTCAATCAAGGATGGCGTGATATGGAGACAACTAGTCCATGCCCAGGATGATCTCAAAGTTGGTAATATCGAGCAACATAAGATCCGCTCTGGTCTCATAACCACAGAAAGTAACAATGCAGGACCGTAGATTCGATCCACAATAATTGAATCGCCTACTGGAGTGGACACATAAATAGGAGCACTCAAGGACTCACGAGGAACACCCAAGAAATGAGCAAACAGAGATGAAACATATGAATATGTAGACCCTGGATCAAATAGTACCGAAGCATCCCTACCGCAGACAAAAATAATACATATGATCATGGCATCTGGTCTGGCCAGAAAAGCATAGAATCTAGATTGAGCGCCATCTGACTAGCCTCCACCTGTCTGACCTCCACCTCTCTGACCTCCACCTCTAGGACGGTCCCTACCCACCTTTCTTCTGCCTCTAGGCGCCAGACAGCTGGTGCGGAAGCTGGTGCTGTAATCATAGGATGATGACCCTGATGTACTACCTTGCCCCAAAGTCTGGGACAAAACCTCTTTGTATGGCTAGGATCCCCGCACTCGTAATAACCCCTCGGAATGATGGACTGCTAACCTACAGTCTGACCTTGATTGTCTGAATACCCACTAGAGGAACCCTGGATATCTGGTGGGTAGTAGGAACTCTCTGGCATGGTGCTGAAATAGGGTCGCACTAGAGCACCCCGAGAAGGCGGCGATGCTGAATAGGTGGGCCTGCTAGACTGACCCCTCAATAACTGACCCTTGCCCCCAGCCGGGGCACCACTGAACTCTCCAGAATATAGAAACCGCTTATCCATCGTCACCTTCTCTCAGCTCCGCTGACGGACACCCTCGATCCTCCGAGCTATCTCCACAACTAGCTCGTAAGAAGTCCCCATCTCAACCTCTCGGGCCATAGTGGCATGGATAGCAGAGTGCAAACCAGCAATAAACCTCCGCACTCTCTCTACATCGGTAGGAAGTATCATAAGTATATGACGAGATAGCTCAGAGAATCTCGCCTCATAGTCGGTCACCGACATCTGGCCCTACTAGAGCTGCTCGAACTGAAATCGCAACTCATCCCTCTGGAGGGTGGAATAAATCTATCCAGTAAGAGGTGTGTGAACTAGTCCCAAGTCATGGGAGGAGAACCTGCTAGTCTGCTGAGAAGATAGGACTGCCACCATCTATATGCCCTTTCCTCTAGCTGAAAGGTGGTAAAGTCCATCACGTGGGGCTCCAATGTCCTCATGTTGTGCAGTCTATCCCTGCAACGATCAATAAAGTCCTGGGGGTCCTCATGTCGCTCACCTCTAAAGACAGGAGGATGTAGCTTGGTCCATCAGTCCAATAGCTTCTGCAGATCACCGGTCGCAGCTGGTCTAGGCTCAGGTGCAGTTGCTGTAACTGGCTGAGCTCCGTCCACGGGTAGTGCGCCCCAGGTTAGATATACGGTAGCTGCATGCCCTAGAGCCCGAGCGGTGGGGGTATGTGCTCCCCTGCCCTCCTGTGATGTGGCTGGGTCCACTGGAAATAAACCAGCCTGAGTCATAGAATCTATGAACCGTAACATACGGCCCATGACCTCCTTAAATCATGGCGCAGACAGGAAATTCACTGGGGCTGGCTCCGCTACAGGCACCTCGCCCTACTCCTCAATAATAAGATCCTCTACTGGATCCGCTGGTGGCATAGCTGGAGCAACTCTCAAACATCCTCGCCCTCTACCATGGGCTGGAGCCCTCCCTCTGCCTCGGCCTCTAGCAATTGGGGGAGTAGCTCCTCTATGATCGGGTACGTCTGCCATGCGCTTTCTCACCATCTGTGAGAGAATAAGAGAAAGATACTTAGCACAACATCAACTGGACGATGGGCGATGAATAAAGAGTAGTTTCCTAACACCTTATAGCCTCTCGAAGATAAGTGCGGACATCTCTGCACCGATCCGCCAGACTCTATTAGGCCTGCTCATAACTTGTGAGACCTACGTGAACCTAGTGCTTTGATACCATGTGGTCACGACCCAAATTCCCCCTATAGGTCATGATGGCGCCCAACATCGCCGCTAGGCAAGCCAATGGTGAACTAACCGTGTAATTATCCCTTTTTAACATTTTAGAAATGGTCAATTTTTAATTATTAAATAAGTGAGAGGTGAGAGATTTGATGAAATAAAGTGTGAGCAATCATAAGGACAAGTGTGATGAACTAAATACTCTAAAAATCATCATATGTCTACTAGCAAGATTTCCAATACCTGGTGTCACAAGTGTATGAACTACTAGTAGAATATACAAAGCACTAAATTACTGGCTGAAATGGAGTAGACAAAAAATACGAGCAAAAGAGAGACTCCAGGTGCTGCAGAACGGACTCGGAAAATAGCTCACCACTAAGTCTCAAAGTATCAGGGGTGCGCGCCGGGATAACTACCAGATGCACCTGCCTCAGAACCTGCACGATTAGTGCAGAAGTGTAGCGTAAGTACCTAAAAAATATGTACCCAGTAAGTATCTAGTCTAACCTCAAAGAAATAGTGATAAGGGGTCGACATCGACACTTACTATGGGCTAACAATAAAATACATGAATTATAGTTAAGCACGGGTTATGTAAGTAATAAATATAACTCAGTAAAAAGCAGTGAATAATAATTCTTTCACTAAGATTAAATTCCAAGTCAAATTCTGTCATTACATAATTGTAACCGCTCAAGCCATAAAATAATATGAAGTATAAGTAGGCTACGAGTATTATCACGCATGATTTATGCCGAGGTCGTACGGCCCGATCCAAAAATATACTTTGTGCAATGCCGAGGGTTGAACGACATGAACCATAGATGTATCTATTAACCTGCCGAGGCGAACGACCCGCTACCAAAAGAGTAGAGAAATTTATCTCGCTCGTGGAAGTACTTGCGACGCGAGTTAACATGTATTTCTTAGTGTTATTATATATATTCCTCAATTCTTCCCAACAACAACAACAACAACATACCCAATAAAATTCCACTAGTGGGGTCTAGGGAGGGTAGAGTGTACGCGGATCTTACCCTACCCCGGAAGAGTAGCGAGGCTAAATTCTTCCCACACAAGTAATTCACAACAATTCCTCAATTCTTCCCAAAAATAAGAAATATAAATTGGAGAGTTTCAACCTTACAATCCCTAATCTCAGCTTTATTTTAGACAATTAATAAGCATAATAAACATAACAGTACAATCAAGGCATGATGTAAATCTACGACTGCCCGGACATCTCATGGAATATAGCTACGCACAGACTCTAGTCACCTAGTGCGTACGTAGCTCCCCACACAAGTAATTCACAACAAAAATACACCTAAGGGGATGAGTTCCCTCTTACAAGGTTAGACAAGAGACTTATCTCGTTCTCAAGCTCACTTCTGATCGACAAATATGCTTTAAATCCTCAACTCGGTTCCAAACAACCCGAAACTAGTCAAATGTTATATAAATTAATCAATATGTGTTCAAAAGTTCATAATTTAACTATTAGAGTAATTACCCAACCCAAATTGGAAGATTCCAAAAATTTACCCCTGAGCCCACGTGCGTGAATTCCGAAAATATTCGAAGATAAATGTTACCCATAACCTTACGAACTCAAATATATATTTTTCACCCAATTCCATAATCATTTTCGTGGTTAAATCACATTTTTATCAAAACCTATGTTTTTCATCTAAACCCAAACTTTTTACAATTTTTCATGTTAAACTCTACCGGTAACCTATGTATTTAACTTACACTGGATAGAAATTACTTACCTCCAATAGCTAGGTGAAAACCCTCTCTCTAAGAGCTCCAAATCGCCCAAGGAATGCAATAAATGAACCCAAAATGGTCTAAGTCCCGACTTAAATGAAGCTTCTGCCTCCAGCGATTTTCGCTTCTGTGGACCTGGGGACGCATCTGCGGCACCGCACCTATAGAAAAGCCATCGCATGTGCGGTCCTAGCCCAGGCTAGCTGACTCCGCTTTTGCGGACGGGCTCCCGCTTCTGCGGAGGGTGGAGCGTATCTGCGGCCTTCTCGCACCTATGGACTTTTCATAGCAGAAGCGAGGCCGCTTCTGGCATGCCCCTCCGCTTATACAGTCCACTGGCTAAATGCCCAAAGCCGCTTCTACAGCTAAGAGCTCGCACTTGCGGCCAAAAACTCACAGGTGCAGGCACACTAGAACTGGTGCACCAGCAACCCTTTTTTAAGCTCTAACTCGATCTGTGCAACGTACGAGTAGCACCCGATGCCCTTGAGGCGTCGTCCAAACATACAAACAAGTTTGTAAACATGAGACGGACTCACTCAAACCCTCAAAATGCGAAAAACAACACAATTCTATGAATCGTACTCCAAACCAAATCGAATCAACTTATGAACTTCAAGTTCTTCCAACTTGCTCCGAGCGCACCGAATCATACTTAAACTACTTTGAATGATACCAAAATTTGCGTGCAAGTCTTAAATCACCATACGGAACTATTCCCTAGCTCGGAATCCTAAACAGATCTCAATAACACCAAAACCTACTTCAAACAAAATTTAAAGAACTTAAAAAACCTTTAATAAGCCAACTTTCAATTTTAGGCACCAAAACGCTCTTGGGTGACCCAAAACTCTTTCCGAACACACTCCCAAGTCCAAAATCATCATACGAATCTGTTGGGACCGCCAAATCCCGATTTTGAGGTCGTTTACTAGAAATGTTGACTGTAACGACCCGACCGGTCATTTTACTTTCTAGATCTCTATTTTCCTAAATAAGACTCCCCGTATGTAATTTTACTATTTTATGACTTGTAGGGATGATTAGTTCAGGATTTGGAAGGGGTCGGGTTGAAATCAGAACACTTAGTTCCTTAATATTGGCTTTAAAGGGGTAAGTTTGACTTTGGTCAATATTTCTAGTAAACGACCTCAGAACCGAGATTTGACGGTCCTAATAGGTTTGTATGATAGTTTTGGACTTGAACGTATGTTCGGATCAGGTTTTGGATGACCCGGGAGCGTTTCAGTGCATAAAGTTGAAAGTTGGCGCATAAAAGTTTTTAAAGTATTTTAAATTTGGATTGAAGTAGATTTTGGTGTTATCAAGGCCCGTTTGAGATTTCGAGCCCAGGAATAGTTCCGTATGGTAATTTAAGACTTGCGCACAAATTTTGGTACCATTCCGAGTAGTTTAGGTATGATTCAGCGCGATCAGAGCAAGTTGGAAGAACTTGAAGTTCATAAGTTGATTCAATTTGGTTTGGGGTGTAATTCTTAGTTTTGGCGTTATTTTTCGCATTACGAGAATTTGAGCGTCCATATAATGTTTACAAACTTGTTGGTTTGTTTGGACGAGGCCTCGGGTGCTATGCGGACGATGCACGGATCGAGTTAGAGCTTGAAAGAGGCTGGTGGTGCACCAGTTCTGGTGTGCCTGCACCTGCGAGCATTTGACCGTAGATGCGAGCTAGCAGGTGCGAGCGTGTAGCCACAAAAGCTATTTTGGGCAGCTGACTGTGGCTCATAGAAGTGGCAAGGGTTCTGCAGAAGTGGCCTCGCTTCTGTGAGGGAAGGGCCGCATGTGCGAAGCGGGGCGGCCATGCCTGGGCTGTAGATGCGAGAGGCGAGCCGCAGAAGCAGGCTCGCAGATGCGGTTTCCTCTCTGCAGGTGCGGCCAGTGCTGGGCCTAGAGCATTCCATAGAAGCGGACCTTAGTCCGTAGAAGCAGTGTCGCAGATGCGGCCCATTATCCGAAGATGCGAAAATGCTGGAGGCAGTGAGGTTCATTTAATACGGAACTTAGGCCATTTTTGACTCATTTCTTTCATTTCTTAGACGATTTTGGAACTTCTTAGAGAAGGGTTTTCACCTAGATATTGGAGGTAAGTAATTTCTATCTAATATAAGTTAAATACATAGATTATGGGTAGATTTTAACTTGTAAAATTGTGAAAATTATGGGTTTAGATGAACAAACCTAGGTTTTGGTGAAAAATGAGATTTAACCATGAAAATAGTTATGGGTTTGAGTGAAAATTATATATTTGAGTTCGTGAGGTTATGGGTAATATTTATTTTCGAAAATTTTTGGAATCCGGGCATGTGGGCCCGGGGGTGAATTTTATAAATATTTCAATTTGGGTTGGGTAATTACTCTAATAGTTAAATTGTGAACTTTTGAACATGTATTGATTAATTTATATATCATTTGACTAGTTTCGGTTCGTTTGGCACCGAGTTGAGGATTTTAAGCGTATTTGTGGATCGGAAGTGAGCTTGAGAACGAGGTAAGTCTCTTGCCTAACCTTGTAAGAGGAAACTCATCCCCTTAGGTGTATTTGTTGTGAATTACTTGTGTAGGGACCTACGTATGCATTAGATGATGAGAGTCTATGCGTAGCTAAATTCCATGTGATGTCTGGGTAGTCTTAGATTACATCATGCTTTGTTTGTGTTGTTGTGTTGATTATGCATATTAATTATCTTAAATAGAGCTGAGATTAAGGATTTTAATATTTAAAGTCTCTAGTTTGGATTTATCATGTTTGGGAAGAATTGAAGAATTTTATAATAACTTTAATAAATCCATGTTCACTCGCGTCGCAAGTATTTTCGCCAGCAAGGTAAAACTTTCCTCTACTCTTATGAGAGCGGTCGTTCGCCTCGGCAGGTTAATAGATGCATCTATGATTCGTGTCGTTTGACCCTCGACAGTGCACACAGTATGTATATTTTGGATCGGGCCGTACGACCTCGGCATAAATCGTGCGTGATAATACTCGGAGCCTAATTATACTTGATATTATTTTATTGCTTGAGCGGTTAGAATTATTTAAATTACAGAATTTGACTTGGAATTTATTATTAGTGAAGGAATTATTATTCACGGCTTGTTACTGAGTTGTATTTATTATTTACATAATCTATGCTTATTTAGAATTCTTGTATTTTATTGTTTGCCCATAGTAAGTGTCGATGTAGACCCCTCGCCACTACTTCTTTGAGGTTAGACTAGATACTTACTGGGTATATGTTGTTTATGTACTCACGCTACATTTCTGCACTAATCGTGCAGGTTTTGAGGAAGGTGCATCTGGTAGTTATCCCGGCGCACACCCCTGATACTTCAAGACTTCGTGGTGAGCTGCTTTCGGAGTCCATCCTGCAGCACCTGGAGTCTCTCTTTTGATTTTATTTTCTGTCTACTCTATTCGGATAGTAGTTTAGTACTTTGTATATTCTACTAGTAACTCATACATTTATGATACCAGGTCTTAGAATTTTGCAAGTAGACAATTGATGATTTTGAGTATTTTATTTCACTATACCTGTTCGTAAAATCGTTCATACTTCATTTTATTAAATTTCTTACCTCTTACTTATTTAATAATTAAAAATCAACTATTTCAAAAATATTAAAAGAATAAATGCATGGCTAGTTCACCGTTGGCTTGCCTAGCGGCGACGCTAGGCGCCATCACAGCCTATAGGAAAATAAGGTCGTGACATTGACCCAAGTCAAATTTAGCCCTTTAAAGCCAATACTAAGGAACTAAGTATTCCGATTTCAAGCCAAACCCTTCCAAATCCCGAACTAACTGTCACAACCCAATTTTCCTATAGGCCGTGATGGCACCCAACGTCGCTGCTAGGCAAGCCAACGAAGAACTAACCATGTATCTATTCTTTTAACGTTTTCGAAAGAGTTGATTTTAAATTATTAAATAAGGAAGAGACGGGAAATTTAATAAAATAAAGCGCAACCAATTATAAGATCAAGTGTGGTGAAATAAATACTCAAAAGCCATTAAGTGCCTACTAGAAAAATTTCCAAGACCTGGTATCACAAGTATATGAGCTACTAGTAGAATATACAAAATACTAAGCTACTGTTTGAAATAAAGAAGACAGAGAGTAAGTACAAAAGAAAGATTTCGGGTGCTGCAAAACGGGCTCGGAAGGCAGTTCAACACTAAGTCTCGGAGTATTAAGAGTGTGCGTCGGGCTGATAACCAGATTCACCTACCTCAGATCCTGCACGGTTAGTGCAGAAGTGTAGTATCAAGTCTAACCTCGAAACAGTAGTGACGAGGGGTCGACTTCGACACTTACTATGGGCTAACAATAAAAATACCGAAAACTCTAAATAAGCATGAGTTATGTAAATAATAATAAAACTCAAAACATGGAGTGAATAAATAATTCCTTCACTAAAGGTAAATCTCAAGTCATATTCCATCGTTAAATAATTGTAACCTCTCAAGCCAATAAAAACAATATCAAGTATAATTAGGCTCTAAGTGTTATTATGCACGATTTAAGGCGAGGTCATACGACCCGATCCCAAAATATATATGTCACATCCCAAAATCTAATCATCATGATGGCGCATATCGTGGAATTAGGCAAGCCATAACTCAACATCTCAACACAGAAAAATCTTTCAACATAAAGACGGAAGCAATTTAATAATTTAGGAAAGCCTTTTTGAAAACAGAAATATCCAAAATACGATGCAATCCATCCCAAAACTGGAGTGTCACAGAGTACATGAGCGTATAAATTAGAATACAATCCACTACAGTGTCTAGTGAAATAAACTGAAAATACAACTAGTGATAAAGAAGGAGAGTCAAGGCCTGCGAACGCCGTGCAGCTACCTTGGTAGTCTCCGAACTCTGAAGCCGCAATCAGCAACTGTCGTCGTGACCAAAAATGCCTGGATCTGCACACGAGGTGCAGGGAGTAACGTGAGTATATCCAACTCAGAAAGTAACAAGTCCAAACTTTGGACTGGAAGGTATTGACGAACTCAACCGGTACAGATAAAATAGAAATAACTGAACAAAAACGTTGGCATACTTTCAAATTAAATAGGCAACTCAAAACAGGTAAGTGAAGCAGATCTGAACAGTGTAAAGAATATAACTCTGCTATCTCTACATGCCAATGCACATGCTATATGTGATGCACCATGCTGCCAGCCTCATGTTCTCACACTCTCGAATGCTCAACCTCTCGGTACTGTATACGGCCCATGGAAGATCTATCCCAGAACATATACATCATTAACTATAAGTCACCCAGTACCGAGGAAGGCCAATCCTGCCCTATGGACAAGATCCATCTCCAGGTATCAAGTACTTCGGACAAGATCCATGTCCAGGGAAGATCCATCCCTCAATAATATCAACCGTGCTCACTGGGGGTGTGTACAGACTCCGGAGGGGCTCCTACAGCCCAAGTGCTATCATAAAATTAGTATAACCGCTGCATCATGCAGCCCGATCCCAAAACTGTCACTCATAATCAGGCTCTCAGCCTCACTCAGTCATCAATCTCTCCAGTCTCACTCACTGGCTGACAATATCATGAAAACTAGTCCGAAACAATGATATGATGTATCAATAAATAACAACTGAGACGGAGATATGATATGAAATGCATGAACATGACTGAGTACATAATATCAATGAAATCAGTGAGATGACAGCAAGAAATGACCACTAGGGGTCCCAAAAGTACCGGCATAAAGCCTAAACATGATATCTAGCATGATTGACATCTCAATTACTTTATCACATGATGAAAACACGGATATCAACAAAATAGAGTCACTATACAGGGCCATGGAATCAACTAGGCCATAATTCTCATGATACACGCTCGCACGCCCATCACTTGGCATGTGCTTCACCTCAATACCAATCGTATAGCACATAGTTTGGGGTTTTGAACCCTCAAAACCAAGTTTGAAAGCGTTACTTACCTCAAACCAAGCAAATCCTACTCCGAAATGCCTTTGCCCCTCGAATCAGTCTCCAAACGCCTCGAATCTAGCCACAAGCAGTACAATATAATTAATATAGGCTAAAGGAATCAATTCTACAAGAAAAACATGAAATTATAAGCCAAAATCCGAAATAGGCTCGACCCGATCCCAGGGCCTACGTCTCGAAATCCGACAAAAGTCACAAAATGCAAAAACCCATTCACTCACGAGTCTAACCACACCAAATTTATCAAAATCCGATACCGTTTGGTCAACCAAATCCCCAAAATCCACTCTTCAATTCTCAAACCCCCAAATTTCACTTCAAAATCTCACTAATTAGGTGGGGAAATTAGTGGGGAAACAAGTTTTATGATCCAAAACGAGTACAAGAAGCTTACCTCAATAATCACCTCGAAAATCTTCTCCAAAATCGCCTAAGTCCGAGTCCAAAATGTTCAAATAAGACTACAATCGCGAACCCTTGCTTTTAAACCTTTTGCCCAGACTTTTTGCATATGCGGACCTATTGTCGCACCTGCGGCACCGCATATGCGGTGAAAAATGCTACTTCTACGGAAGTCACTTGCACCTCCAGGGCCCGCACCTGCACTCCAGGTCCCGCACCTGCGGCTCTGGCCTCGCTTCTGCGGAGTCACTCTATCCTAGCTCCCCCCGCACCTGCGTCCACTTGTCCGCATCTGCGCTACCGCAGGTGCGGGAAATTCTTCATACCTGCGACCCCTGTCCTTCATGTCCTTGCCCGCATATGCGATTCATGACACGCTTCTGCGTGCTCGCACCTACGGTACCCACTCCGTAGGTGCGGTTATACCGGTAGCAATAGCTCTTCAGCTGCTTCATCAACTCAAAAATCAAGTCCGTTAACCACCCGAAATCTACCCGAGGCCCTCGGGACCTCAACCAAACATGCCAAAAAGCCAGGTAACCCAATACAAACTTAGTCGAACCTTCAAATCACTCAAAACAACACCAAAACATCGATTACACCTGAATTCAAGCCTATAGAACTTTTAAACTTCCGAATTCTACAAACAATGCCAAATCATACCAAACCACGCCCGATTGACCTCAAAATTTGCTCACAAGTTATATTCAATATTATGGACCTACTCCAACTTCCAAAATCAGAATCCGACCCCGATATGAAAAAGTCAACCACCCGGTCAAACTTCCGATAATTCGACTTTCACCATTTTAAGCCTAAATCAGCTACAGATCTCAAATTCACAGTTCGAACACGATCCTAAGTCCAAAATCATCCATCGGAGCTGACAGAACCGACGAAACTCCATTCCGGAGTCGTCTTCACACCATTCTGACTACGGTCAAAATCCTAAGACTTAAGCTTCTATTTTAGGGACTAAGTGACCCAAAACACTCTAAAACCAAAATAAGACCTCCCGGCAAGTCACATAGGCAGAAACAGATACGGGGGATGCAGTAAATATAGGATCGGGGCTAATACGCTTAAAACGATCGGCCGGGCATTACATCCCCGCCACTTAAACACACGTTCGTCCTCGAACGTGCCAAGAGTTGTTTCTAACTTACCAAATCACTATTCCATCTTACCACGCACGTACCCGGGGGTGATCCCATGTCACCCTATCCCATATAGGTTTGATAACACCACATAACTGAAATTTCTTAATTCTACCTAGCCCACAAGCCTTAGAATCCAATTTCTAACATCCGAAATTTCTTATAAGGTCAGAATGCCGCAAACTACACACTGTATAAGTCTGAACAAGCTGTACCAAAAATCGTAACCATAACTCAAATACTCAAAACTTCAAATACCATATAGATCAAATGCTCGAAGCAATGATTTCTAATCACCGTAGCTGGTCGAAATAACCCCATGCCAGTAATAAACCTCATATCAAACAAGAATCCATTCTAAAAACTTCGTACACCACCGGTGATGAAAGAAACACGCAGAGACTCGTAACCATTCATCAGATCTATCAGTCGTGGAGCTCCCTCTCCTTCGGCAAGAGCCATAGCAAATTCTTAAGCCGACTTTCGATATTATCCTTCCAATTATGCCACAATCAAATCTGATAGCACCCACCCTAGATCCGACGACTTCATTTTATCAAATACCAGCTACTCTACTGACATGCCACACCAATACTATCTAAAGCCACAACCCGTGCAATCCGTGCACTAATAAGCAACATTCCAAATGTACTCAATCACGAAAATGACTCAAACATGAGAATCGTCCCGTAAGCTCGAAGGGTACCACCCCAACGCAATGCTAAAAACCCATCACACCGTAGAACCATAACACACGAATATAACACAACGATTATATCTCAACATAACTCTGCCGCAATGCGCAACCCCATCCAAACACTGATCCATATGAAATACCTCAGCCACCATGCTCAAAATCAATAACTACGCACAATCCGACATCAAGTACTCAAAGTGCATTACCATAACCCTGGAGAAGCAAATGACACAATGCCATACAAACCCGAAAGAACGTAACCAATGCGCAACCACTTATGCATCACCCAAATACCCATCTCACGTAATTTCCGCTATAAGGCCCCCAATAGAACTGCACCATGGGTGCATACAACCAATGTATCACAACCTCTCATAGCATATAAGAGTAAATCACCGAACATATCAAAACACTAATAAGCTCAACAACAACCGAATGGCACATCCTTCAACAATAGCAGTATGGAGCCAATCAATCCGACTCGGTGTAGAATACACATCCTAATTGGGCCTACCAATGGACCCCCAAATCAACTTCGGGCACCCACACATGGATAAATAACCCTCTGAAAGCCCACAATGACTGAATCATAAAACATACTATCGTCTAGCTAGCCTCAGCCATGACTTCACAGTTCACAACCATGGAAACAACCTACTCTTAAGAACTCCCAGTCTCCAAATCCATATAACACACGAATCCCATATCTGATCCCAACTCCACCGCCAGAATATCTAACACATATCTCATACACGATCATCGCACGAGGAATACTCCTAAAATTCTTCCGTGCCACATAGCAAAATTGAATATCAGTAGTCGATCAACCAGGAGAGTACCGCAATACCAATGAACATCCGTAAATCAAAACAAAATGCCCCTTTCAACCGCGCACCCCTCTCAGGGATTATCGAGCAACTATAACATTCATCTAAATATACAACACTGACCATTCTGTCCAGAATTCGTGAACTTGCATTCAAGAATGAACTGTCACCTTGTACATGTAAATCTTAATTCTGCATAACACACCACATCTATCATGCCATCACCATACTGGTCTAGCCTACTACCCAGTTGTCCTATTTACTTCGAGTTTCTTCTAAATTATCCTTAATTTGATACTTCTCCTTTTCAGAACTCCGTGATCCTTACCCAAAGCTCACTACAAGACACCCTAACATAACAATACACTACCATAAGGCCCTAAGCCATTGTACTCTTCTTAAGTACCTCCATAAATACCTCAACTGTAACACTCACTCTGAAAATACCTTATGCGAATTTAAAATTCTTCTTCTTCTTTTCTTATACTAAAATGTAGAATCAATAATCATACAAAATTACCGCAATTCCTGGCACCATTAAATGTAATTTTAGATTCTAAATTGCACCGCCCAAATGGGCTGAAAGACACATGCCTCATTAGCACAGCAACGCTCGAAGGGGTAACCCTGCCTTAACACCAACAATCAAATTCACACTCTGTGCGCACTACATCCTTCCAAATAAGAATTAATCATTTCATGATATTTCATAAAGTGCGATATAACCCATATTTAAGAAATTTTCTTACTCAAGTCATCCCCGATATCAACCTCTGCAAGTAATAACCATTTAACAAGTATGCCTCAGCCCAAAAACTAGTACCATACAAAATCGTGCAATCAAATCATAGCTAGCAGACTCCCCCACTTGGCTCAAAGCCATATAACAAAACATCTGATAACTCACCATACCCAAGATAACATCTAAATTGACCATATTAAGCAATAAGAGATCTACTCTAGTCTCCATACTCCCAATAGTCACCACACATGACCGATATTCATGGTCCACAATGACAGTATAGCCCACCAGCGTAGACACATGAACAGGTGAAACTAGAGACTCACGAGACATATCCAGATAATGAGCGAAATGCGAGGGCACATATGAATAAGTGGGACCGGGGTCAAATAATACAGAGGCATCTCTATGGCAAACTAAGACAATACCTGCAATCACAACATCTGAAACAATGGCATCTGGTCTGGCAGGGAGTGCACAGAAACGGGCCTGAGCGCCACCTGATCGGCCTCCCCCTAGGGCGACCCCTAGTTGACCGAGCTCCACCTCGATCTGGCTGGGCGGGTGGTGAAGTAACTGGTTCCGAAGTTGAAGGCCGACTCCTTTGCTGAGATGAACCTCCCGAAAGGCGGGGACAATGCCTCTTGATATGACCCAAATCTCCGCACTCAAAGCAACCCCTCTCTGCAAATAGTGGTGGGGACTGAAGGGAACCCCGAGCACCAGAATAACTGCTAGAAGGTCCTGGCACAGATGAGCCCTGAGCTGATGGCGCATGAGAGGAACTCTGAGCTGGTAGTGCACCGAATGAAGGCTGGACCTGCTGATAGCTATGTGAACCATGGCCAGATGATGCACCATGGTGAACCGGGCGAGTCGTCTGAGCATGTCTGAAAGGACGACCTCTACCGTGGTAGAATTGACCCCTAGAAGGAACACTGCTGAATCCACCCTGTCCACGAGGCCTCTTGGCCTCCCTCTCAATCCACTCCTGGCTGCGAACCATCTCAATCTGACGAGAAATATCGACAACCTCATCAAATGTAGCACCAGACACACTCTCTCTAGTCATAAGCAATCGCAGCTGAAAAGTGAGGCCATCTATGAACCTCATGATCCTTTCCCTGTCTGTGGTAACCAACCAGATATCATGATGGGCCAACTCTGAAAATCTCATCTCATACTGCATCACGGACATATCACCCTGATGAAGCTGCTCGAACTGCCTGCGTAGCTCCTCTCTACGGGACTGTGGTACAAACTTCTCCAGAAAGAGAACGAAGAACTGCTGCCAGGTAAGGGGTGCTGCGCCGACCGACCTTATCCTCTTGTAAGCCTCCCACCAACTGAAGGCAGCCCCAGAGAACTGAAAAGCAGTGAACAAGACCCCACTACTCTCTAGAATACCGGTTGTACGGAGTATCCTCTGACACATGTCCAAGAAGCCCTGCGCATCCTCTCCCTCTGCACCATTGAAATATGGAGGCCGGAGCCTCCCAAACCTCTCCAATCTACGCTTCTCATCATCGGGCATAGTAGGAACCACAAAGTCCTAAGCAGCTACAACCGGCTAGGATGGTAGTGCCCCCGGTGTCTGGAGTCCCTGTACCACCTGCTCTGGTGTGCGGGCGGCGGTGCCTCTCCTGGCCTGAGAAGTGGCTGCTGCGGCTGGAATAGAGACCACCTAAGAAAGACTGGTGCACATGGTCAGAATCTGAGCTAAGGCCTCGTGAAGGCCTGGAATCACAATGGGCACAGGTGGTGCCTGAGCTGGTCCCACAGGCTTATCCACAACTGGAGCCTGCTCCTGAACTGGGGCAACGAGTGGATCTGCAGGTGCTGCCCTAGCTGCGGTGCGAGCTGCACCTCTTCCCCTACCGCGGCCTCTACCGCGATCTTGACCTCTCGCGGCCTTGACTGGTGGTACCGGTGGCTGCCCATCCTACCCCGTAGTATGCGTCCTCACCATATGTGAGAGAATTAGAACAACAAAAATTTAGTTACCAGAATCAAAAGATTCGCACGACTATAATTCAAGAATGTGAAGTTTCCTAATGGTTCGGCAGCCTCTAGAAGATAAGTACAGACGCCTCCATACCGATCCGCAAGACTCTACTAAACCTGCTCCTGACTCGTGAGACCTATGTAACCTAGGCTCTGATACCAACTTATCACGACCCAAAATCTAACCGTCTTGATGGTGCCTATCGTGGAACTAGGAAAGCCACAACTCAACATCTCAACACAGAAAAATCTTTGAACATAAGGACTGAAGCAATATAATAATTTAGGAAAGACTTTTTGAAAACAGAAATATCCAAAATACGATACAATCTATCCCAAAACCGGGGTGTCATAGAGTACATGAGCATCTAAATCAGAATACAGTCCACTACAGTGTCTAGAGAAATAAACTGAAAATATAACTAGTGATAAAAAAATGAGAGTCAAGTCCTGCGAACGTCGTGCAACTACCTTCGTAGTCTCCGAACTCTGAAGCCGTAATCAGTAACTGCCGCTGTGACCAAAAATGCCTGGATCTGCACACGAGGTGCAAGGAGTAACGTGAGTACATCCAACTATAACAAGTCCAAACATTGGACTGAAAGGTAGTGACGAACTCAACCGGTACAGATAAAATAGAAATAACTGAACAGAAACATAGGCATGCTTTCAAATTAAATAGGCAACTCAAAACAGTAAAGTGAAGCAGATCCGAACAGTGTAAAGAATATAACTCTACTATTTCTACATGCCAATGCACATGCTGTATGTGATGCACCATGCTGTCAGCCTCATGTGCTCACACTCTCGAATGCTCAACCACTCGGTACTATATATGGCCCATACGGCCCAAGGAAGATCCATCCTGGAACATATACATCACTGACTATAAGTCACCCAGTACCGAGGAAGGCCAATCTTGCCCTGTGGACAAGATCCATCTCCAAGTATCACGTACTTCGGACAAGATCCATGTCCAAGGAAGACCCATCCCTCAATAATTTCAACCGCACTCACTGGGGGTGTGTACAGACTCCGGAGGGGCTCCTACAGCCCAAGCGTTATCATAAAATCAGCATAACCGTTGCGGCGTGCAGCCCGATCCCATAACTGTCGCTCATAATCAGGCTCTCAGCCTCACTTAGTCATCAATCTCTCCAGTCTCTCTCACGGGCTCACAATATCATGAAAACTAGCCCGAAACAATGATATGATATATCAATAAATAACAACTAAGACAGAGATATGATATGAAATGCATGAACATGACTGAGTACATAATATCAATGAAATCAGTGAGATGACATCAAGAAACAACCACTAGGGGTCCCAACAATACCGGCATAAAGCCTAAACATGATATCTAGCATGAGTGACATCTCAATTACTTTATCACAAGATGAAAATACGGGTATCAAAAAAATAGAGTCACTATACAGTGCCATGGAATCAACCAGGCCACAATTCTCACGGTGCACGCTCGCACGCCCGTCACTTGGCATGTGCGTCACCTCAATACCAATCGTATAACACATAGTTCGGGGTTTCGAACCCTTAGAACCAAGTTTGAAAGCGTTACTTACCTCAAATCGAGCAAATCCTACTCCTAAATGCCTTTGCCCCTAGAATCAGTCTCCAAACACCCCGAATCTAGCCACAAGAAGTACAATATAATTAATATAGGCTAAATGAATCAATTCCACAAGAAAAACACGGAATTATAAGCCAAAATCCAAAATAGGCTCAACCCGATCACCGGGCCCATGCTTCGAAATCTGACAAAAGCCACAAAACCCGAAAGATCATTCACTCACGAGTCTAACCATACCAAATTTATTAAAATCCGACACCATTTGGTCTTCCAAATCCCCAAAATTCACTCTCCAATTCTCAAGCCCTAAACCCCCAAATTTTACTTCAAAATCGCACTAATTAGGTGGGGAAATCAGTGGGGAAACAAGTTTTATGATCCAAAACGATTACAAGAAGCTTACCTCAATAATCACCTCGAAAATCTTCTCCAAAATGGCCTAAGTTCGAGTCCAAAATGTTGAATTAAGACTAAAATCGCGAACCCTTGCTTTCAAAGCTTTTGCCCAGACTTTTCGCATCTGCGGACCTATTGTCGCACCTGCGACGCCGCATCTGCGGTGAAAAATGCCGCATCTGCGGAAGTCACTTGCACCTCCAGGGCCCGCACCTGCGCTCCAGGTTCCGCACCTGCGAATGTGCATCTGCGACCCTGGCCTCACTTCTATGGAGTCACTCTATCCTAGCTGCCCCCGAACCTGCGACCACTTGTCTGCATCTGCGTTACCGCAGGTGCGGGAAATGCTTCGCACCTGCGACCCCTGTCCTTCATGGCCTTGCCTGCATCTGCGATTCATGCCATGCTTGTATGCTCGCACCTGCGGTGCCCACTCCGCAGGTGCGGTTACACCAGTAGCAGCAGCTCTTCAGCTGCTTCATCAACTCAAAAATCAAGTCCGTTAACCATCCGAAATCTACCCGAGGCCCCCGGGACCTCAACCAAACATGCCAACAAGTCATTTAACCCAATACGAACTTAGTCGAACCTTCGAATTACTCAAAATAACACTAAAACACCGATTACACCCGGATTCAAGCCTATAGAACTTCTAAACTTCCGAATTCTACAAACAATGCTGAATCATACCAAACCACATCCGATTGATATCAAATTTTGCACACAAGTTATATTCAATATTATGGACCTACTATAACTTTCGGAATCGAAATCTGACCCTAATATCAAAAAGTGAACCCTTCGGTCAAACTTCTGAAATTCAACTTTTGCCTTTGCAAGCCTAAATCAGCTACAGATCTAGAATTTACATTTCGGACACGCTTCTAAGTCCAGAATAACCCAACAGAGCTAACAGAACCGACAGAACTCCATTCCGGAGTCGTCTTTACACCATTCTGACTACGGTCAAAATCCTAAGACTTAAGCTTCCATTTTAGGGACTAAGTGTCCTAAAATACTCCGAAACCAAAGCTAGACATCCTAGCAAGTCACATAAGCAGAAACAAATACGGGGAATGCAGTAAATAGGGGATCGGGGCTAATACACTCAAAACGACCGGCCGGGTCGTTACAATATATATGTATACTGTGTGCAGTGCTGAGGGTCAAATGACATGAACCATAGATGCATCTATTAACATGGTGAGGCGAACGACCCACTCCCATGAGAGTAGAGCAATCTACCTCGCTCGCGGAAATACTTGCAACGCGAGTGAACATAGATTCCTCAAAGTTATTATAAAATTTGTTCAATTCTTCCCAACATAAGAAATCCAAAGTGGGGATTTTAAATCTAAAAATCCTTAATCGCGGTTCTATGTAAGAGAATTAATAAGCGTACCTAACATAACAGTGCAAACAAGGCATGGTGTGAACCTAAGACTACCCAGACATCACATGTAATATAGCTACGCATGGACTCTCGTCACTTAGTGCGTACGTAGCTCTCCACACAAATAATTTACGACAAAAATGCACCCCAAAGGGATGAGTTCCCTTTTACAAGGTTCGGCAAGAGACTTACCTCTTTCTCAAGCTCACTTCCGATCCTCAAATTCATTCTAAAGCCTCAACTCTGTGCCAAATGACTCGGAACTAGTCAAATGTTATATAATTTAGTCAATACATGTTCAAAAGTTCATAATTTAACTATTAGAGTAATTACCCAACCCAAATGGGAAAATTTCTAAAATTCACTCCCTGGCCCACGTACCCGGATTTTGGGAATTTTTGAAGAAAATTATTACTCATAACCTTACGAACTCAAATATATAATTTTCATCCCATTCCATAATCATTTTCGTGGTTAAATTCCATTTTTTATCAAAACCTAGGTTTTTTTTATCTAAACCCATGATTTTCACAATTTTACATATTAAAATCTACCCATAATCTATGTTTTAAACTCATATTGTATAGAAATCGCTTACCTCAAAGTTCTAGGTGAAAACCCCTCTCCAAAATCTCCAATATCGCCCAATGAATAAAAGAAATGAGTCAAAAATGGTTTAACTCCCGGTGTAAATGAACCTCACTGCCCAGCGATTTTTTGCACCTGCGATGACACTGCAGCACCTGTGGTTCCGCTTCTGCGTACAGAACCACGCAGGTGCGAACCAAGCCCAGGTCGACCTCCTCTGCTTCTACGACCAACGGCTCGCATCTGCGAGCCCGCTTCTACTGTGAGCGCATCGCATCTGCGACCCTATTCCGCTTCTGCGATCGCCTGCTTCGCACCTGCGCCTCCGCAGGTGCGGTCCCTGCCTCGCTTCTGCGATCACTGGGCAGCCTATGTTGGGCCGCTTCTGCAGCTACTGGCTCATTTCTGCGAGCTCGGATATGCGGCTGGCCTTCCGCAGGTGCGATTGCACCAGAAGCTGGGTGTTTCAACTATCCAACTAAGGCTAAATGACTTCAGCGCATCGTCCGAATGGCATCCGGGCCCCCCTAAGCACCGCCCAAACGTACCAACAAGTTTAAAATCATAAAACGGACTCGCTCGCACCCTCGGGGCTTACCAACACATTACTCACGAAGATTTTAACCAGCATAAACCCGCATTTCTCATTTAACTCGAGATGGCAAATGGGCGGGGCGGGGCGAGTTAAAATCTTTGCGAGTTTATGCGGGTTTGCCCCGCAACTGCACCATTTACCATCTCTAGTTCCATGTCCAAGTATAGAACAAAACAAAGAAGAAGAGAGCAACATCAATGGAAAACATAATAATCTGCTACGAACGACATATTAATGAATCAGTAAAATATAAAAACAAGATAAAAGAATTACATCCACCAAATCAGAAAACTGTCACGATGCCAATTTCCCTCCGTTACATGTCATGATGGCACCTAGTCTTAGGGACTAGGTAAGCCTAACACTTATTGAATTAATGGCAAACTCAACAAAACACTATTAAACATGAACATAAATTTCCTATACAAAACTTACAATCCCAAAATCGGTAGTACAAGTCATAAGCTCTACTAAGTTTACTAGAAAGTCTTCTAAGTACATCTGTTTCAGAATAGAAATAAATAGTACAAGTACAAAATCAGAAGGTGACTTCGAGGCCTGCGAACGCTACGACAGGTATAACTTGAGTCTCCATAGCAAAGTCCGAACAACTAGCTAATGATCAACCAACTCCGTAGTACCTGGATCTATTAAAAAATGTGCAGAAAGCGTAGCATTAGTACATCACGGCGGTACCCAATAAGTATCAAAACTAACCTCGGTAGAGTAGTGACTAGGGACAGTCAAGATACCTACTAGACTTAATAACCTGTACAAGTATGAATGTGAAACTAACAAGGAACAATATCAATCTAAAGCTAAGCATGATAACAATAATAAAACAATGCTGGTAATAGGAAACTAAAAGAAGCAATTAGCAACGAGACACAAAAGGTAATAACGTCGTGGAGTAAGCTGAATACAGTTTAAGTTTGATGAAACCAAGTAATAAAAAACAAGTAACACCTAATAAGAGCAACCACTTTCTCACAAGATTTGTTCAAGGACTTTTCCGAGGTACTTCATCTCATAGTCACATTTCATGGGTCCCAAATCATGAACCCTTATAACTTGGAATTTCGTGCCATATTACAATTCATAACTGCACGGACGACTCACATGCTAAGGGAGTAACAATATCAAATATCCGCATGGACAACTCACATGTTGTCACGATCTAATTTCACTTATAGGTCATGATGGCGCCCGACATCATAGCTAGGCAAGCCAACTAGCGAACTAAACATATATTTCCTCTTTTTGTAAATTTTCGAGTAATTAAACTCTTCTTACTTGCAAGATTTAAGAATACATATAAAAAAAGTTTTGATTAAATAAAACCAAGAAAATAATTCAAACCATAATTCTACTAGTGTTTGTGCCAAGACCTGGTGTCACAAGTGTATGATATTCGAATATGAAATAGATAGAATACAAGATACAAAAGAGAGAGAGACTAGGGTTGCAGAACGACTCAGGAAGCAACTCACCACTAAGCCTTGAGATATCGGGGGTACGCACCGGTAGGATCACCTGTCACACCTGTCTCAGGTTCTGCACAGAAAGTGCAGCAAGCGTAGCATGAGTACGTAAACAACGTGTACCCAGTAAGTATCAAGTCTAATCTCGAAGAAGTATTGGCGAGAGGTCGACTTTGACACTCACTATGGGTCAGTAATATTAAAATAAAAGTATTTAAATAAACTTGGTTTATGTGAATATCAATAATTTTCTTAGCAAGAGGAAATAAATAACTCTTTTAGAATTCTATAATTTCCAATAAATCATTTATCTTCACAAGCTGCAATAAAATGTCAAGGCATCGTGTAATTGTTATTATTAAGCACGATTTATGTCGAGGTCGTACGACCCGATCCAAAGTGTCGTTCATACTGCCGAGGGACGTGCGACACGATCCATAGATACATCTATCTTCTGTCGAGGCGTTCGGCCCACTCCATAAGAAGGGAAGAAATATTTTATAAGTATTTGAATTAAATATTAATGAGGTTTTATACAAAAATAATACGAATTTCATTACCAGTCCTTCACAGTTTTTCCAACATATATTAATAAAATTAGTCATTTTAATTTAACGAGTACAATGCAAGAATTCCAAATAGTTCATGAATTGGGTCCTAAAACTATCCGAACAATACCATAATAGTAGCCACGCACGGACTCTCGTCACCTCGTATGTACGTAGCCCTCACAATTAGAAGTAATTATTTATTTACAATACCTATGGGGTAAATTTCCTCTTACAATGTTAGACAAGAGACTTACCTCCTCTCAAAGTTCACTTTCCGATCACAATTTTCGCGTTAAAGCATCAACTTGGTGCCGACAAATCCGAAACTAGCCAAATATTGTATAAAATAATTAATACATGCTTAACAATTCGAAATTAGAGTATTAGATTAATTACCCAACCCAAATTGGTAAAATTCCTAAAATTTGTCCCGGTCCCACATGCCCGGATTCCGGAAATGTTTGGAGAAAATCGTCACCCATAACCTTAAGAACTCAAATATACAATTTTCATGCCATTCCATAACCATTTTCGTGGTTAAAATCTCATTTTTATCAAAACCCAGGTTTTTTTATCTAAACCCTTGATTTCCACAATTTACATGTTATAATCTACCCATAATCTATGTATTTAACTCACAATAGGTAGAATTAACTTACCTCCAAGTTGCTAGGTGAGCACCCCTCTCAAGAAGCTTTAAAATCGCACAAGAATGGAAAAAATAGGCTCAAAAATGGTTGAGCACCGTTTTAAGACATTATGCCTAGCGATTTTCGCTTCTGCGGCTCCGCATCTGCGGAAGGGACCTCGCAGATGCGGGCTTCCCCTTAGCCGGCTCGTCCGCTTCTAAGATCAGCATCTCGCTTCTGCGAGACCTCTTCTGCGGTGCGTGCGCCGCACCTGCGACCTTGTCTGCTCCTGCAATGCCCTTATTCGCACCTGCACCTTTGCATGTGCGATACATTTCCCCGCTTCTGCGGTCACTGGGCAGCCCCCTCTGGGCTACTTCTGCAGCAAGAAGCTCGCTTCTGAGAGCTCGCACCTGTGGCTGTCCATGCGTAGGTGCGGTTACACCAGAAGCTGGAAGCTTCAGCCATTGATCCTAAGTCCAAACTAGGTCCCAGCCTCGTCAACACCCGAGGCGCCCGAACATACCAACAAGTTTGAAATAATAAAACGGACTCACTCGAATACTCGGAACGTGTAAAACAACATCAAAACTAAGAATCATGCCTCAAACCAAATTGATTCAACTTAGAAATTTTAAATTCTTCAAACTTACTTCAAACACGCCGAAACATACTTAAACTACCCGGAATGACTCCAAATTTTGCGTGCAAGTATTAAACACCATTCATAATTATTGGTAGGCTCAAAATTTCAAACAACCCTCGATTACTCCAAAGCCTACTTCAAACCAAATTTAAAGAACCTCAAAACCTTCAAATAGCTAACTTTCACTATTAAGCGCTGAAACGCTCCCGGGTTGTCCAAAACCCGATTCGAATATACGCCCAAGTCCAAAATTATCATACGAACCTATTGGAACCGTCAAATCCCGATTCAGGGGTCATTTTCCAAAAATGTTGACCAAAGTCAAACTTAGCCCTTTTAAAGTCAACTAAGGAACCAAGTGTTACGATTTCAACCCGAACCCTTTCAAATCCCAAACTAACCATCCCCGCAAGTCATAAAATAGTAAAATCACATACGGAGAGTCTTATTTAGGGGAACGGGTTTCTAGAAGGCAAAACGACCGGTTGGGTCTTGACATTCTCCACCTCTTAAACAAATGTTTGTCCTCGAACGGGTTTAGAATTATACATGGAGTGCTGAATAAGTGTGGATATCTGCTCCGCATATCCTCCTAGGCTTCCCAAGTCGCTTCCCCTACTGGTTGGCCCCTCCACTGAACTTTTACTGTAGAAATCTTCTTGGACCTCAATTGGCGAACCTGCCTATCAACAATGGCAGCTGGTTCCTCTTCATAACCCAAGCTCTTATCTAGCTGAATTGTGCTGAAGTCTAATACATGTGATAAGTCGGCATGATACCTCCAGAGCATATATACATGTTAAACCAGATGAACTCCCAATAGACTGGGAGGCAAAGCAAGCTTGTAAGAAACCTCCCCAACTCGTCTCAACACCTCAAATGGACCTATAAACCTTGGGCTCAACTTGCCCTTCTTCCCGAATCTCATTTTTCCCTTCATCGGTGAAACCTTTAAGAGGACTTTCTCACCCACAATAAATGATAAATCACGCGCTTTCTGATCTGTGTAATTCTTCTGTCTGGACTTTGCTGTATGAAGTCTCTCCTGAATCAACTTTACCTTGTCCAAGGCATCCTTCACCAAATCGATACCATATAACTTAGCCTCGCTGGGCTCAAACCATCCGATGGGAGAACAACATCGTCGACCATATAAAGCCTCAAATGGGGCTATCTCGATGCTGGATTGGTAACTGTTATTATAAGCAAATTCGGCCAAAGGAAAGAAATGAACCCACTGACCTCCAAAGTCAATCACACATACCCTGAGCATATCCTCCAAGATCTGAGCTGTCCGCTCCGACTGTCCATCGGTCTGCGGATGGAAGGCTGTTATGAGCTCTACACGTGTCCCCAATTCACTATGTACTGCTCTCCAGAAATGTGAAGTAAACTGAGGGCCTCTATCTGATATGATGGAAATTGGCACACCGTGCAACTGAACTATCTCCTGAATATAAATCTGGGTCAACCTCTCGAAGTATACGTAGTCACAACCGGAATGAAGTATGCCGACTTGGTCAACCTATCGACTATGACCCAAACTGCATCAAACTTCCGCAAGGTCCACGACAACCCAACTACGAAGTCAATAGTAATGCGTTCCCATTTCCACTCTGGTATAGTCATCTGTTGAAGTAGGCCACCTGGCCTCTGGTGCTCATACTTAACCTGTTGGCAATTTAGGCACCTAGCTACATACTCAACTATGTCCTTCTATATCCGCTGCCACCATTAATGCTGCCTCAAGTCACGTTATATCTTCGTAGCACCTGGATGAATAGAATACCGAGAACTGTGTACCTCCTCTAGGATCTTTCCCTCAGCCCATCCACATTAGGAACACATAGACGGTCCTGGAGTCGTAGAACACCATCTTTGCCAATAGTAACTTCCTTGGCACCACTCCGTAGTACCATCTCTCGAAGAACCAACAAGTGTGGATCATCAAACTGGCGAGCCTTGATCCGCTCAAATAGTGAAGACTGGGCAACAACACATACAAGAACTTGGATGGGCTCTAAAATATCCAGCCTTACAAGTCTATTAGCCAAGGACTGAATGTCCAAAGCCAATGGGCTCTCTTCTGCTGAAATGAAGGCCAAACTACCCATACTCTCTGCCTTTCTACTCAAGGCATCTTCAACTACATTTGCTTTGCCTGGATGATGAAGGATAGTAATATCATAATATTTTAGTAACTCAAGCCATCTGCGCTGTCTCAAATTTAGATCCATCTGCTTGAACAAATGCTGCAAGCTGCGATGATCGGCGTAAACCTCACAGGAGACCACAAAAAATAATGCCTCCAAATTTTTAGAGCGTGAACAATCGCGGCTAACTCCAAATCATGCACCGGATAATTCTTCTTATGAGGCTTCAGCTGATGTGAAGCATATGCAATAATTCGCCCCTCCTGCATCAATACACAACCCAGGCCAACGCGTGAAACATCATAATACACTGTATACATACCCAAATCGGAAGGCAACACTAACACTGGTGCTGAAGTCAATGCTGTCTTGAGCTTCCGAAAGCTCACCTCATAATCATTGGACCATTGCAACGGAGCACCCTTCTGGGTTAATTTTGTCAAAGGTGTTGCAATAGATGAAAAGCCCTCCACGAACCGACGATAATAACCTGCTAACCCTAGGAAACTCCTGATCTTAGTCGCCGAAGTGGGATAATGCCAATTCTGAACAACCTCGATCTTTTTGGGATCAACTTTAATACCCTTGCGCGATAAAATATGCCCCAAAAATGCTACAGAATTTATCCAAAACTCACATTTGGAGAACTTTAGCATATAAATTTTGTTCCCGCAATGCTTGAAGCACCACTCTCAAATGTTGCTTGTGGTCCTCCATACTACGTGAGTAGATCAAAATGTCATCAATAAAGACAATGACAAATGAATCAATATATGGCCTGGACACCCTGTTCATAAAATCCATCAATGCCGCCGGGGCATTTTCAAACCGAAGGACATCACAAGAAATTCATAATGACCATATCTAGTCTGGAAAGCAGTCTTCGGAACATCTGAATCTCGAATTTTCAACTGATGGTACCTCGATATCAAGTCGTTCTTAGAGAACATCCTAGCACCCCGCAACTGGTCAAACAAATCATCAATTCGCGGCAACGGGTACTTGTTCTTAATGGTAACTTTGTTCAATTGGCAATAATCAATACACATCCACATAGTCCCATCTTTCTTGTTCACAAATAGTACAGGTGCGCCCCAAGGCGACACACTCGGCCTGACGAACCCCTTTGCTAACAATTCCTCAAGTTGTTCCTTCAACTCTTTCGGAGCCATACGGTACGGTGGAATAGATATAGGCCGGGTACCTGGAGCCAAATCAATACATAAATCAATTGTAGGAGAACTCTCGGACTACGAGCACTAAATCAATTGTCGGAGTCTCTGCAGTAGTGTCCCGAACATAAGCCAAATAAGCCATACAACCCTTCTCGACCATGTGTCGAGCCTTAAGAAAGGAAATAACCCGACTAGATGCACTGACAAACGAACCCTTCCATTCCAATCTAGGCAACTCTGGCATCGCCAAGGTAACAGTCTTGGCATGGCAATCTAGGATGGCATGATATGGAGATAACCAATCCATGCACAAGATTATCTCAAAGTCGGTCGTATCAAGCAGCAGAAGATCTGCTCTAGTTTCGTAACCACAGAATGTAACAATGCAGGACTGATAGATCCGATCCACAACAATAAAATCGCCCACAGAAGTGGACACATAAACAAGAGTATCCAAGGGCTCATGAGAAACACCCAGGAAATGAGAAAATAGAGATGACACATAGGAATATGTAGACCCTGGATCAAATAATACTGAGGCATTTTTTTCGCAGACAAAAATAATACCTGTGATCACGGCATCTGAGGCCTCTGCATCTGGTGTGGCCGAAAAAGCATAGAACCGAGCTGGAGCACCACCTGACTGGCCTCCACCTCTAGGATGACCCCTTCCTATTTGCCCTCCGCTTCTGGGCGGTCGGACGGCCGGTGGAACAATTGGTGCTGTAATCATGGGCTGCTGACCCTGATGCACTGTCCTACCCTGAAACCTGGGGCAGGATCTCCACATATGACTGAAATCCCCGCACTCGAAACAACCCCTTGGTACGATGGACTTCTGACCTGAAGTCTGGCCCTGAAGACCTGAATACCCACTGGAAGAATCCTGAATAGTTGGTGGGCGGTAAGAACTCTCTGGCATAGCACTGAAATAAGGTCACACTGGAGCACCCCGAAGAGGCGGTGGTGCTGGGTATGGGGGTCTGCTGGATTGACCTCTCACGAACTGACCTCTACCCCCCGATGGGGCGCCTCTAAACTCTCCAGAATATCTAAACCGCTTATCTATCATAACCTGCTCTCGGCTACGCTGACGCACACCCTCGAGCCTCCGGGCTATCTCCACAACCAGCTCATAAGAAGTCCCCATCTCAACCTCTTAGGCCATAGTGGCCTGAATGCTAGTTTGCAAACCTGCAACAAACCGCCGTACTCTCTCCGCATCAGTAGGGAGTATTATAAGTGCATGGCAAGACAACCTAGAGAACCTCACCTCATAATCGGTCACTGACATCTGACCCTATTGGAGCTGATCAAACTAAAACTGCAACTCTTCCCTTTGGGAGGGTAGAATATAGCTATCCAGGAAAATACGGGTGAACCTGTCCCAAGTCATGGGAGGAGAATCTGCCGGTCTGCCAAGAAGATAGGACTGCCACCACCTACGGGCCCTGCCCTTCAGCTGAAAGGTAGTAAAGTCTACCCTATGGGACTTCAATATCCTCATGTTGTGCAATCTATACCTGTACCGATTGACGAAGTCCTGGGGATCCTCATGTCGCTCATCCCCAAAGACAGGATGATGTAGCCTGGTTCATCTGTCCAATAGCTTCCGCGGCTCGCCGACCGCAACTGGTATGGGCTCAGGTATGGCTGCTGCCACTGGCTGAGCTCCGCCCACGGGTAGTGCACCCTGGTCCTGATATACAAAAGTTGCCTGCCTATGAGCCTGTGCGGTAGGGGTCTGTGCTCCTCCTCCCGCCTCAGATGTGGTTGGGTCTGCAGGAAATAAATATAAATCGGCATGAGTCATAGTATCCATGAACCGGAGCATACTACCCATGACTTCCTGAAATCCCGGTACAGATGTGAAATCCACTGGAACTTTCTCTACTGCGGGTACCTCGCCCTGCTCCTCAATGATAGGATCCTCTGCTAGACCCACTGTGGCATAACCGGAGTAACCCTTGGACGTCCTCATCCCTTACCATGAGCTGGAGCCCTCGCTCTGCCTTAGCCTCAACCTCTAACAACAGGGGGAGCAGCTCTTCCCCGGTCTGGAACCTCAATGGAGCACGTTCTCACCATCTGTGAGAGAATAAGAGAAAAGTTAGTACTACATCAACTGCACGATAGGAGATGAAGAAAGGTAGTTTCCTAACACCCTATAGCCTCTCGAAGATAAGTACAGATTTCTCTGTATCGTTTCGCAAGACTCTATTAGGCCTTCTCATAACTTATGAGACCTACATGAACCTAGTGCTCTGATACCATGTTGTCACGACCCAATTTCACCTATAGGTCATGATGGCGCCCAATATCACACCTAGGCAAGCCAACTAGTGAATTAAACATATATTTCTTCTTTTAATAAATTTCCGAGTAATTAAACTCTTCTTACTTGCAAGATTTAAGAAAATATAAAAAAAAGTTCTAAGCATCTAGTAGTTCTGAGCATCTGTGCCAAGACCTGGTGTCACAAGTATATGAGCATCTAGTAAATTATACAAACTTCTAACCACTGTTTGAATATGAAATAGACAGAATACAAGGTACAAAAGAGAGAGGGGGAGAGAGAGAGAGAGAGAGAGAGAGAGAGAGAGAGAGAGAGAGAGACTAGGGTTGCAAAACGACTCAGGAAGCAACTCACCGCTAAGCCTCGGGATATCAGGGGTACGTGCTGGTAGGACCACCTATCGCACCTGTCTCAGGTCCTGCATAGAATGTTCAGCAAGTGTAGCATGAGTACGTAAACAACGTGTACCCAGTAAGTATCAAGTCTAATCTCGAAGAAGTAGTGACGAAAGGTTGCCTTTGACACTCACTATGGGTCAATAATATTAAAATAAAAATATTTAAATAAACATGGTTTATGTGAATATCAATAATTTTCTTAGCAAGCGGAAATAAATAACTCTTTCAGAATTCTATAATTTTTAATAAATCACTTATCTTCACAAGCTGCATCGTGTAATTGTTATTATTAAGCACGATTTATGCTCAGGTCATACTGCCAGATTCAGAGTATTGTATACACTGCCGAGGGACGTGCGGCATGATCCATAGATGCATCTATCTACTGCCGAGGCGTTTGGCCCGCTCCAAAAGAAGGGAAGGAATATTTTATAAACATTTGAATTACATATTAATGAGGTTTTATACAGAAATGATACGAATTTTATTAGCAGTCCTTCACACTTTCTCCAACATATATTAATAAAATTAGGCATTTTAATTTAACGAGTATAGTGCAAGAATTCCAAATAGTTCATGAAAACTACCCGAACAATAGCATAATAGTAGTTACGCACGGACTTTCGTCACCTCGTACGTACGTAGCCCCCACAATTAGAAGCAACTATTTATTTACAACAACTATGGGATAAATTCCCTCTTACAAGGTTAGACAAGAGACTTACCTCATCTCAAAGTTCACTTCCCGATCACAATTTTCGCGTTAAAGCCTCAACTTGGTGCCGAAAATTCCGAAACTAGCCAAATGTTGTATAAAATAATTAATACATGCTTAACAATTCGAAATTAGAGTATTAGATTAATTATCCAACCCAAATTGGTAAAATTCTTAAAATTCGCTTTGGGCCCACGTGCCCAAATTCCGGAAATGTTTCAGAGGAAATCGTCACTCATAACCTTAAGAACTCAAATATACAATTTTCATGCCATTCCATAACCATTTGCATGGTTAAAATCTCATTTTTATCAAAACCTAGGTTTATCATCTAGACCCTTAATTTCCACAATTTACATGTTATAATCTACCCATAATCTATGTATTTAACTCACAATAGGTAGAATTAACTTACCTCCAAGTTGCTAGGTGAACACCCCTCTCAAGAAGCTCCAAAATCGCCCAAGAATGGAGAAAATGGGCTAAAAAATTGCTGATCCCTGTTTTAAGACATTCTGCCCAGCGATTTTCACTTCTGCGGCTCAACACCCGCTTCTGCAGCTCCGCATATGCGGAAGGGACCTCGCAGATGTGGGCTTCCCCTTAGCTGGATTGTCCGCTTCTGCGATCAGCGTCTCGCTTTTGCGTGACCGCTTCTGCGGTGCTTGCGCCGCACTTTCGACCTTGTCTGCTCATGCGATGCCCTTCGTTGAACCGGTGCCTTCGCAGGTGCGGTCCATTTCCCCTCTTCTGCGGTCACTGGGCATCCCCCTATGGCCGTTTTTGTGGCAAGAAGATTGATTCTACGAGCTTGCACCTGCGACTGTCCATGCGCAGGTGCGGTTACACCAGAAGTTGGAAGCTTCAGCCATTGATACAAAGTCCAAACTTGGTCCGAGCCTCGTCCGTTTGACACCCGAGGCCCCCGGGGCCTCACCCGAATATACCAACAAGTTTGAATTCTTAAAACGGACTCGCTCGAACCCTCGGAACATGTAAAACAATATCAAAACTAAGAATTATGCCTCAAACCAAATTGATTCAACTTAGGAATTTCAAATTCTTCAAACTTACTCCGAACGCGCCGAAACATACTTAAACTACTCGGAATGACTCCAAATTTTGCGTGCAAGTCTTAAATCATCATACAGAACTATTCACAGGCTCAAAATTTCAAACGACCCTCGATTACTCCAAAGTCTACTCCAAACCAAATTTAAAGAACCTTAAAACCTTTAAATAGCTAACTTTCACTATTAAGCGTCGAGACGCTCCCGGGTTGTCCAAAACCAGATTCGAACATACGCCCAAGTCCAAAATCATCATACGAACCTATTGGAACCATCAAATCCCGATTCTGGGGTCGTTTTCTAAAAATGTTGACCGAAGTCAAACTTAGCCTTTTAAAGCCAACTAAAGAACCAAGTGTTTCGATTTCAACCCGAACCTTTCCAAATACCAAACTAACCATCCCCACAAGTCATAAAATAGTAAAAGCACATACGGGGAGTCTTATTTAGGGAAACAGGATTCTAGAAGGCAAAACGACCGGTTGGGTCGTTACATGTGCCAACAATAATAATGATTCATGACCACACAGACAACTCACGTGCCAATAGAACAACTCTCACACAGAAGGGAAGTAAATGGGATTACATGTAAATGGTCAATAACATCAGTATTCCTCTTCTTAAACCGATATGGGTGATTAATTATGTGTATGCTTGTGCAAGTGATATCCCAATTCAAGTCAACAAGTAAGAGTACAGACAATGAATGGCATATAAGAAACGATCACCAGAAAATGTACAAGGTATAACTCACATAAAGTAGGCACACCGCTACACAAATATCAACAATAATAATTCCCCCAGGCCATTACAAGTCATCACAAATTATTCTTCGACATAACCTACCTTGTCTTGTCATGTGCGCAATAATAAGGTAAATGCATGCCTTGTCTTGCTGTAAGCGCACAATAATATTCCTACCTCGTCTCGCCACATGTGCAAACCCACATATATAACCCGCCTTGTCATGTCGCATGTGCAAATATCAATAATAACAACAACACAGATAACTCACGTGCGAACACCCTGACAATCCTCTCAACAATACCATGTGTGCCAAAACATAACAACACAATAAAATAACTTTTACAACATGTGCCCATATGCCACAACATTTTCTCAAAACAGTTTCAATACCACAGTCACGCATAGCCCCCGGCTCAACAACACTGGGTACAACAACAACAACAACGATAACACAAGAGTACAATAAGTAAATCAACTAAAGAACTTCAGAACACAAAGAAACGGAAGAACAAGCTCATAAAGAAAGACACAACATGGAATAATGGTCTTAACAAGAATAGCTCATCAAGGGAGAGATAATGTGTAACAATGATTCCACAAGAGTGCAATTCGACGATAAGAGATATAACATGAATTAATGACCCCAAGTAAGAATATGTCAATAATGAAAGGGATAACAAAACGTCAATTAAGGCTAAGGAATTAAGGAAGAAATAATAATAACTTCAATTAAGGTTAAGAAATTACGGAAGAAATAATAATAACTTCAATTAAGGTTAAGCAACTACGGGAAAGACAACAAGGCAATAAAGAGGCAACAACTTCAATTTAGGCATATAAGAGTTTAATTGGCAACAAGGGTAGAACATGAATCAATCAATTTCAAATAAGACACGTAAGGGTGAATTTAGTAAATGGAGGAGTTAACACAAGAACCTAAGAGCCCTAAATGGTCAAATTTTCATAAATAAGCCCGAGTACGTACTCGTCACCTCGCGTACACAACCTTCACATAACACAATTAGCACAAATGACTCAAATCCTAAGGGGTAGTTTTCCCCACACAAAGTTAGGCAAGATACTTATCTCAAAGAAGCTAGACTGTTACTCTAAAATGGCCTTCTCGAGTGAAACAACCTCTGGACGGCTCAAATCTAGCCAAAATAACTTCAAATCATAAATAAAACTCATAGAAAATAATTCCGGATAATAAAGATTCAATCTTTAACAAAAACTAAAAAGTCAACCCCGGGCTCGCACCTCGGAACCCGACAAAATTCATAAAATCCGGATACCCATTCTGATACGAGTTCAACCATACCAAAATTATCAATTTTTGACATCAAATCGCCCTTCAAATCCTCATTTTACATTTTGAAAGATTTTTACAAAATTTGCCATTTTCTTCCATTCGATTCACTAATTTAATGATATAAATAAGTATGAAATCATGAAATGTAATCAATTTCGGATATAGAACACTTACTCCAATCGAACACGTGAAGAACCCCTAAACAATCGCTCAAAATTCGAAGTCTACAACTCAAAATATGATAAAAATGGTGAAACCCCCATTTTTAGAAACCTCTCCAAGCAAGTCGCATTTGACACCTGAGACTTATAAATCGCATTTGACACCTGAGGCTTTTAAATTGCATTTGACACCTGCAATTTGTCGTCTTTTATACGGACTCGAAATGCGACAATGCTTGTTGCTATGGTTCTGTAATTACGATATGGAACTGATGGTTCAATCGAATCACAAATCAAAGGTCTTTTGCATAATATGGTACCCTTTATGCCAAAAGAAACGACGCCGAAATATCAAATAATAGCGTGGTACTATCCAAACCCATACGAAACTCACCCGAGCCCTGTGGGACCCCAACAAAGTATACTAACAAGTCCCAAAACATGATACAAACTTGCTCGAAGCCTTAAATTGCCTCTAACAACACTAGAATCACAAATCGCGTATTGATTCAAGCCTAAGAAACTTATGAACTTCTGAATTCCAAAACTAATGTCGATTCATACCAAACCAACTCCAATTGACTTCAAATTTTGCACACAAGTCATAAATAACAGTATGGACCTTTCCAACTTCCAAAACGAGGATCTGACCCCAACATCAATAAAGTCAACTCCTGGTCAAACTTTCCAAAATCTTCCTTTTTTTCCAACTTTCGCCAATTCATGTCGAAACGACCTACGGACCTCCAAATCAACATCCGGACATGCTCCTTAGACCAAAATCACTATACGAAACTATTGGAACCATCAAGATGCCATTTTGGAGTCGCCTACATAAAAGTCAAACTCCGGTCAACTCTTACCTCTTAAGCTTCTAAAACAAGAATCCTTCTTCCAAATCAATCCCGAATCATCCGAAATCCAAAATCAATCACACACACACGTCATAACACATAATACAAAGCTGCTCGAGACCTTAAGCCACCGAACGTGATACTAATCCTTAAAATAACCATTTGGGTCATCACATTCTCCCCCTCTTAAACAAACATTCGTCCTCAAACGTGCCAAGAACCATTTCGAAGTCCTCAAATCACTGAATGAACTTACTATACATATACTCGCGGGTGATTGATAAGTGGGGATTTTGACTACTTATTAGCTCCTTTTTACATTTTTTTAGTCCGAAAGTGTTGATTTATGTTTCTGAAACTAATGAAATTATGCAAATTGCAGGAATGTTGGAAGTTTGGTCTCCTATGATGAAATTCGACTCAAAAAGGAGTATTTCGAAGCACAATGCAATAAAGGGCGCAGAAGCAAAGAAGTATGGTCTGCAGAAGTAATTGCGGGCCGTAGAATTCCATTAGCGGCCGCAAACCAAACGAAAGAACCCAACATGATTTTGACCAATGTACGGACCGTACATGAATTGTGCGGCCGCAAAACAGGGTCTGCATTGACAAATGATTCCAAGTTCAGAGAGTGTAAAAAAGATCAAGTCCTGAAACCTTGCTGAAGTGCGGACCACACAAGAATTATGCGGCCGCAAAAGTTGCTTCGCAGCCGCAATCCTAAAATATCGGTTGCAGAATCCCATCTCCTACCAACTGAAGAAATCTGCAGAACACACATGGAATTGTGTGGCCGCAGAACCTCCCGAGTGGCATTTTTGTCAGCGAACTGTAAGGCCCCATTAAAATTTCCTAATAATTTAATATTTTAAAGTGCGACAACGATATTCGGGAATAACATATTCGAGTATCAAAGGAGACCTATGGTGTGGAACCACATTATTTTGTCATCAATAGTGTTTTAACGACGTCGTTGCTTCGTGTATATGTGGTATCACATTTAGCAAACGAGATCAAAATTCAGTTTTTATTTAAGCATTAGATCCGTATTGAAATTACGGAGCCGTAGCAAAAAGAATCATCGAATTCGGACATCGTATGAGAGAGTTAGGTCCATTTTCGGGCGAAATAGAAACGATTTCCCATCGCCAGCGCCCAGGGTAGCGTGGGGCGCTAGCCCTAGCGCTGGGATTTTTGAGGTTCTGAAAATTGGGCCACAGGTAGAGCCCCATGCGGCATGTGACGCCCGAAACGCTATATACTCATTCGGGGTTTATTTTATCCTATTTTTCTTGACCGAACTTTGGGGTTTTCCTCCACTCTCTCAAGACCTCCAACTCCCCCCATCTTCAAGGTGAGTAATCCCTACTAATTTTATGTTTCATTCCATCAATTCCATCCTAAAACTAACTCAATCCTCCATAAAATACATAGATCTTTAAGAAAGTTCTTCAAGAACTCAAAGGAGGGTTTTGCAAGATTTCTTTCAAAAGGTAATCCTACACCCTTAGACTTACATGTATGGATATATTATGGGAATATGAGTATGAATTAAGTATTAGAACTTATGGTATGGTGATTGGAAGCCATAAGTTCCCAATTTAAATACATATCCATTGTAGAGATTGAAAGATGATTAATTGATGGAATTTTGTTGGTTGGGTGTGGATGGATGGTCGTGTATATGATGTTTGGAGTTATGGATTGTTCAAGAATGATGGTGGGATAAATTATTAGTAAATAGTAGTAATTGGATGAACTAATTTTATGGGTAAGAGATGTAGAGATTCATGCCTACTAGGTATTTGATAAAATGCATAAATGGCCTAAACTATGGAATTTGTTACTAATATTGGTTCCATTGGATGTTATCATTGTAGATTGAAGTTGCTTAGTATAGTAGATCGTTGTAGTATCATTAAGAGAAGGATTGAGGTATGTTGGCTAAACTCTTCTCTTAGAATTGAATCCCACGATATTCATGTAAATTATGTAAGTCCGGAGTGATTCATTATGAAACTGTCTATTCCGAGTAAGATTGGATTGAAAGATATATGTTCAACAAGCATCCCAAATGCTTTATACATGTTATGTTACCAATTGAGGATGTGTTAAAATATGGGTTTTGCATTAATAATATTTCGACTTTAAGTCAAGTTCAAATGAAGGCTAATATGCCAAATTTTGTGAAATATCTCTATGTGCCTTAGACTCTAAATTGCTCACATGTGTACTACACACCTTTATTTGAATTGTATTTGTTGTTAATGATGATAATGATATTTGAAATTGATAAGGTGAGCATGAAACACTGAATATGGCCAACGTGCCAAGAATGATCTTATAATTATGGCCATTAGTGCCAATGAAATGAAATGATGTGAGAAAGGTTATAAAATGAGTCTCGACTCAAATGTTTTAAAATGACTTCGAAAATAGAATTGTCTAAAAGCTTTTGTACTCAAGTCATGCCATAAGTGGTTGTTTTAACAAATACAATGCTTTGTGAGTATTTCCAATGTGTTTTTGCGTTCTTACATATTCGTGAGTGAAAATTGTGTATTGCCCTTTGTAGGAGAAAATATGTCAAGAATAAATGGTGTGTTATTTGCTGATGATTTAAACTTGCGCATCAATTGCCAATCGTTTTACTCCACTTCTCGGAAAGAAATCTATAGTGCTTAAATTGGTCATTTCAAATGACCTTAAAGTTATGATTTCCGGAATATTATATGTATGTTGATATTTATGATGATGATGATATATGAAAGAGAAGAAATAAAAGTGTGGAATAACAAATATGGCCACCGCGCCTTGAATAAAAAATCTTGTGAATGGACAAAAGAGCCAAGGAAATATTATTGTTATTATTGGTTGAAAATACTAGTGGAGATTTATACAATGTGGAAGATGATGAGGTAAATACATTTGTACCTATGTTATTTTTGAGAATTATTCCCCTTATTTGGGATGAGATTGATGTGATAAAATTATTCTTCTTAATTGGGATAAGATTGATTGATATAAAAGGGTTGATGTCTCAAATAAGACAGTCTAGCCGATCGGGTCGTGATCGGACATCATGCCGCACACATGGTGGTGATTGTGCTGGAAATTGTAATTGAAATTGAGATTTTGGTTGATGTCTTCAAATAAGAAGGCCTAGCCGATCGAGTCATGATCGGACTCCGTACTAAATTTAAGGAGGTATTAGTATTGATGGTAATTGTGGTTGATGTCCCTAATGGATAGCCTAGCCGATCGGGTCGTGATCGGACATCGTGTTAAAGACGGTGGTATTGATATTGAGAGAAATTGTGGTTGATGTCTCTAATGAGATAGCCTAGCCGATCGGGTCGTGATCAGACTCCGTGCTAAGAGTACGGGGGTATTGGTTTTGAGAATAATGGTATTGTGAATAATGCTATTGTGAATAATGGTATTGTGGATAATGGTATATTGATATTAAAAATCTCCCAATGTGAGATATGGAAATCTATTTGAACAGTGTCTTGATCCTAAATTAAGGTTTGATATTGATTAAAGCTTCCTTTGATATCATGATAATTTTGTTGTATTATTTGTCATTCTATTGAGAGGGTGTTTAGATGTACATACTAGTGCTATTCGACAATACTAACATCCCTTTTGCCGGGGGCGCTGCATCTTTCAATGGATGCGGGTGGTTCCACAACAGGAGACATTGATCAATAATAGCAGTGCACCTTCTTCCCAACTAACTTGGTGAGCCCCACTTCATTCCGGGGTCATGTATCTTTTGTACCTTGTGTATTCCGTTTAAGGTATAGCCGGGGCCTTGTTGCCGGCATTATCATTGTACTCTTCTTTATCCATAGAGGCTCCGTAGACATAGTGTGGATTGTGTATTGGTGCTGGGAAAGACAAAATATGTTATGTTGTAGTTGTATTACTTGTCCATTCGAGACATTAAAAATGATGAAGCTATTGGAAATGAATTGGTATTGTAGACGTGAACACCATTTTGTATAATTAATGAAAATATGTATTATCTCCATTCGTGGATGTATTTGAATAGAATGAAATCTAACAGGCTTGCTCGGTCGAGTTCACTCGGTTGAGCGTCGGTCGCGCTCCTCAGTTTTGGGGCGTGACAAACTTGGTATCAGTGCCTAAGATTTTAAAGTGTCCTAGGATATCTCGGAGCCGTGTCTAACAGAGTCCTTCTTATCGGTGTGTTGTCGACCACATCTATAGGTTGGAGGCTACTTAGACATTTAGGAATAATACCCTTCTTTGATATTCTGAATCGTGCGATGAAACTTGTTGTGAAACTGTTCTTCCTCCGACTTGTGAGTTGAGGTTCAAGGTAAGTTTAAATGCTCTTTTGGTTTATTCCAAGTAATGTTGTCATGTGACATGACAAACAGGTAAAGGCCTGAATATTAAACAGATGGCACATGTATCATATTGAATGAATAGTATGGCTATATAAGACAAGTATATAGTACCATGAGCATACTTTATATGAGAAGAGTGCTAGAAGTGATTACCCACCTCCAAAGAGGCATTGACGTGATAAATGAGACCTAAGCTTAACTAGTACATGTGGATAGTGTAGGAACCATGTGTATGATTCTAAGATGCAAATTTGTTACATAGGCACGTGATATATGAAAGGCATGGCCTGGAGAGTAATGATAAATGTGTAGGTCTCTCACGGGAGACAAAAAGTTATGAAAGGAGAGTCAATTGAACCCACAATAAGAAGACCCTAGCACTATAAATATTATAAAAATCCCAAGAATGTGTGAAGTGGTGTTACACTCCAAAAAGGATATTAACAAGAGGGATTTGGATCCCAAGCCTATGTGGCTGAATAAGAGTAGAGGACATATGAGGTTAATACCATGGGGACTTAAATCTCCCTAATAGTCAATCATATACATGAGGACTAGAGATGTGGGACTTGTGTTCCTCAAATTGCTAAATTCAAAAGTTGTGTCAAAATGTGAAACATTTACCCCAAGTGGGGAGGGAAGGGCCATTGTGAGGCTACTTAAGTTCAATAAAACGAGAGTTGGGTCGTGTAACTATGATGTTTGGATATTTAGTTGAAGACATGTGTAGTATGATTCTCTGAGAGGATATGCAGATGATAAACCACTAGTACAAAAATAATGTGGAAGGTTAAGAAATGTAAATTCTTCGTACGTGACAATAGACATGACATGGTCAACAATACTAGAAACTAAGAGTAAGGTTTGCAAAAAGATTTTTATACTTGTTAGAAAGTCAGGGACAATGGAACCCAAGGAAGAACTACAGGTCAAATGTGAAAGGCTTGCGAGTTCTTAGAATGAGTTAATCACGGATTTGCGATTTAGCTAAATATATTCCAAGTCTTTAAGAATGACAGAACGAGTGGGAGAGATGAATGTGATGTTATAATAACCCAAGAGTGCATCGGGACTTGATGGAGAGTCTCTTACGAATCTTACAAGAAAGGAAGTGTTAAGTGATACACGAATGAACACACTTTCCCACAGATATCCCAACAAGTATCGAGAGGCGAGCATGATGAATTCCCAACTAAGGGAAAAGAACACGTAATATATGGAAGAACACATGGTTATTCACTAACTAGGAAGAATGAGGTGAGAAGAATTGAAAAAGAATGAACAAGATGGTTATCGCAAAATAGTTCGTATCAGAATAATGGACTCGCCTAGAGCACAAGTGTTAATAGAAGATATACAAGATCAACTGTAATGCAGTCAACTTGAGTAACACTGAATATCAACTAAAAGATATAGAGGGAGTTCATGTCTACATATTACATTGGAAAGTGAGACTACTGGTGATGAAGTGGTAGTGTGATAAACTCAACAAACCAGGCACAATGATACTACGAATTCTTGGGAGGCAAACACGTGTGTGGCATAATAAGGTTGTCAACTATGAATTAAGGGCAAAATGGGATGGGAGTGAATGCTCTAGTCACAAAGGAAATATAGTACTAACATATTATCTAGACCCAAGGGAAAATGTTCAAAATAGATTAAGAGATGATGAACACTTGTTACGAACCAAACATGTTTAACATGATAGCTCTTACGCTGCAATACCAGGAAACACTATTGGTGACTACAATACTGGGAATAAGGTGAGTTACTCATCAAGGATGGAATTAGGTGGACTAACTCCTACACTTATCAGGAGAACAAGAAGGCGTCGTTGAAGAATTTAGGAGGATCTCAAGTTTTAGAAAAGTCCATGTTTGGGCCAATGATTTTGTTGAAATAAATATATATATGAAGGGTGTTGATATGTGTTTTGGGAAGTATTTCGCAGTAAAGAGGGATCGTGAGAATGTTCACGAGGGAAGTAGAGTGGTTTATTAAAATCCTATAAGACTTATAAGGAGAAAAGATGGTGGCTAAGAAAGGTATGAGAACGATGTTACTTTACATATTGAGGCAATGCCATGCAGGTTGATGTTATCAGGGTGTGCGCGCAAGCTAGTAGATGTTATTCATTTGAAACAGATGGTCCCATAAGAAAACTGACCTAGTAATGTCTTTTGTTGGAAAATTTGGGGAAAAAAAAGACAAGTTGCAAGTACTAATAAGATTGTAACTGTATCAAGGAATATTTTGTAGAACTCAATTCCTATGAGGTCATATGAAAGAGAAATCTGATATAGATGTTTCACTAATGATGAAATATGGCAAGATGATCATTTATGCCTCTAGGGAACTCTATGCCTCATGTGTCGAATCAATGATGTCATTATAATGATTAACAATGTCAGCACTATTGGTAGTAACCTTTATGTTTCTTAAGATATAACCTCCTGAAATGTTGTGCTCAGTACCTTGATGGATTTTGAATTATTTTAGCCAATATTGAACCTCATTGTTCATAATTATAGAAACCAGTGGGGGTTGAAGGCTCAAACATGCCAAAGAAGCATCATCATCCAGTGATCAAATATAATAGATATGAAGTTTTATGGTCATATTCAAGCTAGCACATCTTAGAGTGATTATTGGAGGTCTCCAAAGGTTTAGTTTGGGTGTTTGACGTAGGGATTTAGAGTTGAAGAAAGTGAACGGGCTATTCTAAAGATTTTCTCTATGAATATATTGGGTGAATTGCTAAGGAAGGTAAAGTATGTGTAGTCACATTAGGCCTTATAAAATTTTGAAGGAAATAGTCCAAACTAAGAGTATGATGTATGTAATATTGTTTTAAATATTGTTGATATATATTGCTATGCTTTGTCGAGTTATGGAAGTGATGTTATGGTGGTTTTGGTGTTACTCTGGCAGGTGGTTAGGCCCAAATACAAGGAAGACTCTGCCAAAATTTCTGAAAATCAATTTGAGAGTTAGTCAATTTGGGGACTTGAGGTATGTGAGAAAAGAGATAAATTATGTTAAGTGTTTGGGACGGACACTACTCCTCATTCGAGAATGAATGATCTTAAGCGGGGGAGAATGTAAGGCCCTGTTAAAATTTCCTAATAATTTAATATTTTAAAGTGCGACAACCGTATTCGGGAATAACATATTCGAGTATCAAAGGAGACCTATGGTGTGGAACCGCATTATTTTGACATCAATAATGTTTCAACGATGTCGTTGCTTCGTGTATATGTGGTATCACATTTAGCAAACGAGATCAAAATTTAGTTTTTATTTAAGCATTAGATCCGTATTAAAATTACGGAGCCGTAGCAAAAAGAATCATCGAATTCGGACATCGTATGAGAGAGTTATGCCCATTTTCGGGCGAAATAGAAACGATTTCCCATCGCCAGCGCCCAGGGTAGCGTGGGGTGCTAGCCCTGGCGCTGGGATTTTTGAGGTTCTGGAAATTGGGCCACAGGTAGCGCCCCACGCTGCCTGTGACGCCCGAAACGCTATATACTCATTCGGGGTTCATTTTATCCCATTTTTCTTGACCGAACTTTGGGGTTTTCCTTTACTCTCTCAAGACCTCCAACTCCCCCCCATCTTCAAGGTGAGTAATCCCTACTAATTTTATGTTTCATTCCATCAATTCCATCCTAAAACTAACTCAATCCTCCATAAAATACATAGATCTTTAAGAAAGTTCTTCAAGAACTCAAAGGAGGGTTTTGCAAGATTTCTTCCAAAAGGTAATCCTACACCCTTAGACTTACATGTATGGATATATTATGGGAATATGAGTATGAATTAAGTATTGGAACTTATGGTATGGTGATTGGAAGCCATAAGTTCCCAATTTAAATACATATCCATTGTAGAGATTGAAAGATGATTAATTGATGGAATTTTGTTGGTTGGGTGTGGATGGATGGTCGTGTATGTGATGTTTGGAGTTATGGATTATTCAAGAATGATGGTGGGATAAATTATTAGTAAATAGTAGTAATTGGATGAACTAATTTTATGGGTAAGAGATGTAGAGATTCATGCCTACTAGGTATTTGATAAAATGCATAAATGGCCTAAACTATGGAATTTGTTACTAATATTGGTTCCATTGGATGTTATCATTGTAGATTGAAGTTGCTTAGTATAGTAGATCGTTGTAGTATCATTAAGAGAAGGATTGAGGTATGTTGGCTAAACTCTTCTCTTAGAATTGAATCCCACGATATTCATGTAAATTATGTAAGTCCGGAGTGATTCATTATGAAACTGTCTATTCCGAGTAAGATTGGATTGAAAGATATATGTTCAACAAGCATCCCAAATGCTTTATACATGTTATGTTACCAATTGAGGATGTGTTAAAATATGGGTTTTGCATTAATAATGTTTCGACTTTAAGTCAAGTTCAAATGAAGGCTAATATGCCAAATTTTGTGAAATATCTCTATATGCCTTAGACTCTAAATTGCTCACATGTGTACTACACACCTTTATTTGAATTGTATTTGTTGTTAATGATGATAATGATATTTGAAATTGATAAGGTGAGCATGAAACACTGAATATGGCCAACGTGCCAAGAATGATCTTATAATTATGGCCATTAGTGCCAATGAAATGAAATGATGTGAGAAAGGTTATAAAATGAGTCTCGACTCAAATGTTTTAAAATGACTTCGAAAATAGAATTGTCTAAAAGCTTTTGTACTCAAGTCATGCCATAAGTGGTTGTTTTAACAAATACAATGCTTTGTGAGTATTTCCAATGTGTTTTTGCGTTCTTACATATTCGTGAGTGGAAATTGTGTATTGCCCTTTGTAGGAGAAAATATGTCAAGAATAAATGGTGTGTTATTTGCTGATGATTTAAACTTGTGCATCAATTGCCAATCGTTTTACTCCACTTCTCGGAAAGAAATCTATAGTGCTTAAATTGGTCATTTCAAATGACCTTAAAGTTATGATTTCCGGAATATTATATGTATATTGATATTTATGATGATGATGATATATGAAAGAGAAGAAATAAAAGTGTGGAATAACAAATATGGCCACCGCGCCTTGAATAAAAAATCTTGTGAATGGACAAAAGAGCCAAGGAAATATTATTGTTATTATTGGTTGAAAATACTAGTGGAGATTTATACAATGTGGAAGATGATGAGGTAAATACATTTGTACCTATGTTATTTTTGAGAATTATTCCCCTTATTTGGGATGAGATTGATGTGATAAAATTATTCTTCTTAATTGGGATAAGATTGATTGATATAAAAGGGTTGATGTCTCGAATAAGACAGTCTAGCCGATCGGGTCGTGATCGGACATCATGCCGCACACATGGTGGTGATTGTGCTGGAAATTGTAATTGAAATTGAGATTTTGGTTGATGTCTTCAAATAAGAAAGCCTAGCCGATCGAGTCATGATCGGACTCCGTACTAAATTTAAGGTGGTATTAGTATTGATGGTAATTGTGGTTAATGTCCCTAATAGATAGCCTAGCCGATCGGGTCATGATCGGACGTCGTGTTAAAGACGGTGGTATTGATATTGAGAGAAATTGTGGTTGATGTCTCTAATGAGATAGCCTAGCCGATCGGGTCGTGATCAGACTCCGTGCTAAGAGTACGGGGGTACTGGTTTTGTGAATAATGGTATTGTGAATAATGCTATTGTGAATAATGGTATTGTGGACAATGGTATATTGATATTAAAAATCTCCCAATGTGAGATATGGAAATCTATTTGAACAGTGTCTTGATCCTAAATTAAGGTTTGATATTGATTAAAGATTCTTTGATATCATGATAATCTTGTTGTATTATTTGTCATTCTATTAAGAGGGTGTTTAGATGTACATACTAGTGCTATTCGACAATACTAACATCCCTTTTGCCGGGGGCACTGCATCTTTCAATGGATGCGGGTGGTTCCACAACAGGAGACATTGATAAATAATAGCAGTGCACCTTCTTCCCAACTGACTTGGTGAGCCCCACTTCATTCTGGGGTCATATATCTTTTGTACCTTGTGTATTCCGTTTAAGGTATAGCCGGGGCCTTGTTGCCGGCATTATCATTGTACTCTTCTTTATCCATAGAGGCTCCGTAGACATAGTGTGGGTTGTGTATTGGTGCTGGAAAAGATAAAATATGTTATGTTGTAGTTGTATTACTTGTCCATTCGAGACATTAAAAATGATGAAGCTATTGGAAATGAATTGGTATTGTAGACGTGAACACCATTTTGTCTCATTAATGAAAATATGTATTATCTCCCTTCGTGGATGTGTTTGGGTAGAATGAAATCTATCGGCTTGCTTGGTCGGGTTCACTCGGTTGAGCGCCGGTCGCGCTCCTCGGTTTTGGGGCGTGAGACGAACATTAGCCCACTATAAATAGACGAGTTTCACAATTTTAGGTCACGGTTTGAAGTAAAAAGTTGTTTTAGTCGTTACCTTTTTCCATTTTAGGAAGTTTGTGATTATTTTATTATTTAAACATTATATTTTATCATTTTAATCTTTGATTATGAGTTTAATTAGCTTTTTTCTTTATTTTCTTCAATTCGTATTATGAGTAGCTAGATTCTTACTAGGGTTATGACCCAACCCTAGTGTGTAAACCTTATGGGTATTTAATTTAATGCTTGTTTATGATTGGGTGTTGATTATTTAGCTTAGTTCATGCTTCAATTTTAGAATTAATGATTGCAAACATTGATTCATGCCTTTTGATTTATGTCTCTACTTGAGAAAGAGGGACCTAGTATAGGATAACTTGGCTAACAAGGAATTGGGCTAATTGAGAGTTTCATTGGCATAATTAAAGGGTTCAAATAAGAGATAGTAAGAACCTGACTTGAGCTCATATCAACTATTTTATTTGATACCCATTTGGACTTCAGAAAGCCAAATTGGGCAAAAACACTCTCTGACGGAGAGGTATTGAGTGGGTAATGTTGAGTTGAGAGCTATAATACACCCCAATCAACAAAATAATTATTAACGTATTTAACCCATTAGGAGAACACCTATGTTATGGTCACATCCCTAGGCTTTTAAACTATTTGGAAAAATACCAAAAAGAATCTTTCATTTCTAGTTTCTTTTACTTAGCTTACAATTGTTAGAGTAATAGTAGAAGTAGAAATCAAAACTCATTGTGGAAGTGGAAATTTAGTTAATCCATTCACTTTCTTCAAGTATATACTCCTAACACCCTTTATAACTCCCCGTGGATTCGACCCCGGCTCACAGTTAGGTAATTTATATTACATATGACCGTATCGTATCTCTTATCGAGGTGTGTTGTGGACGTCATCGATTTTTGGCGCCGTTGTCGGGGAGTTAAAACGGTGTTAGCTATATATTTAGGTTTGTTTTTGGAATATCTTCTTTTTCTTCCGTGTTACTAACTTGTGTGAAACAATTTTAGGTACAATCACGGCGACAAACAATGATCTCGGAAATATACCTTTGGGGGATGTGGACTCCGAGGATGAGCAAGTTGAGGAGGTACCTCTTGAACCTCAAGCCAATCGAAGTGGTCGGGTGCCTCAAGACAATGTACCCGCTCTACCCCTATCTCCACCACGAGCAGTTCCATACCAGATATTACACAATGAAGGATATGCTAGTGCAATAGTCCCTCCCTGTATTAGGGCGGGCAACTTCCAAATCACCAATGTGATGTTCACTTTGCTTGAGCAGCGTGGTTTCTTCACCGGTGCTTCAAATAAAAATGTGTAAAAACATTTGAAGGGGTTTGTGGATACTTGTTGTACTTTGAGGATGCATTGAGGATAAGGCTTTTTCCCTTCTCTCTATGGGGGAAAGCTTTAGATTAGTTGGAGCGATTACCGAACCATTCCATTCACACTTGGGATGAGTTGGCGAAAAAGTTTATTTCTAAGTTCTTCTCTCCTGGGCACATGGCTACACTTCGAGATGAGATATTAGCATTCAAGAAAAAGCCGAATGAACCACTACATGAGATATGGGAACGCTATAGAACTATGGTCAAGGAATGTCCCAACAACGATATGATGAAAAACATGATTCAATAAACCTTATATCATGGGATTAACACTACCAACCAATGTGTAATGAATCAACTTGCCGGAGGGAACTTCATGACTACGCCTTATGCGGAGGCATGTGAGATTTTGGATGAGATGGCGGAAACGTCATCGGCTTGGCTATCCCGGTTCAATAGTCCACCAGGTGATCCAAATATGATCCACCTTCACAAAGAATTGCAAGACCATGGGCAAGCCATTGACAAATTGACAACCACCATGACTCAATTAGCAAATGCCCAACTAAATCAAGTGCAAAATCCCAAACAAGTCAATGCCATGGAAGGAATGAACATGATGGTGAACAAGAGGAGGACCAAGGGTCCACAAGTGCAAAATCAAGTGGAGAACTATGTGCAAGAGATGGTAGTTTTGATCAAGATGATTCCTATAATGAACAAGAAGAGGAAGTGCAATATGTGAACAATTCTCAAAGGCAAAGAAACAACTTCCAAGGCCCAAACCAACAACAATGGCGACCTCAAAATAATCAAGGCAATTGAAATTCTAACAATCAAGAAAATTGGAGTGGAGATAACAATTAAGGGAATTGGAAAAACAACAACAATCAATGAAATTGGAATGGAAATAATCAAGGAAATTGGGGGATGGGGGGTAACAATCAAGGCGGATGAAACAACAACCAAGGCAACCGGGGGTTGGGTGTTCAAAGGCCCCGATGTACCAACAATCGAGCAACCAGCCTCCTTATCCTTTCCATGGTCCAAGTTCTTCAAACAATGAGATGGGGCATATTGAAAATATGTTCAAGCAAATAATGGAAAAGAATGCTGATTCGGATGCCCAACTTGCCTCACATAACACATCAATCCGCAACGTAGAAGTTCAAATGGGGCAAATCTCTCAATCTCTAAATTCTCGTCCTAAGGGGGCACTACCACGTGACATGGTAGTAAACCCAAAGGGTGAAAACAACACGGGCCATGCCATGGCGGTTATCACAAGAAGTGGAAGAGCTGGGAATGCACCCACCTCAAGTCAAAGGCAACTTGTTGATGATGATCAAGTGATGCAAGGAGAGGAGATCTCAAAACAATGTGGTACAACCTAATGAGGAAGTCCAAATTGATATTGATGATAGTGTGGAAGAGACTCAAGAGGAGGTGAACCCGTCTAGGGAACACATTATTAACATACTGGAGCTGGTAGTGCAAAAGTCTAAGGCACCACTGCCTAATCCTCCACCTCCACCTCTATACCCTCAGAGACTTGCCAAGAAAAATGGTGAGAATCAATTCAAGAAGTTCATTCAAATGATGAAGAGTATCTCAATCAATATGCCATTAGTTGAAGCTTTGGAACAAATGCCCGGTTATGCAAAGTTTATGAAGGACCTGATGACAAAGAAGCAGTCAATGAATTTTGAAACCATCAAAGTCACCCATCAAGTGAGTGAAATTGTGCATTCAATGGCTCCTAAGTTAGAGGATCCTGATGCTTTCACGATTCCTTGTACAATTGGAAGTGACGAATTTTCTAAAGCTCTTTGTGATCTTGGGGCAAGTATCATTTTGATGACCTATTCAGTTTTCAAGACTTTGGGAATTGGGCAACCAAGACCCACCTCTATGAGATTACAAATGACCGACCGTACCATGAAGAGGTCTTTGGGTGTGATTGAAGATGTCTTGGTTTGTGTTGATAAATTCATTCTTCCGGTAGATTTTGTCATTCTAGATTGTGAAGTCAATTATGAGATGATGATTATTCTTGGGAGATCTTTACTTGCTACGGGGAAGGATCTTTGTGATGTTGAAGCCAGAGAACTTACCTTCCGGGTTGGTGACGAAAAAGTGGTATTCTATGTGTGTATCCATCCGGCAACCAAATAGCAATGATGTGTGCTCTTTTTGTGGACTTGGTGACCGATATTATTGTTGATGAAACAAGTGATACAATTAATGTTGGTGATATGTTGGAGGCCGTCTTTCTCAACTTTGATGATGACGAGATGGACAGCTTCATGAAATGTGTGAACTCTTTGCAAGGAATGGGGTCGTATAACTATGCACCCCGGAAATTATCCTTGGATCTTGAAAATAGGACAACTCCTCCTACAAAGCCTTCAATTGAAGAGCCTCCTACCTTGGAGTTGAAGCCATTGCCTCCACACCTTCGGTATGAATTTCTTGGTCGTTGTTCTATTTTACCGGTTATTCTTTCCTCTGGTTTAGCTAACGTGCAGGTAGATTCCACATTGGCGGTGCTTCAAAAGAGGAAGAAAGCTATTGGATGAACCTTAGCGGATATTCAAGGGATAAGCCACGCATTTTGCATGTATAATATAAAGTTGGAGGAAGGTGCCAAACCATCTATTGAACATCAAAGGAGACTCAATTAGGCTATGCAAGAAGTTGTCAAAAAGGAAACTATCAAGTGGTTGGATGCCGGGGTTGTGTATCCCATATTTGATAGTTCGTGGACCTCTCCGGTTCAATGTCTCAAAGAAGGGGGCATGACGGTAATCACCAATGACAAGAATGAGTTGATTCCTATAAGAACGGTGACCAGATGGAGGGTGTGTATGGACTATCGCAAGCTCAACAAAGTCACAAAGAAGGATCACTTTCCACTTCCTTTCTTAAATCAAATGCTTGATATATTGGCTGTACATGCTTTCTATTGCTTTCTTGATGGGTAATCGGGCTACAACCAAATTCTCATTGCTCCGGAAGATCAAGAGAAAATAACCTTTACATGTCCCAATGGTACTTTTGCTTTCAAGCGGATGCTATTTGGTATGTGTAATGCACCGATGACTTTTCAAAGGTGTATGATGGCTATTTTCACAGACATGGTGGAGGACTACCTTAAAGTTTTCATGGATGAATTCTCGGTGGTTGGAGATTCTTTTGATGATTGTCTTGCAAATTTGGACAATGTGTTGGCTAGATGTGAAGAAACCAATTTGGTGCTCAATTGGGAGAAATGCCATTTCATAGTCGTGGAAGGTATTTTCCTTGGCCATAAAATCTCAAAGAATGGAATTGAAGTTGACAAGGCAAAGATTGAGGTGATTTCTAAACGTCCACCTCCAACTTCGGTGAAGGGTGTGCGGAGTTTCTTAGGCCACACGGGTTTTTACCGGTGCTTCATCAAATAATTCTCTAAGGTGGTGAACCCGTTGTGAAAGCTTCTTGAGAACGATGCTAAGTTTAAATTAAATGATGATTGCATGAGAGCTTTTGAATTGTTGAAGCTCAAGTTGACAACTACTCCCATCATCACCGCTCCAAATTGGAGTGTACCTTTTGAACTCATGGGTGATGCAAGTGACGTAGCGGTTGGGGCTGTTTTGGGGAAACGCATCAACCAAATTTTTCATACGGTCTGCTATGCTAGTAAGACTATGAATAGTTCCCAAGTCAACTATACCGTTATGGAGAAAGAGCTCCTTTCTATTGTGTTTGCAATTGAGAAGTTCCGCCAGTACTTGATGGGTGCAAAAGTCATTGTCCTCACGGATCATGAGGCGCTTTGTTATCTTATGAGCAAAAAGGACTCCAAAGCTCGGTTGATGATATGGGTGCTCCTCTTGCAAGAATTTGATATTGACATCCAAGATGGGAAAGGTTGTGAAAACCAAGTGGCGGACCACTTGTCTCGTTTGGAGGAGGAGGGGAGGCCGAATGATGGCCCAGAAATCAATGACTCCTTCCTTGATGAGCAACTCTTGGCAATTTCAATGAAAAAGGTGTTGTGGTTCGCTAATCTACCAAATTTCCTTGTGAGTGGAATCATTCCGGATGAGTTTTATTCAAGCCAAAGGAAGAAGCTCAAACGGGATTGTCAAGATTATTATTGGGATGAACCATACCTTTTTCGGATTTGTACGGATGGGGTTATTAGAAGATGTGTACCAGAAGAAGAGCAAGGTAAAATTATTGGGGTTTGTCATTCTTCGCCATATGGTGGTCATCATGATGGATCAAGAACCGCGTCCAAAGTGCTTAGTTGCGGTTTCTATTGGCCCACTCTTTACAAGGATGAAAGTGAGTTAGTGAAAAGATGTGATGAAGTCAAAGGGATGGTGGAATCTCAAAGAAGAATGAAATGCCTCTCACAACTATTTTTGAGATTGATATTTTTGATGTATGGGGTATTGACTTCATGGGCCCTTTTGTGAGTTCTTGTGGAAACACCTACATCTTGGTCACGGTGGAGTATGTGTCCAAATGGGTCGAGGCCGTTGCTTTTCCAAACAATGAGGCGAGAAGTGTGGTGGCTTCTTAAAAAAAAGATAATTTTCACAAGGTTTGGTACTCCGCGCCCAATTATAAGCGATGGGGGGTCACAATTTTGCAACAAGGCTTTCGACACTTTACTTAGTAAGTATGGTGTTACTCACAAAGTCACGACTCCCTATCACCCACAAGCTAGTGGGCAAGTGGATGTCTCCAACCGGGAGATAAAAATTAATTTTTCCAAAATGGTGAATGCTATTCGGATGCATTGGTACAAGAAGCTTGATGATGCATTATGGTCTTATCGGACGGCTTACAAAATACCTATCGGAATGTCACCATACCGGTTGGTATTCGGGAAATCTTGCCATCTTCTAGTGGAGCTAGAGCACAATGCCATGTGGGCTCTAAAGAAGTTGAATCTTGATTGGGATGTAGCTGCTAACTTGATGGTTTCACATTTGAATGAAATGGATGAGTTTCGGTACCATGCTTATGCAAGTTCGTCCTTGTACAAAGAAAAGATGAAATATCTTCATGACAAATACATTTGGAACAAAAAGTTCAAGGTGGATGATCTTGTATAATTGTTTAATTCAAGGTTGAGAATGTTTCCCGGAAAGCTAAAATCCAAATGGAATGGTCCTTTTGAAATTGTGGGTATGACACCTTTTGGTGCATTAGACTTGAATAATAAAAACAATGAAGTATTCCGAGTCAATGGACACCGGGTGAAGCACTACTTGGGAAAAGTTGGAGATGGCAACGTCGTGGCGGCCATTCATTTCACTTGAGGGTATTCTGTGTCGTGCCACGACGTTAAATCAGGCGCTTCTGGGAGGCAACCCATGTTTCTTTTCCTTTTTCTTTTGTAGTTAGGTGTTATTTTTGTTCTAACTTGATTTGAAGTGTGCTACAGGGATGAGTGTGACTTGTAAGAATTGTGGACAAAATATAGCTAAGTATTCAAGAATTGTGCGGACCGCACATTTCTATGTGCTATAGCAGAAGAGAATTGCGGTCGCACATTCCTCTTGTGGACCGCACAATTGAGATGTCAAAAATAACAACCCTATGAAGTTTAAGCCTGTCAGTGTAGAGGTCGATCTGCGATCGCACGAGAAATCTGCGGTCACACCTGAAAATGTACGGACCGCAGATGAAAATCTGAGATGAGGTACCAGGTAATAGAGTGCAGATCGCATATGAAAATGTGTGGCCATACTCATCCTTCTTCCCCTTAACAAACCATTAGTATACTTTAGAGAGTTGACTCGGAAATCCGAACTAAAAATTATGCTATGTTGAATTTTTTTGGAGATTTCATCTGTCCACACACACATCCACTTTGATCATTCACTCATTACAGTCACTCTATCTGGTATGCTTCAATTTCACGCTAATCGTTTTAGTTAGTTTAATGTGTAGATTTTTAGTTCATATTAGGCCATTTGTTATTCGAGATTAATTGTGTGTCCATGTGGGGTAAATCTGAAAACTGGGTTAACTTGATACATGCTCTATGGGGACTGAGTTCATGAAATTTCATGTTTTTATAATGTTTCCATGTCTAATTGTGCGAGAATTTGAAAAAACCTAACTAGACAAATGTCACGCCCCCAACCTGGGGGGCAAGACCGACACCCAGTGCCTCACCTATCCTTGTATACCAGCTTGCAATTAAGGGACTTTGAACGTATGATATCATACTTTGGCCATGGGCCACATTGCAAGACAACTGTGAATGTTGGCTAGATATCAATATAAAACTGGGCCGACAAGGCCGTCATAATTATTACAGCTGACAAACCAACCAAATATACATACAAGGCCTACAAGCCCAACATACTGCACTAACTGACAGGATATGTCTACAAGCCTCTACTGATGGATATACTGTGATCGGAGCAGCTCCCCGACCTACTCATAACATATATACATATATATACAAGATATACATAAGGTTCTAGACCCGACAACTCCGAAAGGCATGGAGCTTACCGATCAAGCTGAACTCGGGCAACACTTACTGAGGAGGTCTACCCATCTGTCTATCTAAACCTGCACGCATGAAATGCAGCGCCCCCAGAAAAGGGACGTCGGTATGAAATAATGTACCGAGTATGTAAGGCAATATACTGAAAGCTGAAACTGAACTGATAATATAATAACTGAAAGTAACTAGGAGTCAAAGATAATTTGAAGGTATGTTTACCTGCTGATACTGACTCAACTCTCAATATGGTACGCAAAATAGTTATCCAGCCCTATAAGGCTCAGTATATATATAACTGCTTTGCCGTAGTAGGCTCGCTCATAAGCGCTCGGCCATACTAGGCTCTGTATCTCGACCAATTGGGCTCGCTCATAGGCGCTCGGCCACAGTAGGCTCCGTATATAACTTACCATCTGATCAGAGGTTGCCCAATAGGGGCCTGCCCATCGATTATAGCTCAATGGTAATGAAAATACTGTAATACTATATATATAGATTCTCTGCTCTCTTGACTGGAAAAAGGAAATACTCAATTGAATATGAATTCCTGATAAGGAGAATATTGTACCTTACAAGACTAGGAAAATATACGTAAATTTCAGAATATGAATTTCTCTTTATGCCTCATTATCAAACTCGTGTAATTATGAGATCATGCCAAAATGAAGGAAGGGCTTAGCCTTAACATACCTGGAGTAGGGAAAAATCTGTGTGATATTTTTGAGAAGGTTTACACCGTACTCCCTTAAAATTGCAAAATCTCTGTCCGATTTATTAAAGACCCGTACCCTTCTATGTTAGCTTCAATTTGCCTTCACGTTGGCTTAAAGTAGTATTTCTATTGGCTTCAGAGAGTCTCATGGAGATCTCTTTCCTAATCCCTCAAAATGTTAGATATATGAAGCCTTTTAATTAGCTAAAGGTTATGTAGCTTTTTATTGAATTTCAAGGTTTTACTTTAGCTAGTTGCCACCTAACCCAACATGACTAATGATTCATTTGGTTTGGGTGGTGGCTTGATGCCATATGGGGTGGGTTGGGGGGGGGGGTTATTCTTATCCAATATTCAATTAACTAATTAGGTAATATCCCGCTACCCGGTAATTAACCAATTACCCGCATAATTAAGAATTGTCTCAAATTACTTAAAATTCTACTTATTTTTAATACCCTTTATACATTCTACTATCATGGTCATATAGTATCTTGTATGGTACTAATCCATAAATATCGGGTATTATCGCTCGCCCCGCATTTTATCCCAATATGTCAAACTTGGAGGAAAATTCATTTTCTTTGACTTGCTTCCCCTCTCACCTTCATGAATTTACTCATCACTTGTTTGAAATAGCATGATGCTTATAATCTCAAAATAATCCCATTCCCGAATTTACGTCGATTAACTTACGACGAAACTTTAACATACGAAAATGCAGGATGTAACATCATTCCCCCCTTTGGAACATTCATCCTCGAATGTTGACTGATGCACTTATCATTCTCATAACCCATAGCTCTTACGAATACTTTAGTGCTCCTATTGCCATCTAGGCAATTGTTCTGTGAATAAGTCCAAAGGCTAGGGCATCCCCCCCCCCCAGGCCTCTTTCTCATACCACGACTTGTGATCGGGATCTTTCTAATCTCGTAACTGTTGCTACCTCCTATCATGCAACCTGTACGATACTGACATTGTAAGTGTGCCTATGTGACTCTTCTCTCCTTTTTCCTCCAGCTTTTAGCCAATCTCTAGACCTTACTTTGTAAACATATACAAGGCTTAATAGGATGCCTCTCTGGGCATCTATAGATGTACTGAAGTTCTTCGCTCGGTACTTTGTAGAACTTGCGATTATGGTTATATCTTATTTCATATACCTGGTTATCCATTCACATGACTTTACTACATCTACGCAGGTCATACTATACCATAATTATTACTTCGATTTATCGTTACTGAGGTCTGCAACCAAATCCAGGTTACTCTCGTTGCTTGTCGTTAAGACTGATGGTCTAATCTCATCTCATACTGTTGAAATTTTATCCATCTATTGTTGATTCACCTTAATGTTGATTCATCATCTACCACTGATAACTTGATCTCTTATGTAACACCATCGCTAGGCTTGCATCTCATCAGGGACATCTGGAGTAATTATATTGATCCACCTAGGGGTGATACTATTCTTCCATAACCGTACTTTATAGCATCCCAGTGTGACTCACCTTATATGGGTATTTTAGTCCCTTACAGTTCATGAAATCCTCCCCCCCTTTTTTTCTCCTCCAAATTGTTACTGAAGTGAAGGCCGAAACGTCATCCTTTATTTGTCACAATTACAACCTCATTTTATTACCAGGTCAGCATTCCATTTCTTCTAAATGCTACTAGTCTTAGACTCCTTTGAGCTCATTCAGGCTATACTGAGCTTTATATAATTTATAGAATCCATCAGCTCTCTCTCATTTTCGTGGGCTTAATCCCGAGGGCTTATCCATTCTTGTCACCTTCTCATTTGCCCTTTCTTATCTTTACTCTTGTCTTCCTACAACCTTGTCATTCTATCATACTTTAGCTTGTGATCGATTCCATTATGATTTTCTGGAACATCAAGCAAGACATCGCATCGTCTCTAATTCTTCTTTATTATCTTAAATAGACCTCTCAATTCCTAGAAACCATAGGCTAGAAGATATGCCACTGACGTACGCTGCTATCATTCCTAGATACTGAATCCCAGCGCCTCTAGTCTTTTACCTGAAGTATGGACCACTCTCATCCTTCTATACTTGAGTATTTCTTACGTTGATCATCTTTACCTTACTTACTTTAAAATATCACCTCACATTCTTCTATCTCTCTTTCATAACCTCCCTCCCACATAGGTATAAATCACATCCACCATTTGAAGCTCTATAATAATACTTGCACCTCTGGTGCCTATACAATCCGGTGGGAGCTCCATACTGAATTCTTATGAGGCTAGTATTTTTCTAACTAGCTTTGTCGTAGAGTCATTATAGAATATGGTTGTTGTACTATCTCTCTTGCACCTCTAATATTAAGAGTGATCCTGCTATGTTCTCAATCATGATTCCTATAACTTCTAGGTTCAATAATCGGATTCCTGATTTACTTCGTTGATGTAAATTTTTAGTTTCCTCCTTCTTCTGATCAGCCTTTATATCGGCCTAAGTTATCTCCCGATCCATGGTTCATGGTATTAGTTATTCTGTTTAGCCTTTCATGGGCGCTGAGGAATTTGCATGATATAATCCTTTAATAATTTAATCCTTTGTTTATGACCTGGGCTCAATTCTTTCTTTTAACGTATACCAGAATCTTCTACGGCTGTTTATGTTGCCCGTATAAAACTCCGAACCCTTAAGTGAGTTCATAACGTAACCCACTCTGGATCATTGATCGAATAATTTCTTTTGTTCCATCTTAGCTTTATTTAACGTAAACTATTACTTTTGTTGGTCTTTCTACCCCCTTGTTGCGTGCATACTTATCTTATCTTAGTTCCCACGCATGCCGGAGGTTTCGTGCAACTCATATGATCTCGAATATTACCTTTAATTTTACTTCACATTCCTTAGCCGTGGTAGGTGCCACTTTCCTTTGGAGTGCTTACAATGTTGTTGTGAGATTGTTGTTACACGATTATTTCCTCTTTAGGTTATGGTGCTTAGGTTGCAGCCTTCTTCCTTATTTCCTCAGCTAGTCTTTCGTTGTAGTACTTAGGGAGAACCCTTGACTCTTGTAAAGTTGTGAGCTTATTACAGGCCTTTTGATGTCCTTCCTTGCTTATAATCATTCGTAGTTGCTTACCTCCATGCCCTTGTGCTTGTAGGGTTGCTCCTGAACTGATATTTGGACTGTCTTCCCAGTAGCACTTTCTTTTATCCCCATAACACTCATACAGTACCTTTAACTAACCTGACTCCTATTTGAATATATCTCAAGTATTATAATGACATTACTGCGGGGCTGAATTCCCCATGTTGGGGTTTATTACATTTATCTTGCATGATCTGCTGATTTGTCTGTAACCTATTGTCTAGTCATGGCTAGGCTCTTCCTAAATCAACTACTACTACTCATCGGCCCATTCTCATATCCATATTTCGCGTAATCTTTCTTGGGTTATTTCCTTATCTTAACTTACCTCACGTACTGGCTCTTTATCTATCAATAACATCCCGGGCAGGAACCCTTACTTCCTTTTCTTGACATCGTGCTTACATAACGTTCTGGAATCATAGCATATCTGTAACATTTAGATAAGTGCAATCTCATCCCTTTCTCATTTTTATCGCATTGTTCCTTTATTATTTCATATTCCCCCCTTTAGGGGAGTACTAAGACTTAGAGCTACGACGACCTGCCTATAGATGTTTTCCTCTCCATCTTTGGCGTCCTTTCGCATCATCAATGACCCTTACTAGCCTTGCAGTAATCCTTCTGTACCAAGGATAGCAAAATTCCTCACTCGTAATGGTGACACTTAGTGTAACTGGTACATATAGTCCCTTAAGCTTAACTTTGCTCACATTGCTTGCTTTAGGGAAGCGTTTTCCTGAATGACCCTTCTCTGAATTCATCATGGATCTTCTTTTATTGTCCATTCTATTACTGTCGGAACGTAATATGAAATTCTCATGATGCTGACTATTATCAATTCACTCAGTTCCTAATTCATGTTTAGTTTATCTTGTTTACCAGTCCATACTAATTTCTATTACTCTGGGGTCTAACTTTTCCTTCTGTTAATCACGTTAGAGTCGCGAACTTATTTTACGAAATGAGGATGTGACTGTATGGCCTATACTCTTTTGTTGTCTTAAGGTCCATCACCTCTCGTCTCTTTCTTCATTTGACTATAGATTCTGTAACACTCTACCGTTTCCATCCATGTATCACATCTCACTCATACTGCTTCATTATCCCTTTTCGTACTTCCCTACTATCATTTCTATTTATCACTTTATTCTGAAAACTTTAACAAGATATTCTTTCACTTTTACCTCCCCTTGCTCCATCTACTGGTTCTTCGGGCTGCCTAACATTCTCCCTCTACTAGGGATGGGAGCCATACTAAGGTATTATGTATCCCTTTAAGGTTTCCAGTTCCTATCTTTGTAGTACTCATATCTAGCTGTACTATTTTAGAGTGCACCATCTGGGTGTCTTACAAGGAAATCTATTAGCACATTTGCAATATCCTTCGGCAATGTCAACTAACGCGAACAATTCATCCACTATTTTGGGTCACTCTAACCCTAGCTGGATCGTGATATTATATCCTTCTCTTAAACCATATTTGTTAGCTCCCATAGAGCATAACTTAGATTGGTGTGGCCAATTATACATACCTTTGTTACTGTTGAAGGTAACTCAAAATACTTATATCTCTCTTCCTGAATGGTAAATAAGGATAATCTTTATTAGCTGGGTACCTCGTACCCTCTTTCACCTTGCTTCCTTTACTTGTTGAAATTTGTATTTATCTTCTGAATCTCTCATTGTCGTTCACCATAAAGGTGGATAGATATTCTTGCCTTAAGGCTCTTTTTCCAAAAGCTCACATGTCTTAGTACACACATGATCTGCTAAATATCTCATATTTATCCATCATAACATGATGCAAAAATCGAGTTTTTCTAACTCAACTCTTTCACAACTATATCTCTTACCACCTGTCTTTCTGGATGTAGGCATCGTCGTATTATGAATAAGATAGAGTTTAGGAAATTGAGTTCTTACAAGTGCACTCTACCACACTATCTAGAGTAAGAAGGAAGAGTGACAGTCCTAAATGCCCTGTAGCCTCCTGTTTATAAGTGTTGTGCACAACATACCCATAAACAAGACTCTACTAGACACGGCTTGTAGACTCCCTAGGACAGAACTGCTTTGATACCACTTTTGTCGCGCCCCAAACCTGGAGGCAAGACCGACACCCAGTGCCTCACCTATCCTTTCATACCAGTTTGCAACTAAGGGACTCTGAACATATGATATCATACTTTGGCCATGGGCCACATTGCAAGACAATTGCAAATGCTGGCTAGAGATCAATATAAAACTGGGCCGACAAGGCCGTCATAATTATTACAGCTGACAAACCAACCAAATATACATACAAGGCCTGCAAGCCCAACATACTGCACTAACTGACAGGATATGTCTACAAGCCTCTACTGATGGATATACTGTGATTGGAACAGCTCCCCGACCTACTCATAACATATATACAAATATATATATATAAGATATACATAAGGTTCTAGACCCGGCAACTCCGAAAGGCATGGAGCTTACCGATCAAGCTGAACTCAGGCAACACTTACTGAGGAGGTCTACCCGTCTGTCTGTCTGAACCTGCACGCATGAAATGCAACGCTCCCAGAAAAGGGACGTCAGTACGAAATAATGTACCGAGTATGTAAGGCAATATACTGAAAGATGAAACTGAACTGGTAATATAATAACTGAAAGCAACTGGGAGTCAAAGATAATCTTAAGGTATGCTTACCTGCTGATACTGACTCAACTCTCTCAATATAGTAAGTAAAATAGTTATCCGGCCCTATAAGGCTCGGTATATATATATATATATATATAACTGCTATGCCGCAGTAGGCTCGCTCATATATATATATATATATATATATATATATAACTGCTCTGCCATAGTAGGCCCGCTCATAGGCACTCGACCAAGTGTCTCGACCAACTGGGCTCGCTCTGCCGTACTAGGATCTGTATCTCGACCAACTGGGCTCGCTCATAGGTGCTCGGCCATAGTAGGCTCGGTATATAACTTACCATCTGATCAGAGGTTTCCTAATAGGGGCCTGCCCATCGATTATAGCTCGATGGTAATAAAAATACTGTAATACTTTATATATAGATTCTCTGCTCTCTTGACTGAAAAACGGAAATACTCAATTGAATATGAAGTCCCGATAAGGAGAATATTGTAACTTACAAGACTAGAAAAATATACGTAAATTCCGGAATATGAATTTCTTTTTATGCCTCGATATCAAACTTGTGTAATTACGAGATCATGCCAAAATGAAGGAAGGGCTTAGCCTTAACATACCTAGAGTAGAAAAAAATCCGTGTGATATTTTTGATAAGGTTTACACCGTACTCTCTTAAAATTGCAAAATCTTTGTCCGATCTATTAAAGACTTGTACCCTTCTATGTTAGCTTCAATTTGCCTTCACGTTGGCTTCAAGTAGCGATTATGTTGGCTTCAGAGAGTCTCCTAGAGAGCTCTTTCCTAATCCCTCAAAATGTTAGATATATGAAACCTTTTAATTAGCTAAAGGTTATGTAGCGTTTTATTGAATTTCAAGGTTTTACTTTAGCTAGTTGCCACCTAACCCAACATGACTAATGAGTCATTTGGTTTGGGTGGTGGCTTGTGCCACATGGGGTGGGGGGTTATTCTTATCCAATAATTAATTAACTAGTTAGGTAATATCCCGCTACCCGATAATTAACCAATTACCCGCATAATTAAGAATTGTCTCAAATTACTTAAAATTTTACTTATTTTTAATACCCTTTATACATTCTACTATCATGGTCATATGGTACCTTGTATGGTACTAATCCATAAATATCGGGTATTATTGCTCGGCCCGCATTTTATCCCAATATGTCAAACTTGGACGGAAATTCATTTTCTTTGACTTGCTTCCCCTCTCACCTTCACGAATTTACTCATCATATGTTTTAAATAGCATGATATTTATAATCTCAAAATAATCCCATTCCCGAACGTACGTCGATTAAATTACGACGAAACTTTAACATACGAAAATGTGGGATGTAACAACAAATTTGATCTGTACGTAATTTATTGAAATATGTGGCCGTATTTTAATTTGTGCGGTCCGCATGTGTTGAATTGGGGGAAATTAAGTAAAGAAGGAATTTGCGGGCACAAATTAAAATGTGCAGAACACAGAATTCCCTTTGCGGCCACAGATCAACACACTTACTATCATTAGAGAGTCCTCACTTTGAGATTCCAATTTGCGGCCGCAGGTCTACTTGTGCGGACCGAAAAATTCCTTTTGCGACCGCCCATTGAACAATTCCCTATCATCAGAGAGTTGGCATTTTTGGGATTTAGAGGTGCGACCTCAAGTCAAATTGTGCATACCGCACTTCACTTCTGCGGCCGCACAACAAAAATGTGTGGTCCGCAAGTCCCCATATGTGACCGCAAGTGAAATTATGCGGACCACAAATCACTTTCCCTGCAAGCATGATTCAAATGTACACCCCTACTGTATCTTCTGGATTCTCTTTTTGAATATCGAATTACAACTAACAATATTTTCTGCGTGATACAGACAATGGTTCGATCTAGAGGATGAGGCGACACTTCCAAATGGAGAGGTGAACCTTCTCGGGGCCGGGGCAAAAGTGCCCCCTTGGCCAGCAAAAGACGATAAGAAAGAAAGCACCAGCAGGCAGAGGAAGAGATGTAGATCTCTCTGAGTCTAGCTCATATGTCCCATCTAGGGAAGTGTCAGAGGGCAACTCAGCCTCTGTTCAGGAGCAGTCGGTCACACAGTCAAGGCCATAGGGGCGATACCAGCTCAGGGATAAGTCATCTTCATCTCACAGCATATTTGAGAGATCGGAGAGTGCTAGTCAGGCTTCTGAGCCATCGGCTACACCAGTCCATGAGGCATAGGTTTCTGCACCAATTCATGATATCCCCGATGATGGCAGAGGGGGAGATGCTACAGCTGCCGGCCTTGAAAGATCAAAGAAGAAAGAGGCTTGAGAGGACCGTTTTGTTAGCCTGGCCGCCTTCACCAGTTTCCATATTGTTCGAAAATTCTATGCCAATGTGGCTCACATAAAGAAAGGGATGAAGGTGACCAAAGTACACAACCTTAAGGTGAGGTTTGATCAGCATACGCTAAACGCATACTTGGGATTTGAAGATGTTGAGCCGAAGGAGTATTTGGAGAAGTGTGCACTGGGGGAGGAGATACGACCTTGGTTAGATGAGATTCTATCACCACCAGGGCCACCACTACCATGGATTGCCGCCGGGGTTCCCATTCAGCGGAACACTTTGAATTTTGAGGCAAAGGGGTGGCAGACATTTGTTTGCAGCAGGTTGGAGCCATGCCAGAACAAGACTCACCTTCCCATCCCTCGAGTAGTGCTTGTGGCTTCCATCATGGTCGGTTACCCAATCAATGTGGGTGTTGTGATGTCGGCCAGCATCTCAGTGATAGCACGACATGATAGCTCGTCACACCCGTATCCCAACACTATTGAAGAATATCTTACCAATGCAAAGGTAGAGCTAAGGGATTTTGACACAAAGGTGAAGCCGAAAAAGCCTTTTGATTGGTACTCACTTATGGATGCGAGCAACCCGAAGAAGAAAGTTCAGTCTCCTACCACCATAGGCCAGTCTGATGAGCCATTCGTGATAGTTTCTGAGATAGTTGATATGCCATCCACATCGGCTGAGCCTTCCCCCAGTGTCGCATCTATGCCTTCACTATCATCTACAAGTCCTACCACAGCTCTAAGGCCAGTGCCCATGCCCATGCCCACTGCACCACTATATGCACTACGAGTCTCCCAGACATTGGCGAGTCTCAACAACTAGATGCAGACAACTACTGCAAAGCTGTCTGACTTGTCCAGTACTGTTGTAGAATAGTCCACTTCTCAGGAACCTCGGGCTCCTTCTACCATTGATGATACACTAAAGAAGATTTTGGAGATCCAGAAGACAATCATGAGCATCTTGGTACATCACGGGTCGGTGATTGAAGAGCTGGGAAAGGAAGTAAAGAAGATGAGGAAGTCCCAGGCCAGGAAGAAGTCAGTGGATAAGCTCTGGAGAGAGGTGAACAAAATTTCTACAGCCGGAGACCTTCCCTTTGACATGCTGCTTGACCCACACTAGTCTTCCCCATATCCTTCAGCCCCATCTGCACCGGTATCACCAGCTGGCCAGTCTGAAGAGCCAGACCTTGCTACTGACACTGCTGAGGTAGTGTGTGAGATGTTCGCCAACCCAGCCTCACCTAGAGTCGAGGATGATGAGATCCAGTTGGTTGATCCGGAGGGCGATGACATTGCTGGGGACATAGAGATGTCCAAGGAGCCATAGGGAGTTTTCTTCATCCTTTCCTCCTTTACTCTTATTTTGCTAAGCATTGGGGACAATGCTTACTTTTATTCGGGGGGGGGGGAGTGTTGTTGACATATTTGGTACACTTTGAACATTTGGCCTGTAATAATTTGATGATACTTATTCTTTTTCTTATTTGTATTTATCTATCTTCCCTCTCTCTTACTATGCATATTCATTCTATCTTTGGTAGTTTTGCTTATTAGCTTCTTTATTTTTTCCATATTAGTTTTTGTTTTGTTAAGTAGCTTCTTTTTATGCTTTAGTTGATAATAAGCCTTTAGTTTTCTTAATGCCACGGTTCTTTCCAATGGTAGTTGTTGTGTGAACCGAGTGACTCGTACTAACGATGGATGACGTGACAACCTTCTTAAGGGAATGGATCCGTTTTTGTGTTTAGGTAATAACAGTAGTAGTAATGAATAAAAAGACCTAATTAAGTCATGCTCGAAGAGTCAACCATACTTCAATTGGTACCAATACACTTAACTATGTGCTTATGGTTAGAGATAAGGTTTTTGAAAGAAATAGCTCTAGTTAGTGATTTTGTGACTCTTGAGTTGACTTTAGCAATCATCGAGTAATTTAATTGGACCATAGTGATCTTTAAACTTGAATGTGGTCGTTGTGGGCCCTCAACTCTATCCTCTTTTACAATCTAGTTGCATGAGGGGTGAGATGAATTGTTTCTAGTCCAAGTATCTGTGCGAAGGGTCTAGAACTTGCCCTGAATGTGTTTCAAGGCGAAGTTTTGTTTGGTTTGAGAAGTGATTGTAGGCTTTCCTTGGACCGTTTGAGCTTTCTATTGCCAACCAATGTAGTTATCCCTAGTAAACCCCTTTGAGCCTCTAGTCTTTCTCATTTGATAACCGTGTATAAGCCTTTACCCGTTTTGTCGTGACCCTCTCTTGGTACCCGGACTTTCCTAAATACTCTTGTGAAATAAATGGCTTAAAACATAAGTTTGGGGGATAGATGAGAAATTTAAAAAAGGTATTAAGTCTCAAAAAGAGAAAAGAAATGATCTCTATGAAAGAGAAGGCAAGAAAAGAAAATAACAAAAAAAGAAAAAAGAAAAATGCAAAACGCGAAAGTGGAAGAGTTGATGGATAATTCCCAAACATTGACAAATCAAAAGGGAGAAAAAGAATGAAATGAACAAGAAAGAGTGATATTAAGTCTCTCTAGTCCCCAATGAAAAGAAAGTGCCTCTAAGAATGGGAAATTGTGAGCCGAGAAATGAAATATGGAGTGCTTAAGGAAAGGTGTAACAACTTACCCATACGGTATCCTACCCTAACCCAAAAGCCTTCATTACATCCCGAATGAAGTCCTACTTGATTTCAAACTAAGTGAGTTTACATTAGTGGCGATCTACATGAGGGGCAAACCTATGGTACTTGAAGCCATACTTGTGACATTCTCTTGTGAGAGATGAGTGAACCTCTCATAAATCTTCAGATTGAGTGCTAATTTCTTAAGTGAGCTTGGCAAATGAAAAGTAGAGGAGGAAGAGTTTGGAGTCCACCATGGCCTACATGATAGAACAAGAGTCCTTGATGAGTAAAGTCAATTCTTGAAGCTCAAATATCACATTGGAACTATATGTGCTTGAATATTTGACTTGTCGCCTTGTCGATAATACATGAGTAGTGTGAAAAATTGTTGGTCCCAACTAATGTGTGAATGGCTCACCTTTGACTCACTGAAATGACTCTTAACTTAGGAGGTGAGAACTAATTTAATTGCTTGAGGACAAGCAAAGACTTAAGTTTGGAGGATTTGATAAGTGGGGATTTTGACTACTTATTAGCACCTTTTTGCTTTTGTTTTAGTCCAAAAGTATTGATTTATATTCCCGAAACTAATGAAATTGTGCAAATTGCAGGAATGTTGAAAGTTTGGTCTCCTACGATGAAATCCGACTCAAAAAGGAGTGTTCCGAAGAACAAGGCAATAAAAGGCGCAAAAGCAAAGAAGTGCGGTTCGCAGAAGTAATTGCTGACCGCAGAATTCCATCTGCGGCCACAAACCAAGCGAAAGAACCCAACAGGATTTTGACCAATGTGCATACTACACATGAATTATACGGCCGCAAAATAGGGTATGCACTGACAAATGATTCCAAGTTCAGAGAGTGTGCAAAAGAGCAAGTCCTAAAACCTTGCTGAAGTGCGGACCGCACAAGAATTGTGCGGCCGCAGAAGTTGCTTAGCAGCTGCAATCTAGAAATATGTGGCTGCATAATCTCATCTCCTGCCAATTGAAGAAATCTGTAGACCGCACATGGAATTATGCGGCCGCAGAACCTCCTGAGGGACATTTTTGTCAGCAAATTTTGGCCCAATATAAATAGAAGAATTTTAGGTCAAGTTTTGAAGTAAAAAGCTGTTGTAGCCGTTACCTTTTTCCATTTTAGGAAGTTTGTGATTATCTTAGTGTTTAATCATTATATTTTATCATTTTAATCTTTGATTATGAGTTTAATTAGCTTATGTTCTTTATTTTCTTCAATTCTCATAATGAGTAGCTAGATTCTTACTAGGGTTGTGACCCAACCCTAGTGTGTAAACCTTATGAGTATTTAATTTAATATTTTTTTTATGATTGGGTGTTGATTATCTAGCTTAGTTCATGCTTCAATTTTAGAATTAATGGTTGCAAATATTGATTCATGCCTTTTTGACTTAGTCTCTACATGAGAAAGAAGGACCTAGTCTAGGATAACTTGGCTAACAATGAATTGGGCTAATTGAGAGTTTGATTGGCCTAATTAAAGGGTTCAAACTAGAGATAGTAAGAACCCGACTTGAGCTCACATCAACTATTTTGTTTGATACCCATTTGAATTTGAGAAAGCCAAACTGGGAAAAATCACTCTCTGACCGAGAGGTATTGAGTGGGTAATGTAGAGTTGAGAGCTATAATACACCCCAATCAACAAAACAAGTATTAACGTATTTAACCCATTAGACGAACACCTAGGTTATGGTCACATCCTTAGGCTTTTAAACTATTTGAAAAAACACAAAAAACAATCGTTCATTTCTAGTTTCTTTTACTTAGCTTACAATTGATAGAGTAATAGTAGAAGTAGAAATCAAAACTCATTGTGGAAGTGCAAATTTAGTTAATCCATTCGCTTTCTTCAAGTATATACTCCTAACACCCCTTATAACTCCATGTGGATTCGACCCCGACTCATAGTAGGGTAATTTATATTTCATATGGCCGTATCATATCTCTTATCGAGGTATGTTGTGGACGTCATCAGTGAACCCATGTTACCCCAATCCACATAGGCCCGACGATACCATCCCAATTGAAAATTACTTCTTCCACCCACACTGATAACCTTAGAGCTAAATTTCTCACCTTCCGATCATTTCCAAGAGACCCGATTCTCATATCGACACACGTTATCAGCCTCAACCAGCTGCAATAACTCATGCCTACACCCACCAGGTACAACCACACGACGTAAAACATCACACATATGCCTATAATAACATCTATGATCACAATAGTTGCCCATAATCAAATCCAACACCTCCAATTAACCTCATATCCGCTATAACCCTGTTCCAAACCTTCACAACAATGACAACGATGCAAAATGAAGACCTCATAACTATTCACCCGAAACAACAAGTCATATCTAACGCCCCCTATGCATACACCTCGCAAGCTAAAGCCCAATAAGTACAACACGAATATGACTGGATATACAAGGAAACACATGAAAGAACTATTAAACAAGCCCGACACGCACAACTCCCTATCAGTAGTATACTACGAATTAATTCCACAAGGGAGAATCAAAGTATACAAACAAATCACAAGGATCTCATCCTAATATAACTTCTTCGTGGCTCGCAGCCCAGTCCAAACATAACAAACCTCATGGAAACACTAGGACCCCATCCTCAGCTCTGAATCACAAGTAGTATACACATCATACCAACTGAAACCTTCCACTAATTCAATTCCACTATCGATCTCACAACACATACTGAACCCCCATACCGGTAGAGCATCTAAATCACAAATTATAACCAACCATCCCGAGATCACATCAAAAACTACCGTACTAGGTAATAGGAAGTCACTTCTAGTCTCATAGCTCTCAATAATGAATTAAAACAATACGATAGACACGAGCTACCACTATATAATCTCCCAACATGGGCAAACACATAAGCAGAGTACCAAATCACTAAACTCACCCATATATGAAGCAAGGTAAGAGGAGTCACCCCGATAAGCAGAACCAAGTCAAAATAAGAATAATTCTCCTCTATAATAATCAAAACCATACCTGTAACAACACCACCTGGTGCAACGGCCTTAACTTACCGTGAAAGTACATCAATGGGTCGGGCCTCCCCCTCTTGGGCGCCCTTTACTCGCCTGGCCTGCACCCCAAGCTGGTGGTGCAGGGATATCAGCAACTGGAGTAGAACTCATATCCTGAATACCCCGCTGTGACACATCTGTCCAGAGTCTGCGATACTATCTCACCATATGGCTGGTATCTCCACACTCAAAGCAACCTCACCATTGGCATGGCTGTGCAAGCTATCCGGCACGGGCACTCTGAGACTCATGGATATCTGAAGCATCGCGCGAAGCCTGAAGTGCAAACTAAACTGGCTAACCCACAAAACCTCTACCATGGCGTACCCTGCCTCCAAAATAGGGACTAGTAGATCCTCCCAGTCCATGAGGCTTCTTAGCCTCCCTGTCTTCTCTCTCTTGACCCTGCATGTCCCCTTCACCTGGTCTCGCATGCCCTCTAATTGGCGAGCGATCTCCTCCACCTGCTGAAATGGAACATCCGTCTCCAACTCCCGAGCCTTGCTGAACCGGATATCATGATTGAGCCCCTCAATGAATCTGTGGACTCGCTCTCTAACTGTATTAATCAAAGCAGGTGCATGTTTGGACAAATCACTGAATCTAACAGCATACTCTGACACCGACATAGTGCCCTGGCGTAGCTGCTCAAACTCTGTGCGCCAGGCATCCCTAAGAGTCTGGGGAACAAACTCTCCCAAGAATATCTCTGAGAATTGAGTCCATGAAAGTGAAGCTGCATTGGCCAGGCTACCCAACTCGTACGTTCGCCACCATTGATATACCACTCCCTTAAGCTGGAACATAGTAAAAGCAACCCCACTCGTCTCTACAATACCCATAGTGCGGAGAATACAATGGCACTCCTCTAGGAAATCGTATGCATCCTCTGAATCCAAACCACTGAAGGTAGGAGGGTAATACTTCTTGAACCTCGCAAGTCTAAGTTGTTCCTCCTCAGATGCTGCTGCCCTAACCATGGGCTAAACTAGAACAACAGGCTGTGTTGGTATGACACCTGGAACCTGACCAACATGGACTCGCTGCTCTGGAGTACGGGCGGCGAGAGTCTGAGCTCCTCCCCCAGTCTGTGAAGTAGCTGGTGCAAATGGAATTAACCCCGCCTGAGTTAAAGTACCAAACATGCTTAGGAACTGTGTTAAGGTCTCTTGAAGTCCGGGGGCAACCACGGGCGCCTCCGGTGCCTGTCCCTCAACATGAGCTACTGACGGCTCCTCACTAGCTGTAGCACATTCTCCTCCTCGTCCCTTGCCTCTACCCCGGCCCCCAGCAACACCGGTTCGGGGGGCAGCGCCATTAGTAACTACAGCTCGTGTCCTCACCATCAGTGAGAGAATATAATGACAAAGGCTCAAACACTGAGATCAATAAATTCGCACGATAGGAATAAAAGAAGTGAAACTATCCTAATAGTTCTGTAGCCTCTCGAAGATAAGTACAAACGTCTCCGTACCGATCCGTAAGACTCTACTAAACTGGCTTATGACTCGTAGCACCTATGAACCTAGAGCTCTGATACCAACTTGTCACGACCCCAATTTTCCTCCGTAAGATATCGTGATGGAACCTAGTCTTAGGGATACCTAAGCCTAACACATACTGAATTACTGGCAAACTCAACCAACAACTATTAAACATGAACAAATATTTTCTATACAAAGCTTACAATCCCAAAACTGGTAGTACAAGTCATAAGCTCTACTGATTTTACTAGAAAGTCTTCTAAGTACAATTCTTCATAATAGAAATAAAATGTACAAGTACAATATCAAAAGGTGACTCCGAGGCATTCGAACACGACGGTAGGTATACCTTGAGTCTCCACAGCAAAGTTCGAACAGCTAGCCAATGATCAACTAACTCCGTAATACCTGGATCTGCACAAAAATATAGAGAAAGCATAGCATGAGTACACCACGGCGGTACCCAATAAGTATCAAGACTAACCTCGGTAGAGTAGTGACGAGGGACAGTCAAAACACCTACTAAACTTAATAACATGTACAAGTATGAATGTGAAACTAACAGGGAACAATATTAACCTAAAGCTAAGCATGATAACAATAATGAAACAATGCTGGTAATAGGAAACTAAAAGCAGCAATTAGCAACGAGACACAACATATAATAACGTGTGAAGTAAGCTGGATACAGTTTAAGTCCGATGAAACCAAGTAAGGAAAAACAAGCAACACTCAATAAGAGCAACCACTTTTCACATGATTTGTTTAAGGACTTTCCCGAGGTACTCCACCTCATAGTCACATTTCACGGGTCCCAACTCATGAACCCTAATCACTTGGAATTTCGTGCCATATTACAATTCATAACTGCACAGACGACGCACGTGCCAAGGGAGTGACAATATCAAATATCTGCACAAATAACTCACGTGCCAACAATAATAATGATTCATGACCATACGGACAACTCACGTGCCAATAGAACAACTCTCACACATAAGGCAAGTAAACGGGAGTACATGTAAATGGTCAATAACATCAGTATTCATCTTCTTAAAGCGATATGGGTGATTAATTATGTGTATACTTGTGCAAGTGTTCTATCCCAATTCAAGTCAACAAGTAAGAGTAGAGACAATGAATGGCACATAAGAAACGAACACCACAAAATGTACAAGGTATAACTCACACAAGGTAGGCACACCACTACACAAATATCAACAATAACAATGCCCCCAGGCCATCACAAGTCATCACAAATCATTCCCCGACATAGCCTATCTTGTTTCGCCGCGTGCGCAATAATAAGGTAAATGCCCGCCTTGTCTCGCCGCACGCGCATAATAATATTCCCACCTTGTCTCGCCACATGCGCAAACCCACATATATAGCCCGTCTTGTTATGCCGCATGTGCAAATATCAATAATAACAACGGCACAGACAACTCACGTGCGAACACCCTGGCAATCCTCTCAACAATACCACGTTTGCCAAAAACATAACAACACAATAAAATGACTTTCACAACATGTGCCTATATGCCAGAACATTTCCTCAAAACAGTTTTAATACCACAGCCACGCATAGCCCTCGCCTCAACAACACTGAGTACAATAACAACAACGATAACACAAGAGTACAGCAAGTAAATCAACACAAGAACTTCAGAACACAAAAAAAATGAAAGAATGAGCTCACACAGAAAGACACAATAGGGAATAATGGTCTAAACAAGAATAGCACAACAGGGAGAGATAATTTGTAACAATGATTCCACATGAGTGTAATTCGACGATAAGAGAGATAGCATGAATCAATGACCCCAAGTAAGAATATGTCAATAATGAAAAGGATAAGAAAACATTAATTAAGGCTAAGGAATTACGGAAGAAATAATAATAACTCCAATTAAGGTTAAACAATTACTGAAAAAATAATAATAACTTCAATTAATGTTAAGCAACTACGGGAAAGACAACAAGGCAATAAAGAGGCAACAACTTCAATTAAGGCACATAAGAGTTTAATTGGCAACAAGGGTAGAACATGAATCAATCAATTCTAAATAAGACACGTAAGGGTAAATTTAGTAAATAGAGGAGTTAACATGCTAAAACAACTTCACATCTAATGAACACAAGAACTTAAGAGCCCTAAATGGTCAAATTTTCATAAATAAGTTCGAGTACGTACTCGTCACCTCGCGTACACGACTTTCACATGACACAATTAGCACAAATGACTCAAATACTAAGGGGTAGTTTCCTCCCCCCTCCCCACAAAGTTAGGCAAGATACTTATCTCAAAGAAGCTAGACTGTTACTCTAAAATGACCTTCTCGAGTGAAAAAACTTCGGGACGGCTCAAATCTAGCCAAAATAACTTCAAATCATAAATAAAACTCATAGGAAACGATTCCGGATAATAAAGCTTCAATCTTTAACAAAAACTAAGAAGTCAACCCCGGGCTCGCACCTCGGAACCCGACAAAATTTACAAAATCCGTACACCCATTCCGATACGAGTTCAACCATACCAATATTATCAATTTCCGACATCGAATCGCCCTTCAAATCCTCATTTTATATTTTGAAAGATATTTACAAAATTTCTCATTTTTTTCCATTCAATTCACTAATTTAATGATATAAATAAGTATGAAATCATGAAATGTAATCAATTTCAGATATGAAACACTTATCCCAATCGAACACGTGAAGAACCCCTCAAAATCGCTCAAATCTGAAGTCTACAACTCAAAATATGATAAAAATGGTGAAACCCCCGTTTTTAGAAACCTCTCCAGGCAAGTCGCATTTGATACTTAATATTTATAAATTGCATTTGAAACCTGAAACTTATAAATCGCATTTAACAACTGCGATTTGCCTCTGTTCCCATAAATACCAGAAAAATAGAGTCTTTCCCAACACGAAAATGGGCATAACTCTCTCATACGACCTCGGAATGCAACGATTCTTGTTGCTATGGTTCTGTAATTACGATACGGATCTGATAGTTCAATCGAATCACAAATCAAAGGTCATTTGCATAATGTGGTATCCTTTATACCAAAAGAAATGACGCCGAAATATCAAATAAGAGCGCGGCACAATCCAAACCTATCTGAAACTCACCGAGCCCCATGGGACTCCAACCAAGTATACTAACAAGTCCCAAAATATGATACGAACTTGCTCGAAGCCTCAAATTTTCACTAACAATATTAGAATCACGAATCGCGCATCGATTCAAGCCTAAGAAACTTATGAACTTTCGAATTCCAAAACTAATATCGATTCATACCAAACCAACTCCGATAGATTTTAAATTTTACACACAAGTCATAAATGATAGTACATACATATTCTAACTTCCGGAACTGGGATCCGGCCCCGACATCAATAGAGTCAACTCCCGATCTAACTTTCCAAAATCTTCCAATTTTTCCAACTTTTGCCAATTCATTCCAAAACGACCTACGGATCTCCAAATTAACATCCGGACACGCTCCTAAGACCAAAATCACCATACGGAGCTATTGGAACCATGAAAATGTCATTTCGGAGTCGCCTATATAAAAGTCAAACTCCGGTCAACTCTTACCGCTTTAGCTTCTAAAATAAGAATCCTTCTTCCAAATCAATCCTGAATCATCCGAAATCCGAACTCAACCACGCACGCATATCATAATACATAATACGAAGCTGCTCGAGACCTTAATCCACCGAACGGGATGTTAATCCTCAAAATGTCCGGTCGGGTTGTTACAGAAACTTTGAAAAGAATAAATAACATTTGAAACAATTATTATCAGGAAATCAATACATCAACGATTTCCGAAAAACAAAAGTAAGGTAAATAGTGGTTACATCCAATGTAATAATGTTCTAGGACAAAATATTACAAAAAATAAAAAAATAAAAAAATAAAGAACAGGAAAAAAAAAAGATTCCAAATGGATTGACCTGATACTAAAAGGAATGAAAAATTTAGTTGAGAACAGAAGGACTATTTGAAGGGGACTGACTCTTGGGTGCCATATTTACTAAAATGAAGATTATGGTCTTAAAAGTTATAATTATGATAGGTACTAGTGAGGGTGGTAAATATTGAGGAATTGCAAAAATAAGTAACGTATCAAATGATCTCTTTCCTTTTCCTTATTTCATTTATGATAGAAATTATTGGGGCTATCAATAAGGCTATAACTCATATTGAGTAATTAAATAATTATATTAAAATAAGGTGGAAAACCAAAAAATAAAAAAGATAAATGTGAATGAAAGCCAAAGAGATGTGTCACGTCTGCTTTTTCATTCCCTATTTTATATATATAGAGATTGTGTAATATTTAAAATTATTAACTAATTGATATAGAATACACGTGAGAACTAGTTTTAAGAAAGTTTGCACCATATCTACAAGCAGGTGAACATTTGTCATGAGAAACTTTGCACCATATAACCTATTTGACCAAGCTTTTGGGAAGCCAAAAATATTTTTTTCCCCCAAAAAGTACTTTTTTAAAAATTTAAGCTGTTAGGCCAAGATGAAGAAGTACTTTTGGCCAGCAGCAGAAGTAGTTTTTCTACTTTTGGGAATAAACAGAAAATTCTAACTTCTTCCAAAAAACAGAAGTAGAAAATTAATTTATTCAATACAAAATGATCCTTACTAAAAATTTATATTATTTAAATTATCCCTACTGATTTGAGTTCTTTTTCCCTTTTTGTTTCTAGTTTTTACTATTCTTTTAAATTTAAAGATATCATATACATGAATCATAATGTAACTTTTCAAATTCTTTATTGCCTTTTCTTGTTTTTGATTTTTCTTTGTGTAATGTCTTGTAACTTTCCAAATTATCTTCTTCTTTTTCCACACTAAAGCAAATTATCTACACCTTCTTTAGATTATCAATTCTCTTCTTACAAATAATCATTTATAATTTCTTCTCTTATAAACTATTAACTCCCGAATCTTTAAAACAGTTATCAAATCTAATTTGTGAAAAGTTACCTACAAATAGGTAATAAGTTTATAATTGCATCGCATAATCTATCTATATATTAATAAAAGAAGAAGAAAAAGCCTCCACATTAAGTCAAGTGGTAGCCTTACAGTAGGCCACTTGCCAATTTAGGACAAAATTAATTAGGTTTCATAATAATTAAATTTTTTTTGAATTTAAATTTTAAAAATAAATAAATTATGCATTATGTATTGTTAATAAGTAGTTATTCTTTTTTAATTTAAATTTAAAAATAATTAACTATTCTTTTTATGAAAATAATAATTTTTATATATTTAAAATTATTTCGATTTTGCGCTTAATGCCATCTTTCAAGTTTGACACTCACAATCATCTTGGTACAACTACCATAGCTATATCCGACGACATCCTTCTGCCAATAAGGAATTCAACTATTATGCTAATGAAGACATTACTGCAGAGGTTGAGGAAGAAGATGGGCCTTCTGGTATTCTTTTAGAAATGTAAGGCAAGCCTTCTACTAATATGGAGGCGTTGTGTGATAGAAGAGATGAAATTATTGAGAAATGTTATCATGTGTGAGTGACTTTGTTTATTATTTCATGGTGTATTATTAATATATAGTAATTTATGGAATAAATTTTTAATTCATACTAAATGAGGTATTTTGATTACTCAAATTATCATGTAAATAATAAGTAATTATACTAGATAATATTATATGCTTCGTATAACCATATATGCTATTGATTTAAATTTTTACTATGTATGTTTACTTTATGTTTTATATTTTAATTAAAAATAATAATAAAAGTCTCTTACGATAAATATTCATTTTTCTCTTTAAAATAATTATAAGACCTTCGTACTATCCTTTTTGATAATTTGACACTCAAAAACACTTTTTAGAAAAATCGGTCAAACACAATTTATTTATTCAATATTGCAAAAAGTACTTCTCAAGTGAATTGACCAAGCACAAACTATTTTTTGCAATAGTACTTTTGGATAAAAATACTTTTAAAAATAAGTAATTTTTGGGCCAAACGAGCTCTAAACACGAATGAAGAAAAGCAAAAAGATAATATGGAAATTGGAGTATTGGCTTCGCATTTGTAATTCTCAAGAGCAAAATGTTAAAATATCTGGGAAGTCGTATCCACAGTTACTCATTTTTGCAATTAATTTTGAAGATAAATCAATGATTTCTAATTCAAAACATAATTTTCGAGTTCAACTTGAAATAATTTTTTCAAAACTTTCAAATACACTTTTTCAACATGATAAATATTAGGCAAAACCAAATCTTCCAAAATATTGCTGACTACTATTTTGCTAAAAATTTATATCCAGATCTTATGAAGCCCAGCTCATAAAATTTGTGTAGTACCTTGTTCCTTCTTTTTATCTTTTAAATTAAACAATAATAAATAAAAGAAAAAAAAAGGAAAAAAAAAAGAGATTTACATTTTCTACAAGTTATATTTTGCCGGTAACGTCTCGGGTCTCCATAGAAAATCGGGTGACCCGAAAGTAAGATCCGAGTGATCAAACAATTCATCTAACGCTACGTATTCACAAACATTATTAGCATTATTATAGTCCACCAAATCAGCGATTCCCAACTCGAACGAGTCGTAATTTGGAAATCGCTCTTCCAGTTGCCATAACTCATTACTGATCAAATCAATCTCCGACGCCGCCGGTGGAGGAAGGCCGAGCTCGTCGTCGGAAGCTTCCAGAAGATACCCAAACTCCGGCTGAGACTCATCGGAGTCCGCCGTCAAATCCACAACTTCCGTCACCGTTGCCGCTGCCGGCGGTGCCGGCGAAGCTGTCATTTCTTCTTCGAAACTCTTCATGAATGAGTCGAAATCCTGAGTTGCGGTGCAAAACTCGGAGTCGTCGAGATCGTCTAAGAGATCCTCTCTGAGTCTCTTTACCTCCGGTGAGTTAAATTCGGACGCGTCCGAGTCAACTCGGACTCGCTTCTTTCTAATCAGCTGCTCCATATAAATTTTTGAAAAGAGATTATAGAATGCGTGTAATACACGTGCTTAAGCTTTTCAAAGCGGGGTGAGGAGAGAGGGAAGAGAAGGGGGAAGGTTTATATAGTGGAGACAAGGAGGAGAGAGAAAGTCAAGAAGTGAGTGTGAGAGAGAGAGTAATAGTATGACGTTGGCGCGTGGGTGGGAATAATTGTGAGGCAATTATGGTCTTTTTTGGATTTTCGTTTTCTTTTTAATTTTAAATTTAAATATTGAAATGTTATGTTTAAACGTGTTCATACTGTGTTTTTGAAGATTTTCTAAAGTGGTGGATTTGATTGAGAATATAATATTCCGTGATTAGTTGGTTTTGATTTCAGATTTGGAGTGCGGGATGGGTCGTAGGTCTACCTGGGATATAGTCAATTAACCACACCCCCCCCCCCCCCCACATCACCACGCCCCTCTCTCGCTGCTGTTTGGTTATTGTTGTAGTTTCGGGTCTTCGTTTTAGTAGTTGTTTGGTAAGTTTTTAATATCAATATTTTATTTTATCTTTAATAGCACTCCCTTATGAAATGACATGATACGAATAGGATCACAAGATTTAAAGAGTATTTTAAATATATTATTATACCATGTTAGTTTAAGATCAGTAGATTCATTAGTTTTTTTTTACATCGTTAAATTTAATGTCCAGTCAAATTAAAATATATAAAAGAAAACAATTTTTTTATTATTGTTAATGTTATTATTATTGTTACTGATATTTTTGCAACGTGCTTAAATAGTGTCATGGATAATGGAAATTCACACGGCTGACCTTAAACTTGTTTGGATTGAAGCACCGGTGTTGTTATTTGGATGGGGACACACATATTCTCTTTCGAGCAATTCCATTCATGTTTTTGGTTGCATATATTACTCAAGAAGTTTCCTCTTTGAATTATTTTCCTTTATTTGGTTTGCATTTCCCTTGAAGACATAGATTAGAATTTAATGTATCTCACCACCAAGAAAAATTAGGGAGTCATTTAAGTTTTGGGCCCATGGCCATCAAGTTCAACAGCAAAGATGCACTCTCTCTTTAACACTCTAAATTATAAATCATCTTTGATATGAGTGTAAACTGGATTTGATGTTATTTGGTAAAAATACATGAAAAATTTAATGACCAGGGTAGGTCTGTCGGTAACTATGTATTAAAGTGAAAGTTCACATTTGAAGTTTCAGTCAATTATTTTACCAACTCTCCTTTGGTAAAACCTAACAACCATCACCATTTTTGGTTAGGGGTGGATGTAGCTTTAGCTACGGTTTCATCTGAACCCATAACTTTCGGCATAATATAGATATATAAAAATTTGTTAAAATCCCAATAAATATTATATCTATAATTTTAATAGTATAATGGTTTATAATGTTGAAAACCATAAAAATTGAATCCATCAAATTTAAATCATGGATCCGCCTCTGTTTTTTGTAATCTCAAGCTCAATTTGTTACCTCTTATTTTAGATTTTTTAGGTAGTTTGATAATTACTGGTAGAGTCAGATATTCTAATAAAAAATAACAACAATAATATACTCAGCATAATCCCACTTAATGAGGTCTGGTAAGGATAATGTTTACGCAGACCTTACCTCTATCTTGTGGAGATATTCTAATAAAAAAATTCAAAGAAATGCAAGAATGCCAACTTGGAATTTACACTTACAACTATTTATCCGTAAAACGGTATAGTTGAATTTGTTACGTGGTTTATAGACAAACGAACTGATTTGATACAAAAAATAATAAATAAATTAAATAAAAATATAAAACTTAGCGCTGAAATTGAGATAAATGATAGATAGCCTGGTTCCGGGACCAAGGCTTCCGAAGGCAACCATAAGAATAATGTTAGACAGAAAATAAAATATTATTTACCTTGGGAATAATGTATAGCATAAGTTTGTGAGAATTTCAACCATAAGAATAATGTTAGACAGAAAATAAAATATTATTTACCTTGGGAATAATGTATAGCATAAGTTTGTGAGAAATTTTCCGTTTCCTATAATGGTTATTGAAGTCACTATTTATAACTATACCTAGGGAACAAGGTCTTAGGATCAAGCCCCTCTTAAATGACAATAACGGGGGTCATTGATGAATATGTAACGGCAGACCATTAATGCCAAAATTCTCCGCAACGGCTGCTTATTTAATACTGAAGAATATTCTTCATTAAATGTCACCTGGTGACAATTACTCGTTTGCATCCGTTGATTCTATTCCCTTCGGGATCTACCCATTGCCAACTAAAGTTGTTGTCCTCGGTCTTGGTATTCACTCGCTTCATCTTCCATCTGCCTACGGTTCTATGTGTCACGCTATCATTCAGGCATTTAATATAAACCAAACCCTATACAGATAGTCCCCCTACTTTCCGATGGCACATCTTTGTGTCACCGAGAAGTTGGTGAAGATTCCTTTCTTGGCGGAAAAATTTTCTGAACCCTTCTGAAATGTTTCTGACACTTGATAAGACGTATTTCTCCTCGTATTTAATACCCCAAACACGTGTTACTCCATGATTTAGCAAATTTTTTGTCGGTTCTCGAGGTAATCATGGTCACGATTTTAGCCGCCTATATCTTTACTTATACGCCTCATTCTTCTTCTTTCATTTCTAACAGTTTCATAAACTCTTCTCAATTTCTTTGCATTAAACTCCCTTCTGCTTTCATCTCTCATTGTTCTTCTTTAAAAAAACTCTATTATCTCCACCTCATTATGGCTTTTTATACTGATTCTTCCAAGAACTCTGGTCTTTTTTTCGGTGGGGGCCAGAAGAGGAGCAAAGACAAAGAGGTCAATGTTGATGTTGATCCTCTTACGGTGAGCACCATCATCCCCAAACATCTCAACACAGCAAAGGACTTCGAAGAGAAGCTCCCCACTTCAAACCCTTACAATTGGGCTGTTGGTAAATATCCTTCTTCTATTCGCCCTTTCAGTATTTCTGTTGTGAAGGAGTACTGTGACTGCCACACCCTAAACATCATTGCTCCTGATCTGGTGGAGCAAGTAACCTTCACTAAGAAGGGCTTTATGTACGTTTATACATACCCCTTCACTTTGGGTCCATTTTCTTTGAGCGGGGGACTTAACCCCGTGATTTTGGAATTGTGCCACCGGTACCAGGTCTGTTTGGCTCAGGTAGGCCCCTCTATGTGGCGAACGGTAGCTTGCCTGGCGCGGCTGTGCTTGGAAATGAAGGAGCCTTTCACCTTGACTTATATGATGAACCTCTACTCCCCCAAAATCTTTTGTGGGGGAGTAATAAATTTCAGCAAGCATGGCCACCATGCTTTGCTTACCAGCATGGATGACGACAATGACCATGGATGGATGAAGCGGCTTGTCATCATTGCTACTAGGGTTATCATCCCGACCACAACTCCATCTTTCCCCGAATCCTGGAATTGTTCACGTAAGTTTAAAGTTTATTTCTTTCTCAGAAAATATGACGTTTCATGTCATTGCTAACCCATCTTCTTTCATTATTTTTAGCAACTCGGTGGACACCGCCAAGGGTTGAAGGCCTTGACTGGTGGGTTCATAAGATTCTGGACATCACCACACCAGAGACCTGCCAGTGGAAGGAGTTGGCCCCCAAATATAGGTGGAGGGCCAAGAACCACGGTAAACTGATTCTGCCTTCATTCTATCTTTGTACATAAGAAGATTAGCTAACCCTACCTTTTTGTTGGATTTAGGTCTCCCGCAAGGTTCTGTTTCCATTCCTAAGGAGGATGTTTTGGTCGATTCCGCAGAGGTTACGAGATTGTTGATGGAGGATCTCACCCGGACAGGTGCCCTCGTGTTTGCTTCCGGTGCAAGTGCATCTTCTCGGAGTCCCCAGCCAGAGAACAGCAACCAAAAAGGCGATGTTCTTCCTCGATCGAGGGTAAAAATAATAAAGTGAAGAAAGCAACACCCAAGCCGGCCACAGTCACTGCGGTTATTGAAGTTGATAGGGAAGCCAGTGATGAAGGGGCTTCCCTACAAAGGAGACAATGATCTTCATCAACTCAACAGAATGCTCAATTTGGAGAGTTTAGAACCCCAACTGAGGGCGAGCTCTTTGAAGAAATGGATTTGGTGGAGAATGATGATTCTCTCTTTCCGGTCCCAATTGCTGCTTCCGGCTCTATGAGCCCGGATACTGGGTCTCTTCTGCCTTCGGTTGATGAGCAACCAACAAACAGCACTGCCCCCGCCGCAACTATTTCTTGACCTTCAACACCATCAACTTCATCTCCCTCCACGCCGGCCATACCTTCATCACCAACAACTGCTACATCTCCCCCACCGGCCGCAGACGACCGAGAAAAGGTTGTCCTTACTCCCCAGTCCTTGACCACGAGAATTTGGGGCACAACTATTCGCCCCCTTTCGTAGATCCCAGGGGAGGAGGAGTGTCTCTCTCTTGGTGTCTAGTGAGTGCCATATGTTGTCAAGGTTGGTGGAACTTGCCAATTATCTGAAGCTGCTGGCTTCAAAGAAAGATAAGAAGAAAATACACTCTCTTTCGGGGGAGTGCATGATAAATAACGTCATGCACAATGCAGCCGCGATATTGTACTTGTTCTTTTTACTGCTTGGTTCTTCTTGACTTGTTATGACAGGGTTTTTATCTTTGGTATTTGCTTCACATGCCAACTTCCTTGCTTCCGAGGGACTTCAGAAATTGATCCTCGACAAAGAGGGACTTAAGTCTAAGCGGGATCAACTGTTGGCCAATAGGAATCAACTTGTCATGCGCCTCCCGGTATTAGAAGCGAAAGTCGCTGAGGCGAGTGATCTTGAGGCCCGGTTACAGCTTAGCGAGCAGGAGGTAGTGGCCCTTAGTCAAGAAGCTTCTCAATTAAATGCTCAATTCCAAGAAGCTAAGGCTAAGTGGTCTGAAGTTCAAGATGTCATGCTTGCTGCTGCCGATCGCGAGTCTGCCTCCATTGAACGAGTGAATAACTTGGAGGCAGCCTTGAATTCCAAAGCTGAAGAGGTTGTTGCTGTCGAGGAGAAGTATGTCCATATGAAGGATAGGTATAAGAAGATCATGGATCACAATAAGGTTCATATAACCACGATCCGTGATCTCGATCCTAGCCTTAGCGCCATGAGATCCGAGCGGGATAGCTTTTTGATCGTGGTTGATAGGCTTAAAGCAAAACTTCATCACCAAAGGGATTCCCTCATTATTGAAAAGACACATTCTATGTACCGCATGAGGTGAAAAACCTTGAAAGAGGCCAAATCGGGCATTATTGATATCGACGATGAGATTTCCAAGACCCGAACGCTGGAGTTAGCTACCCGAGAATGCCTCCCGGCTCATCCTGATACAACCGATTCTTCTAGTTCGGGTTCCAAGTCCTCAAGAACTGAAGAGGAACTTAAAGAGAATGATGATGAGGGCCAAGATCTTGCGCCGGCGGCAGATCTCCTGGGGTGTAGATGTTTCTCTTCCCCCGAGTTCTAGTGGTGACGTAGTTTAGATTTTTTGCTTTAAACTCTTTCGGAACCAACCCTTTACTGTGAGGGTTTTATGAGAGAGGGTCCTCTCATGTTTACGGTGCTCTTGAAGAGGACGTCTCTTGTTCATTTCGGCACTAGCATTTGAAGTACTTAGTTAACTTTCAAATGATAAAATCAATTCATCATTTGGACAAGAAACAAGATAAAAATAAAAGGACTTCATTTTATTCTTTCTATTTTCAAAAGTACATAAGCATCCGAGTGCTGAAAGAAAAGAAATTGCCAATACATATAGTTATTCTATACGACTTGTTTCTAAGGGGCTATGTGTGCAGTCCCCGGTCCCGATGAGACTTTATTGTTCCCGGGTCTCGCAGTCCTGGTTTTTGTGGCAATTAGTTTGTCATATCCTTATACTATTCCCCCTAGTGTTCGAATGTGAAGAATGCGAATTAGAATACTGGAAGTCTTGCTCCTTTGAGGAAAAACATTAATGAATTGTTGGATAATCATTGGTCGATGGCAAGCTTCATTTCCTATTAGGAACTTTGCCATCGAGCAAAAGATTATCTAAATACCCCCTAGTGGCTTGTAGGGAAAAAAAATACCTATGAACGGGTGAATAGCCTTTGATCTGATGTCAAGTTTTGCTTCCCATTAGGAACTTGCCATTGAGCCAAAGACTATTTAACCACCCCTAAGTGGTTTGTTGTTTCAATGCCTTGTCATTTAAATGTCTTATCTCTACTGATTATGTTTCCTTCGTAGTATGATTTCTGTTGCTGCCTCATTAAAACTTTGATAGAAAAATTCAATTGGGACAAAAACTGGGCGAAGGGATAAAGAGTGCATGCAACACATAATTTCCGTACTAGTGGTGCCTATCAATAATAATGACTTTTGAGGTGAGTCACGTTCTAGTTACTCGGCAATTTGACTCCGTCTTGGTTCTCTAATTCATATGACCCTTTTCCGGTGACTGTTGAAACTCGATAAGGGCCTTCCCACGTCGATCCCAGCTTTCTCGCGTTGAGCTTCCTGGTGTTCTAAGTTACTTTTCTCAAAACCAAGTCTCCCACTTTAAAATAGCGGAGATTGGCCCTCCGATTATAGTGCCTTTCCATTCTTTGTTTCTGGGCCACCATCCTTATGTGCGCCAAGTCCCTGCATTCATCAAGCAGCACTAATTTGACCAGCAATGCTTCATTATTTACTTCTTCGTCTGCCCGGAAGTACTACAAGGTCGGTTCTCCTATTTCCACCGGGATCAGAGCTTCTGCACCGTAAACGAGGGAGAAAGGTGTCTCTTTCGTGCTCGACTTGGCCATCACCCGATATGCCCACAACACTCCCGATAACACTTCGGGCCACTTGCCTTTGGCTGCATCCAACCTCTTTTTGAGCTTTTGAATATTCATCTTATTGGTTGATTCCGCCTGCCTATTTGCGCTTGGATGGTACGACGAAGATGTGATTCTTTTAATTTTCAGGTCTTCAAGAAATTTTGCGACCTTGGAGCCTTACTGTGGCCCGTTGTCGCTGGCAATTTTCTTTGGTATTCCAAACCGGCAAGTTATGCTTTCCCATAGGAAATCGACCACTTCACGCTCACCAATTTTTTGGTAAGGACCCACTTCAACCAATTTAATAAAATAATCAGTTAAAATTAGAAGAAATCTTACCTTTCCGGGCCCTGGTGGCAGCGGCCCAACTATATCCATCCCCCATTTCATGAATGGCCAAGGGGATAGTACCGAATGTAAGAGTTCTGCCGGTTGGTGCACCAACTGTGCATGGCGCTGACACTTGTCGCATTTCGGAACGAATGCCTTCACATCTTGCTCCATCTGGGGCCAGTAGTATTCTACGATAACTAATTTTAGGACCAAAGTCTGCACGGGAATGGTTCCCGCAAATTCCTTCATGAACCTCTCTCTTAGTCAGTCTTAGAGGCTCCTAAACACCAGGCCAACGGGACTTGGAACAACCTTCTATATAACTGCCCTCCCCAGAAGCTGTAACGAGCTGCTTTGGTGCGGAGTGCCCGGGATGCCTTCGGGTCTTCGGGAAGCTTGTCGTGCTCAAGGTAATCGATGATCTCATTCCTCCAGTACCAAACTAGGTTAGTTATATTTACTTCAAAATAACTGTCCGCATCTAGTACCGAATACATATGTTGAACAACGGTACCAGAATCCATCCCCTTCATATTTGTGGAAGATCCCAGATTGGCCAATGCATCTGCTTCTACGTTTTCTTCTCTCGGGATGTGGGTAATTGACCACTTCCTGAATCGTGAGAGCAAAGTTTGAACTTTAATCATATATTGTTGCATGCGTTCCTCCTTTGTGACCAAGATTCCATACACCTGATTCACTACTAGTTCGGAATCACATTTGATTTCAATGACCTCGGAATCTAGTCCTCGGGCGAATTCGAGTCCTACAATCAATGCCTCATACTCGCCTTCATTGTTACTCAAAGGAACAATTTTTATGGCTTGCCTCAGGGTTTCTCCCGAAGGCGTGATTACGACTACCCCGAGCCCGGACCCTTTCACATTGGAAGCTCCATCTGTGAACAGAGTCCAAACTCCTGATGTCGTTTCTGACATCATCACCACTTATTTTGCTGATGAACGCAGTAGCCCAGGACTAAAATCGACCATGAAATCAGCCAAAATTTGTGATTTGATCGTAGTCCTAGGCTTATACTCAATATCAAATTCACTAATTTCAACTACCCATTTGGCCAGCCTACCTGACAACTCAGGTTTGTGAAGGACATTCCGCAGGGGAAAGGTTGCCACCACGGCTTTAGGGTGGCATTGAAAATAAGGCCTAAGCTTTTGAGAGGCAACTACGAGAGCTAAGGCTAATTTTTCGAGGTGCGGATGACGAGTTTTCGCTCCCGTAAAAAATTTTCTAGCATAATAGATAGGAGATTGTGTACGTTCATCCTCCTGGACTAGAATGACACTTACCGCTACCTTTGAAACCGCAAAGTATATTAGCAATTATTCGCCTTCCTCCGAGTCGTCACACTTGCTAAGTAGAATTCGTCGAGGAGTTTTGTTGTCGAAATGATGCTTCCGGTTAACTTGGCTTATTCCAGCACTCTCCATTGAATGATGTTGGCTGAACTTCATGGGTCAACCAAAACACGTTTAATCTTGAAATATAAATCTTTAAAAGAAATTACCAGGGCGTCGTTGTGCGGCAGAAGCAGTTCATCGGTGTTTTCTTCTGTGAAGGTGATTTCGTCTTCGGCGACTTCCTAGAGTCTCTTGCCTTTGTCTTTTTCACTGTCGAGAAGGTTACACCGTTGATCTCGTCCCCCCTCCCCCTCCCCCCAAAAAAAAAAAATTATGTTGATATTTAGTCGAGGAGGGTCTTTCCCTATCTTTGAGGGCTTTGCGTTGTCTCGATTGCAGCCGTAATTTTTCTTAGCCCGGTCGCTTAAGAATTACCTGAAGATGGCGATTTTTCAACAGTGTTGCTACCTCCTCGCGCAGATGTCGGCAGTCCCCAGTTCGGTGGCTATTAGTCCCATGATATTCACATCATAAATTAGGATCCCTCTGGCTGGGATCAGATCTCATCGCCTTGGGAATCATGCTTCCTTTATGTTCCTCATCACCCATACCAGCTCCACTATGCTGACATTGAAATTATATTCGGACAACCTGGGATAAGTGGAATCTTAGGAACTCGATACCTCTTTATCCTGCAATGACCTGTTATTCTGGCCGCGGTCAACCCTTCTATCGGGGGCGAACCTATCCACCGACCGAAACCCCTTGCTATGGAATCCTTCGACCCTCTCGTAGGGAAAGAAATGACCCTTAGAAGACCGCCGATCTGCATCAAATTCATCTTTTGATTCATCCCTGTTCTTTTCTCGATCCCAACCTTTGGTTGATGCCGGAAACCCGAGCTGATCATCTTCTATCTTTACCTTTGATTCGTAGCAGTTATGGACATCCACCCATGTGGTTGCTTTTGAACTCGAGCAAGCTTTCTTTCAGCTTTCGGGAAGCGTCGGGGCTCTTCGGGTTCAATCCCTTAGTAAATGCCTCATCTGCCCATTCATGTGGCATGACCGGTAACAACATCCTTTCTTTTTTTTTGGAACCGGATAACGAAGTCGTGCAGCAATTCAGATTCTCCTTGCGAAATTTTGAATATATCCTCCTTCCGGGCCTGGACCTTCCTAGCCTCGACACGGGCCTTGATGAAAGAATCCGCGAGCATCTCAAAGGAATCTATTGAGTGTTCGGGTTACCATGTCAAGGCCCCATCGTGAGGATTTCTCCGAATTTGTTCAGCAGGGCAGACTCAATTTCATGTTGATCCAAGTCGTTTCCTTTCACCACCGTTGTATAGGTTGTGATGTGCACCCGAGGGTCCGAAGTCCCATCATACTTTGGTATGTCCGGCATTTTAAACCGTTTCGGAATCAATTATAGAGTTGCGCTCTATTTGAACGACAATTGGGTGTACTTCTTCGAGTCCGGGCCCTTCAGCACTGGTGGTGCACCCGGAATCTGGTCCATCCGAGCGTGGAACTCTTTCGCGTTCTGATTCATCTGCTCGTTCATTTCCTTCATGAACCGCATGAGCTCAGTTTTGAAGGGATCATTGCTGTTGTCGTTATCGGATCCATTGGCGATTTCCCTGGCTCCTCGAAGCCGAGCTCACCCAGTTGTTCTCAACTCTTTGTGCTGTTTGATTTGCGGGAGCGCCGAGAGGAACAATTCCTCTTCCATTCGTATTGTTGGAAGCACCTGACAACGCCTGCTTCAGTTCTGTCATTGTCTGGTCTTGCCTTGAGAGATGGTCCATGATGATCTTTTAATGCTCTTTCAAGATCCTTACTATTTCCGCAACGTGGTCGTCCTCATCATCATCATGAGTTGTCTCCCACACATGTCGGAGATATCGCCCACCATGGACCGGAGTTGCTACATCCTCCTCGTTGTGGGTGTCACTGGTCGAATCCTCGTGTTGAGGCAGATTTTCTTGTGCCTTAACGTTGTATGTGATGTTGACATCATTAGCTGCCATTTTTTACGATTTTTGCTATGAAAAAAGAATCAAACAAGTTAGTAATAGATACAAGGATCAACTCAATTACGCAGCTGTTTAAGCCCCACGGTGGGCGCAAAATTGTTTATCTGTAATATTGGTACAGTTGAATTTATTACGTGGTTTATAGACAAAGCGAACCGATTTGATGCGAAAAATGATATAAGAATAATGTTAGACAGACAGTAAATTATTATTTAGCTTGGGAATAATGTATAGCATAAGTTTGCGAGAGATTTTTTATGTCCTGTATTGGTTGTTAAAGTCACTATTTATAGCTATACCTAGGGAATAAGGTCCTAGGATCAAGCCTCTCTTAAATGACAATAATGGGGGTCATTGATAAATATGTAACGACAGATCATAAATGCCAAAATTCTCCGCAACGTCTGTGTATTTAATATTGAAGAATATTTTTCATTAAATGTCATCCGGTGACAATTACTTGTTTGTTTCCTTTGATTATGTTCCATCGGAATCTACCCCGTGCCAACTGAAGTTGTTGTCCTCGGTCTTGGTTTTGACTCGCTTCATCTTTCGTCTGCCTACGATACGTATCACGCTATCATTCGAGCATTTAATATAAATCGACTTTATCCTATACAATGACTTAAAAGAAGTTAGAGCCACTTTTATCGCTACACTAAAATTATATCAATGAGATTCAACTGTTTGTATATATACGAAAATACTCCTTATTTGTTTTTTCTTTTATTATTTACACAATATAATATTTTATATATGATGTTGCTCCACCCCGGTTGATACCATGGTAGATTCAAAGGTTTATCTTAAATTTGGTTCGTCGATGTCATCTGAACCATTATTGTATTTTAATAGTTACAATTCATTTTCTTTTCTTTGGGTTGAAGTACTCCTTAGGTCTGTTTCTTACCTAACAGGGCTGACTGTTTCGATGCGAGCCATGCCTAAAAACATTTCTTAAAGTCATGCAAATTCATTCATCTCTTACTAATATAATTACGGTTGTTGACAAAAAGTTAGGTTTCATTCCAGAACTTAAAATATATATCACGTTGAATTAGATTTGTCCAATTTTTTATAATATTCATGTATAATCCTCTTAGCCTAAGTCTAGTGCGGTTGTTTGTTCGATCACTAGATTATATTTTCCAAATGCTACCTTAGCTCTAAGATCTAATTTTATAACTATTCATTGTAATATGTGTAACAAATAAAAGATGGAGTACTTTATTATTCTAATAAAAGATTACGTTTAATTTAATCTTCGTGCATTCCACTCTTACAGAAAGAGATGGAAATAGTAAACCAGATTACGAAAAGTGGAAAGAGTGTTTCTTCATTTAGTCAAGGCTATTTGATAAAGCAACCATCCCTAAAGAACATAAAAGTAAAATACTTAAGGAATTTCCAATCTAAAAAGGAATATCTGCATAAAATCGTGGGGAAAAGTGAGGTACAAGACAGCTAATAAATTCTTTGGTATTATTCTTTCTAGCCTAATCCGGCAAGATATAGACCAAACTCCAAATTTAAACGCAACGCGTACGAGAATTTAGGTATGAAAGGCTCCTTTTAAAGACAAAAACATTAAGAACTGTACGAACAGACAACTTAGGACAATCTTAGAAGATATTGGAATGGTAGAATATTTTCATTTGAAATCATGAAATACCGGAAAAACTTGAAGTTTTAGGCCTTCGTGGCCTTTTACAATATTAAATTTAAGAAAAATATCTTTTTTAGATATCTTACGTATAAAAAAAAGATTTCTTATGTGTAAAAACAAATCTTTCATATATAAAACAAGAGATAGAGTCATAAAACTAAATACAAGTTTATACCGGTCCACAGAACCAATTGACCCGAAAAACTTAGCATTCTTTTTCGATATTTGCATTAAAGTACAACTTCACATACACTTTTATCACTTAACAATGATCAATTACCGTCCGTATACTATCACCTCAATTCATTGCTTAACATGGTAAATTAGTGTTATTTAATACTCTCTCCGTTTCGGTTTATGTGAACTTATTTCTTTTTTTATCCGTTTCAAAAATAATGACCCCTCTCTAAATTTGGAAACAATTTTGTTTAAACTTATAATTCTACCCTTAATAAGAAGCTTTTATAACCAAACAAATACTCGGCCCCCTTTTTGAATTGTTTAGGACCACAAATTCCAAAAGTCTTCATTTTTTCTTAAACTCCGTGCCCAGTCAAACATGTTCACATAAATTGAAATGAAGAGAGTATAAACATATGGTGTGAGCACTCCAATGACTGAGCCAGAATTTTTACTCACGGGTCAAAATACAAAAAAATAAACTCATGAAAAAACAAAGAGTTATCAATATATATTTATATATAAATTACCTAACCACACAATATAATTTTTCCAACAACAAAGATGTTAGTTGATACCCTTAAATACATGTGATTCCGCCGCGGCACAGATCTCCTATATATTAATACACTATCATTTTGGGCACCTTCTGTAGTGGAATGGCCAAGAAAGAAAGTGACAACTGACGATTCAAATTGCTATATATATTATTAAACAGGTTAAGGCTTAAAACTTAAGCATCTATTGAGTATTCATTGTGATGGCCAGCTCACTTCTTTGTTCTTGGAATTTGTATTATGTTTTCCTGTATAGATCAATAAAATTCCGACGGACAATGTTTATTCAATTAAATTTATCTCAGGCCAAAAATAAAAGTAAATTGTAAAAATTATTAATCTTAGAAAATTAAAATATAAATTGACTTTGTGATAGAAAATTTATCACTTTTGTTTTTCAATTAATTGATTATTTCATATTGAAATATTGAAATTGACGGTTTTCCTATTTCCTAATGCACATAAGAATATTAATGAGATGCCGGCAATGTTAATATGTTATGCAAGTGCTACCTGTAATGTATCATATTGATCTGTCGTTGATTTAGTTATATTAAATGTTGCAAATGTCATTTGTTAAAATTATTTTGAGTGCCCCGGAAATTAAGTTTACATAAAAGACAGAAAGACGAAATTAAAGGGAAAGTCTCGTAAGATAAAGTTGTTGGTGATGATGTAGAATTCTCACTCAATAAACACGCCCGCCCACCTTCCACGTGATGATTAGTTTTGGTTCTTTGTTTTGTGGAGGAGGTCTCAGTCTATTTTCTTTTATTTTATTTTATTGATAATCGGCTCATAAAAATAATCATTAATGCTTGTATTATGGTAAGCTATCTATATTATATCTATTGGAGTGTGTCCTTCCCATGACATACGTAAATATGTGATACCTTGTGCATCGAGATACTTTTTTTAATAATAATAATAATAATAATAATAATAATTATTATTATTATTAAGTGCATGTTACCTCTTACCCGCACATTCACGAAGTGACTCTTGTTGGGATTTTAAGCTTGTGTAGCTTAACGAGGGTGAATGAGAAATGGAGAAAAAATGAAATATTTGAGTTTCCCCTGGCAAAGGGACATTGTCCCATATCGGAGGAAGAAAAGGCTTTTGATGGGTATATATAATTGCTCTTCTTCTAGCTCTTAAAGAGTTAAGAAAAAGGCAAGCCTCGCGCCGTTGTCGTCATCGCTCGCTCGGTTCGGCTTCGGCTTCAGATTTGGTTAAATAATTAACGAAAAATTCAATCCGGAATAACCCATGACCCGCGACCCGGTTCGGTCAGGCCCGTTTTCTTTCCCGGATTATTTTTCCCGCAATATTTCAAACAACCCTTTTGCAACAGCCATGGCTGTTTCTGAAAGGTTGCAAACCTTTTCAGAAACAATGCCAGCAACTCTATAAATAGAGTTTTAATTCCAGAATCTTTCCTTACGAAATTTTCTGAGCTTCTTCTTCTTCTTCTGCACAATATTTTTCAGTGTGTTTTACGACCATTGAGTGGTTCGCAGTTCATCAGAGTTTTTGGTACCAATACACTGGTGAGTTAAATCGTTCTATCCTGGGAGGATATATTCCAGCACCTCGGGTACTTGAGGGGAATAATTTTCTTAAGGACACACTGTGTATTCAGTGGGCTCGATTTATTCCTATATATCCCTCCGTGATCGAGGGATATAGTGATGCAAACTGGATCACTAGATCATCTGAAGTTAAATCCATGAGTGGATATGTTTTCACAATTGGGGGTGGAGCAGTGTCTTGGAAATCATCCAAACAAACGTGCATCGCCCGTTCTACAATGGAATCTGAATTCATAGCTTTAGATAAGGCCGGTGAAGAAGCTGAATGGCTCCGAAATTTCTTGGAAGATATTCTATTTTGGCCCAAACCTTTGGCACCTATTTGTATACATTGTGATAGTCAAGCGTCAATAGGCAGGGCAGGGAGCATTATGTATAACGGAAAATCTCTTCATATACGACGGAGACACAATACCATTAGACAACTACTCTCTAGTGGTGTTATCACAATTGACTACATAAAGTCAAGAGATAACGTGTCAGATCCACTTACAAAAGGCCTATCTAGAGAGGCAGTTGAAAGATCATCAAAGGGAATGGGATTAAGGTTTAGGACAAGTCATCATGACGGTAACTCTACCTAGCAGACTGGAGATCCCACGAGCTAGGTTCAAAGAGATCAAACAAAGTTATGAATGACGGTTCAACATTATCAAATAACTCAACCCATTCTCGTGATGAAGACAATGTTCAGACAATGTCAAATAATTCAAATCATTTAGACTTAATTCATACTGACATTTGTGATATGAAGTCGACACCATCTCGACGTGGGAAAAAGTATTTTATTACTTTTATTGACGACTGCACTCGATATTGTTATGTTTAATTGCTTAATAGTAAGGATGAAATAATTGAAGCATTTAAGCAATACAAGAATGAAGTGGAAAATCAATTGAATAAAAAGATCAAAATGATTAGAAGTGATAGGGGTGGAGAATATGAATTTCCATTTGCAGAAATATGTTCGGAATATGGAATTATCCATCAAACTACTGCACCTTACACACCTCAATCCAATGGAATTGCTGAAAGGAAAAATCGGACATTAAAGAAAATGATGAATTCTTTATTAATAAGTTCCGGATTGCCGCAGAGTTTGTGGGGCGAAGCTATCCTTACAGCTAACCGAATACTCAACAGAGTACCCCACAGCAAAACGCAATCTATTCCATATGAAAAATGGAAAGAAAAAAAATCCAACTTGAAATATTTCAAAGTGTGGGGGCGTCTAGCAAAGGTATAAGTTCCTTTACCTAAAAGGGTTAAAATCGGACCAAAAATTATTGATTGCGTTTTCATTGGATATGCTACAAACAGTAAAGCATATCGGTTTTTGGTTCATAAATTCGATAATCCCGAAATTCACATTAATACGGTAATGGAATCAGATAATGCTGAATTCTTTGAAAGTATCTATCCGTATAAAACTAAATGTGAGTCGTTAAGTGAAAGACCTAAACGACCTCGGGAAGAACCAAAGGAAAATACTCCAAGTATAGAAGATCCAAGGCGTAGCAAACGTCAAAGAATATCTACTTCCTTTGGACCAGATTTTGTGACATTCTTGCTTGAAAATGAGCCTCAAACTTTTAAATCAGCTATGTCATCTTCTGATTCAGCATTTTGGAAAGAGGCAGTCAATAGTGAGATTCAATCAATTTTGGATAACCATACATGGGAATTGGTATATCTTCCTCCGGAAAATAAGCCTTTAGGTTCGAAATGATCTTTAAACGGAAAGTGAAAGCTGATGGCACTATTGACAAATATAAGGCAAGACTTGTTGTCAAAGATTATAGACAAAAGGAAGGCCTTGATTACTTTGACACTTACTTTCCAGTAATGAGGATAACATCTATTAGGGTGTTAGTGGCACTAGCGGCCGTGTATGGTCTTGAAATCCATCAAATGGATGTTAAAACAACTTTCTTAAATGGAGAATTAGAGGAATAGATTTACATGGAACAACCTGATGGTTTGTGGTAACTGGTAAAAAAAAGAAAGTGTGCAAACTTGTTAAGTCACTTTATGGACTTAAACAAGCACCCAAACAATGGCATGTCAAATTTGATCAAACAATGTTGGCAAGTGGGTTTAAAATTAACGAGTGCGACAAATGTGTTTACATTAAAAACTCTCCAGGTCATGAAGTCATTGTTTGTTTATATGTTGATGACATGTTGATAATGAGCAAAAATATGGCAGATATAAATGCTACTAAGCGCATGTTGGCTAGCAAATTCGATATGAAAGACTTAGGAGTTGCTGATGTGATCTTAGGAATCAGAATTCACAAGACTCCACAAGGTCTAGCATTATTACAGTCTCACTACATTGAAAAGGTACTTGACAAGTTCAAGTATTTGGATTTCAAAATTGCCAAGACTCTAATTGACGTGAGTTATGCACTTCAAAAGAATGAAGGTGAAAGTGACTCACAACTGGATTATGCAAGAGTATTGGGAAGTTTGATGTATATCATGAATTGTACACGACCAGATATAGCATATGCTATTAGTAAACTGAATCGGTTTACAAGTAATCCCAATCACATACATTGGATGGCAATGAAATGAGTTTTGGGGTATCTCAAACATACCCAAAATTATGCTTTGCATTATAACAAATATCCCTCCGTGATCGAGGGATATAGTGATGCAAATTGGATTACTGGATCATCTGAAGTTAAATCCACGAGTGGATATGTTTTCACAATTGGGGGTGGAGCACTGTCTTGGAAATTATCCAAACAAACGTGCATCGCCCGTTCTACAATGGAATCTGAATTCATAGCTTTAGATAAGGCCGGTGAAGAAGCTGAATGGCTCCAGAATTTCTTGAAAGATATTCCATTTTGGCCCAAACCTTTGGCACCTATTTGTATACATTGTGATAGTCAAGCGGCAATAGGCAGGGCGGGGAGCGTTATGTATAACGAAAAATCTCGTCATATACGACGGAGACACAATACCGTTAGACAACTACTCTCTAGTGGTGTTATCACAATTGACTACATAAAGTCAAGAGATAACGTGTCGGATCCACTTACAAAAGGCCTATCTAGAGAGGCAGTTGAAAGATCATCAAAGGGAATGGGGTTAAGGTCTAGGACAAGTCATCATGACGGTAACTCTACCTAGCAGACTGGAGATCCCACGAGCTAGGTTCAAAGAGATCAAACAAAGTTATGAATGATGGTTCAACATTGTCAAATAACTCAACCCATTCTCGTGATGAAGACAATGTTAAGAAATTGAGGTAAAACATTAAGGCTTTTTGATGAGTCATCAAAGCTTAAAGGTTTTTTAATGATTTGCTAAGTCTGGCAGGATATGAACAGATAGTGTGTCTACATGATTACACGTTTAGAAATCACCTATGTGAGTGTGAAGTGTAAGCCGCTTCAAGGGGAATGAAAGTAAATGCCCATTCTCTAAGCACTCATGAAACTAGGCGGTGTTCATGGCTGAAACGAACACAACCGTGAGAACCATAGATGGTTAAGGATTGATTGTCTGACTTATGTTGTCTAGGTATACAACAAAGCTCGACGGTTCAAAGATATCAAATCTACCGATTGACCGAGTATATCCGATATAATTTCACTACGAAAAGTTCAAAGGAAAATCTACTTATCCAGATGCAATTAATTCTTGCATGTAAAACACACACGCGTCTGTGCATTCCTTTATTTTATAGCCATTCCCCATTCATGTGGGAGATTGTTGGGATTTTAAGCTTGTGTAGCTTAAAGAGGGTGAATGAGAAATGGAGGAAAAATAAAATATTTGAGTTTCCCTTGGCAAAGGGACATTGTCCCATATCGGAGGAAGAAAAGACTTTTGATGGGTATATATATAATTGCTCTTCTTCTAATTCTTAAAGAGTTAAGAAAAAGGCAAGCCTCGCGCCGTCGTCGTCGTCGCTCGCTCGGTTCGGCTTCGGCTTCGGATTTGGTTCAATAATTAACGAAAAATTCAATCCGGAATAACCCATGACTCGCGACCCGGTTCGGTCAGGCCCGTTTTCTTTCCCGGATTATTTTTCCCGCAATATTTCAAACAACCCTTTTCCAACAGCCATGGCTGTTTCTGAAAGGTTGCAAACCTTTTCAGAAACAATGCCAGCAACTCTATAAATAGAGTTTGAATCCCAGAATCTTTCCTTACGAAATTTTCTGAGCTTCTTCTTCTTCTTCTGCACAATATTTTTCAGTGTGTTTTACGACCATTGAGTGGTTCGCAGTTCATCAGAGTTTTTGGTACCAATACACTGGTGAGTTAAATCGTTCTATCCTGGGAGGATATATTCCAGCACCTCGGGTACTTGAGGGGAATAATTTCCTTAAGGACACACTGTGTATTCAGTGGGCTCGATTTATTCCTATACTATTTTTCCAGAATTTATTTCGTTAAACAAGTATTACTAACTTTCTGTTTTATTTTTCCAGAAAGTTTAATTGTTTATTACAGCAATACAGAATTATAACAACTCTTCCCACCAAAATCCAGACAAATAAAAAAATCACTTAATATTATTGGTCTCTATTGGAATTTGAACTCCTTTTTTCTCTTTATGTTTAAGGTGTATGTAGTGTAATTTGTCTATTTTTATATATTAGCAGGTTAAGCTAGTTAATTTTGCAAATCAAACATAATATGATAACCCAATAAAATAAAATAATAACCTGCAATAGCCAATAAATTTGCTTAATGTATAAGAAACTGGTTTGCTTAAAACTTTTTTCTCGTTTAGCTCAAAGATCATTGTAATAAGTGTACGTTTATTTGAAATTTTCTATTTAAGAAAAAGAAGCAAATACAAATCAAACCTTTCATAAACTCAATAGTATAATAAACTAGAAAAATTCTACAGTTCAACATGTATGAGACCAAATCCAAGTTTTATGATAGCTTCCAGAAGGAATGGACCACAAAACCAAACCATATCTTGGTGGGGTTGTGGAGTCCCCATTCATGTTAGTATAATTTCCAAAACAAATAAAAATTCAACTCCTTGTAATGTCCATTGTACCCTTAAAAAGTTGTTGGAATTGCATTTGAATTTTCTTGTTAGTGTACACCTCCATTTGTAGCGTTTAATAGTATTTGATTTACTTAAAAGAGCTTTCTTTGTATAGTTGGAGGTTACCCTAATCTTGAAATTATAAGGTTAGTGTTTCAATTCTTGAAGGACGAATTCTAGAAACAAAACTTCTAAAAAATGACACATTTACTTTTTGGGATTCTTTTTGAAAAATAAAACCTACAACAACAACAATATACTAAATATATTCCTACAATATGGCGTCTGAGGAAGTTATTGTGTGCGCAGACTTTACCCCTGCCTTGTACAAGTAGGTTTGAAAAGAAAAAAACACGTGTGAAGAAGCCATATTGAGACTTGAGAAAAAGAGCCTGTCACCTCTAAATGTTCATGCTTCTTAAATTTTTGTTTCCAAATAGTTAAATTGTAAGGTCGTCTATTTGTATTCTCTCTTTTCTTGGGTTGTAAGTAAGATAAAATTGATAGTTAAGCCTAACGTTCTACTAGAAATTTGATTAAAAGAAACTCTATGCTAGGATTGGTATTGCTTAACTCATTGTTTAAATAATTAAGACCCTTTAAAACAAGTAGAGTTAACAAGAAAATATTTTGCTTTATTTATAAGTTTGTCTTCCATTTGTAAACTTGTAGTGCATATATGTCCGCCAACTTTGTATACTAGCTATTATTAGTCGGGATTTTTTGTTTCTTCTTCTTCTTCTTCTTTTATTTTTTATTTGACATTTTGATTCTCTTGTGTGCAATGTTTAGAAACTTCCTCAATCTAGCAAACTTAAACTGTTAAAATACCAATGGTTGACCTTCCAATTCATGCAGTCGCTCGACGTGGATTCCTTAACCACCAATTTTTATTTCTTCTTGTTTGTGGCAAATAATTAAGAACTTGAATTATTCGGCTCTTTGACGCTTTATTTTCTTTTAATTTTTTATTCAGTGTCCAATATTTGTATTGAAGTTCGGACTAATTTGAATTTGCCCACGTAACATGTACTAAATGAAAAAGTGCCTTTTCCTAGAAATGTTTTTCATTTTCGGACTAATTTGAATTTGCCCACGTAACATGTACTAAATGAAAAAGTGCCTTTTCCTAGAAATGTTTTTCATTTTCGGAACTCAAATTGGATACCACAAATTAAGAGTGGAAGCTTCGACACTTTAATTATGATGCCACTTAATGCTTGTTTTTGTTTATGTGTTTCCACTTTATTTGGGAGGGGAAGAGGTTGGTCGTTGTTGTCGGGGTTTCACATGGAATGGGTTAGGGTGGAGGAGATGTGCAATTATTAAAACCACTCACATGATCTTTTTTTCTTTCTTGTTCTTGAATTGACGTCGACATAATCACTACTACTATTATTGTTGAAGGAATTGTTAGAAATTTGATGAAGAAAGAAGAATATTAAAAAAAAAAAAAAAGATCAGGCAAGCATTTTTTGTTTTCGTCAAATATTTAACAAACTTCGTCTATTAGATTTGATGTGAAAAAGATTTAACTAGAAATACAAGAAAGTTCATCAAATCCTAAAAATTGCAACAACAAAAAACTGCGTAAGACACAAAAAGTAATAAAAATTACACTTCAAAAAGCTGCATAGTTCCGTGAAAATAGATCAATACAGCAAAAACTATACCTCCAAATATGAGTTTTCGCTAAATTATTTTTTTCTTTCGAAGTTTTGGTCAAGTCTACATACATAGTTTACTAAATATTTGACGAAAACTAAAAGTGCTTATTTTTAATAAACTTAAATGGCCAAAAACTACTCAAGATTATATTTATGGGACTATCTTGAACCTATCCCTAAACATAAGGGACTAGTTTTGTCACTTCCTCTCTTTTATCTATATCTGACTATATTTATATAAAAAACACACAAGACTTTTAGCGAAATATCGTTTGTCTTTTATATCCTTTAAAAATAAATTTCATAGCAGAACAAAATCATAATTTAATCATTTTATAATATTTAGAAAGAGAAACTTAATAATTTCTAATACATAGGAATTCAAAATCAACTAAATTTTGATTATTAAATCTGTACGTAGGAAGTCCTACTAATTACAAGTTTAAATTCAATTCAGATTTACCTTATAGTGATGCTAACGGAATGTAGAGCTTGAAACAATTTTCATTCGAAGCAGAATTCCTATGGCTAAAGGGTATCCAGCTCTACAGCCTCAAAGAGCAGTACGCAAAAAAATTCATACTCAAATGCCCTCCCAAACTAGCAACATGTAGCATGAACTTCAGGACCACAACAAACCCAGAAAGCGAGAAAATATGCCATGGTCATAATTTCGATGATTTGACAGACTCAACCACCAGTCGATCAGATGAATGCAACACCTCCTTCTCCTTTGGAAGTGATTTCTAATCAAATTACTAATGAACACCCTAACCAACCTATCATGAGTCCGATAGTCTGGAATTGTAGAGGCTCGCAAAATGCGGAATTCAGGCGTCAATATCGCTCTCTTCTAGATAACCATAGGCCAGTCCTTGTAGTACTATTAGAAACACACATGCAAGACCACACTAATCTTAGGGATGACTTCCAGTCCACTAATATGTCTCAAGTCTCGGCCAATGGGCTCTTTGGAGGTATAGTTATTCTGTGGCATCGCGATTTAGTTAATGTGGATGAACTTCGCATGTTTGAGCAGGAAATACATTGCACGGTTCATGTATGGCCTTTTACTACTAAATGATTTTTTCTTTCATTTATGCTAGCACATCTATTACATCTCGTAATATTCTCTGGAACAATTTAATGTGTTTACATGACAACTATAAGGGACCATGGCTAGTAAGGGGGACTTTAATGAAGTTCTACGGGCTGCTGAGAAATTTTGGGAAAACCTATTAGCAGCAGATTGCAGATTCATTTGTAAACTGTATTAACTACTATAGCCTTATAGATTTGGGTTTTAAGGATAGTCGTTTCACATGGTCTAATAAGCGTCGTCACCGTTACACCATTCTAGAAAAACTCGGTTGCATTCTAGCAAACTATGAATGGCTTAAACTTTTCCTAGAAGTTGTGGTTCAACACCTATCTGGAACTCATTCTGATCATTGTCCATTACTAATATCTCTAGAAACAAAGCGTACTCCTCGTAAAAATATTTTTCGTCTAGAAACTATCTGGGCAACTCACCCTTCTTTCCGTCCACTAGTTAAATAAACTTGGAGTAACCATCCTTCACTTTTAGATGCAACCCAAGTTTTCTAGCAAGATGTCCTTACTTGGAATAAAGAAACTTTTGGAGATATATTCGTTAAAAAAGAAAGCTTCTTCCTCGATTAAATAGAATCTAATCATCCATTCATTATCCCCACGAGTAGTTTCTTACAAAATATAGAGATCCAACTCACAAATAAATATAGTAGTATACTTAGGTTAGAAGAAGATTTTTGGAAGTTGAAATCTAGAATAAATTGGCTGTCCCATGCCGCCTTTCGTGAACAGCTATGGACGGAGACGCTAACACAAAGTTCTTCCACGTGACGACCTTACAAAGACGTAGACGAAATCGTATTATTTTTCTTCAAGATAGTGTAGGAAAATGGTGCTTTGACCCAACAGAAATCCAAAAGTCTATCCTCTGATACTACAATACCCTCTTCACTACAGAACAAGTCTTTTTCGATAGATTCTACTCTCCTGTTTATAACAGTTGCTTAAGTCATGCTGATCAAGCCACTTTATCCTCCCCTCTCAAGAATATTGAAATTACTCAAGCCCTCTCCTCCTTTAAACCGTTCAAATCCCCAGGACCTGATGATTTATTCCCATATTTTTGTCAAGATTACTAGTCGGAGGTGGGTTCAAATGTTACTGCTTTTTGTCACAGAGTCTTTGCAGATAACACCATTCCCCCTGAAATAAATAAAACTTATTTGTGCCTCATATCCAAGATAAAAAATGCTGTCTCAATTGCTCAATTTCGACCGATTAGCCTTTGCAACTCTATCTATAAGCTAATTACAAAAACATTATTCAATCGGCTCAAGCGCCTGTTACATAAAATTATAGGACCCACTCAATCTAGTTTTTAATAAGGAAGGCGCGCTTCAGAGAACGCGATCATTGTCTAAGAAATTCTCACACATTTTCGCAAAACACGGGGTATATAAAGCCATATGCTTCTAAACACAAGATCTAGAAAAAGCCTTCGACAAGTTAGAATGGTCCTTCATTCGTCGTACGCTCTTCTTTTTTAATATCCCACCCACAATAATTACGCTAATCATGTCCTACATCACGATCACATATTGATAAATGGCACAAGGGCAAAAGTTTTTCAACCGTCTCGAGGCATTCGCCAAGGCGATCCCCTCTCCCCCTATATTTTTATTATGTGCATGGAAATACTTTCGCGTAGCATCTCCATATCGGTAGACTGTCCCCATATATTAAAATTTCACGAAATGGACCTGAACTCTCTCATCTTTGTTTTGCCGACGATATCATTATGCTCTCTAAAATAACTAATAAAAGTTGTCATGCCATAATTGACACACTTAATACCTTTAACAGAATTTCAGGTCAGAAATAAATTTTCAAAAGTCAAAGATTGTTTTCTCAAAGAATTGCACCGACGGTGATAAGGCATATGTGCTCTCATGCTTTAGCATGTCTGAAGGGATAACCTTCGGCAAATACTTAGGAATTCCCATGTTCGTCAAGAGACCACAAAAATCCGACTTTCAATTACTCCTTGACAATTTCAAAACTCGCCTTGCAGGCTGGAAGACTAAGTTTCTATCCCTAGCAAGGAGAACAACTCTAATCAAATCCACTCTTAACAACCTTCCTAATGATGGAATGCAATACGTTTCTATTCCCAACTCCATAATAAATAAAATTGAGCAATATTAACAAAACTTTCTTTGGGGCACTACTTCCATTAAAAAGAAACTCCGTCTAATACAATGGAAAAGAATAATCACCCCCAGCGAATTTGGAGGATTAGGCATACAAAAAATGTCTCTTAAAAATGATGTTTTACTGTTAGTCTCTCCTGGCAGCTCTTCCATACAACAACCGCACTTTGGGAAACAACACAACTTCACAAATACTGTTTTACATATTCTTCTGCTAAAACTCATTTACATACATGGAAGAACATTCTCCTGGGCTGGTCACACTGCCAATTAGGCTTACAATGGCACATAGGCAATGCCCAACATATAAAATTCTGGACCGACGCTTGGGTTGGAGCTGCAACCACCATGCGCTCTACCATCTCTGGACCCTTGCTAGAAGAAGACATCAACCTCATAATATCATCATATAGAACTCAATCAGGTTGGGATTGGCAAAACGTTTCTTTTAAAATACATCAATATATCAAAGCCCTTATGCAAAATTAACACTTCCCTATACACAAAAAGAACATTGATAGTACATTCTGGGTTTTGACAAACAATGATTTATTCTCAGTACAATCCATGTACACTTCTCTCATTAATCACGCGCCTTCAATTAATGCTCACCAACCTCAATACAAATGGATTTGAAAGCTCCCAATAACCTCAAAAATTATGTCTTTCATATGGCTCCTTAGCCATAACCGTCTACCTTCTCGCCACTACCTCCACTAGTGACATACATTCCTCTCTTTTAGTTTATGGAGCATCTCGACTACATGGAATAAAAATTCTTTTGAACATAGAAAAAATAATGTCCCTGCACATCATATAATCAATCAAGCTACAAAATTTACTTATTGTGTGACAAAGTGTATTGCTAAAACTCCTAAAGCACAAACTACTGTCAAATGGATTCCTCCAAAACTAAATTATTACAAATTAAATACTGATAGAGCAGTCTCTCTTCAATCTGGAAATTCTGGCATAGGGGGGCTCATTCAGGATGCTCAGGGAACTTGGATTACAGGGTTTTCTGGTAATATCACTAAAAAAACAACACGGAAGTAGAATTACAGGATTTTCCATGGATTACAATTAGCAATTAAGTTTAATTTGGTTCCACTTGAAGTAAACATTGACGCCTCGGAGGTAATCATAATTTTAAGAAATAAAAATCTCCTCTACACTAATATCATCTACCCTAATATCACCTCCTCCACCAGCTCCATAATCCGCATCTCATACATGTGTATAAAGAACAAAACAGTATAACATATAGGTTAGCCAAGCAAGGCTGTATGATGGAGTGCTGAACATCACCAACTATTTTTGTCTCACCACTTATTTTTGTTATCGAACAACTAAGAGCAGATCGGTCAGGTACTACAACTCTCCGAAAAGTATCACCCGCTCAAGTATAGCAATCTGTCAGGCTTGACACTCAAACACCACCTTTTACTTCACATCCGACGGACTTGTTGGCAATATACATTCACTCTCTGCAACATAGTGCTGCACATGGAGTTACTATAATAGGAAACTCTCCTTTTTGTAATGATCCTTTGGTTCAACACTCCATAATAGATGTTAGTAACAATTCTACTAGTAGTATTTGTAGTATTAGTACTTTGGTGCATCCCCAGCACCAACCCCTCTGTACGAATGTATTTTTATAATTAATATAAGCTTATCTTTCTTATGAAAAAACAAAACACATACAAAAAGTTTTATTACAAGTCAACAAGTTGTATTACTTTGTCTAGACTTTTAGGGATCGTTTGGTAGGGTGTATAAGAATAGTGCTGAATAAGGTGTATTAATAATGTATAGACTAGTAATACATGGGGTTAGTAATGAAAGTATTAGTTATGAAGAGATTATTTCTTATCCATTGTTTGGTGTGATGTATTAAAAATTAAAATGCATTGCATAATTTTTAAGAAAAATAGTTGTTTACAAAAATGTCCTGTAACGACCAGACCGGTCATTTTGAGCTATAGCGCATCGTTCAGCAGTTTGAGTCCTTGAGTAGCTTCACTTCAGGTATTATGACTTGTACGTGTGGTCAGAGTTGAATTTCGAGAAGTTCGAAGTTGATTTGGAAAGAAAATTCTAATTTCGGAAGTTTTAAGTTGGAAGAATTGACTAAGGTTTTACTTTTGAGTAAACGACTTTAGAATCATGATTTAAAGGTTCCAATAGGTTCGTATTACGATTTCAGACTTGGGCATAGGTTCAGGTTGAGTATAGGATCACCCGAGAGCATTTCAGCGCTTATTACGGAAAGTTGGCATTTAGAAGGCTTTAGAATTTCTTAAGTTTGGTTTGCGGTATACTTTGGTGTTGTCGATATCCTTTTGAGATTCTAAGCATTGGAATAGGTTCATATTGTGATTTATGACTTGTGCGCAAAGTTTGGCGTCATTTCAGACTATTTTGATATGAATTGGACACGTTCGTCAAAGTTTGAAAGTTTAAAGAAAGGTTTCGATCGTCGATTCACAACTTTGATGTTGTTTGTTTGGTGTGATTTCATGTTTTGGGATGTGTTGGTATGTTTGGATAGGGTCCCAAGGGCCTCGGGATTGAAACAGATTGAAGTCAGATTAAAATTTGGATTTGAGGTAATGCTCGAAACTGCTGAAATCTGGTGTCACCACACCTGCGGTGGTTTGGTCGCAGGTGCGGAAACACATGTGCGATGGGGGTAGTCACGAAAGCAGAGAAAGCTGGCCAGGAGGAGGGCCGCAGGTGCAGAGCTATGGCCACATCTGTGCAAGCGCAGAAGCGAAACCCTGGGCGCAAAAGCAGGTAAAGGCGCAAGAGCGGACGAATCTCGCACCTGTGATTCCGCAGAAGTGGGGAATGTTTCCGCATGTGCGAGGCTTCATGCTGTGAGATTTTGCGCAGAAGCGGAGGAGTGCGAGGCTTCATGTTCGGGCTGGGCAGTGTATTCTTTTAAAATAGGGGATTGGCTCAATTCCACTTTATTTCGTGCATGAGAGCCAATTTTTGAGCAATTTTGGAGTGCCATATTCATCATCTATTATGGGGTAAGTGATTTCTTCACATTGTGAGTTAACTACATGGTTATATATGGATTTAAGCATGAGAATTTGTAAAAAATTGAAATTTTATTGGAAAACCTAGAAATTGGTATTTTTGGATTTTGACCACGATTTTGGAAATGGAATTAGGAATAAATTATAGGAGATAGTTTAACTGAAGTAAGAGTGGCAGATTAGCATATGGATTATATGGAAGGATACTCGCATGTCTTGAGAAAGTTTAGAGCGGTTTGGGAATCATGGTGGAAAAGTGACTAGGTCTACGGATTTTATTTGGGTTGGCAGCTACTGTATTGAGAAACATTGAATATGGCAGAAAAGAATTTGCTTGAAATGAAGAGGGGTGTGAAAACTTGATTATCGTTGGGATGCAACATGACTTCGAGTTTGGAATGTGTTTTCGCACTTTTAGTTGATGTAAATGGGGAATGAATGGACTTGTACAGCTGGTGGACGAGCATGGGCTCAGGAGAGTTTATTAATTTCGTGGTAGCTGTACCCAATGCAGCGTCATTGGAAGATGTCAGTAAGGAATTTCACAGGTGGGTGATATCATGTAAGCAGATTAGCGGTTGCATGATTCTAATGAAGTTTCTGCGAAGAGTTCTACTTACTACCCGATATAAGGTCGAATATGCAATTATGGATGATAATTCAGGATGTCCATGAAAAGTTTAATAAGAAACTACAAGAAATTTGGCAGGTTAAATGGGAGAGATCATGGTAATTTAGAAGAAGGAATCTTGGTGGGTTCTAGGTTTATGTAATTGTAGCATAAAGCTAAATGGGGGAGCCTCACCGTCTACGATTGGATCACGTGGTTGTCTGCTTGTGCAATTTTTGGTTATCGGTGTATTGATGGATTATTATGACTAAGGAAAGAAAACATCAGGGGTAATTCGAGAAAAGAAATTAATAAATATGCACTATATTCCGCCTTATCGATTCATGTGCAGGTTTTGGGAAGACTCGGAGTTTATGCTTCTTGTGGATGTGATGTACAAGGAAAAATATTCAGTTGGTTGCTTCTTTGAAAAGGTGTTCATGTGCTAGTAGGGCGTTGAAGTTTGGTTATATTCGGGATCAGGTCAGAGTGGGTGACTCTGAACAACGATCCTAGTGGGTTCAAGAATTAAAGTGCAGTGCCTAAGGATTTTAGGTCTGTTGTGTTGTTAAGGATCGAGTTTTCACAATGGATTACGAACGGTACTTGGAATATTCTCGGGTATGCGGTGCAGTATTGGAGGAAAGGAAGAAATAGCTTCAGATTCGCGGAAGGTCTTGCAGAATGGATGCACCAGTTGGAGATACTATTGTGCGTATAAGGAGAGTATGAGATGGTTCATAAGTATTGAGACGCTGTGGTATCGTGATGCAGGCCACTCAGGATGAGTGCCGATTTGGTTCGTTACATTTTTGAATGGAGATATTATTATTTCTAAGGCAAGACGAGAGTAAATTAGAAGAAGTTGGGTCGGTTGTAATGGCTGAATCAGCATGAATATGGAAAAGATCAGTTTCTTAAGCGTGTGAAGTTATACATATGGTTTGTGGTTGTACGCGCGGGCTTGACAACCACCACAACTTGATTGATTTGGGAGGTATCTGATTCAAATGGCCATGTGGTGTAAATAGATTTCGGGGGAGTCATAGCGGTTTAGATCACAACTTGAGGTTTGTATTTTCTGTGGTTTGGGAATTCAGTTGCGTGTTACATTGGCTTTTCTTAAATGAGCTAAGTAAAAGGTTTCTAGCCAATGACGTGTTTATTCTGCTGGTAGTTCAGGGGTTATGATGAATTCGTGTATTCTCGCGCAGCGGCATGATAGGTGCAGTGAGCGGCATAAGAATTTGAAAGTTGAGGATCAAGGTTGCGGTTCGGTGTTGACAAGAATGTCACGAGCTCGGATGAGTAGGGGAGAATTCAGATGTTCAAAGTAAGCTCGCATTTTCTTTAATCTCACCTGAGAACGACATTTTGTGTAAGAGGCTTGTGTATTGATTTGCAGATTCTTGATTTGCTTTACAGAATTAGTACGGTTGGTGGTATGGATGTGCAGAATTTTTTACCTGGGCGGAAGGTCGTAGAAGCGTACCCTACGGGAAAATTTGTATTAGTGTGACATGTTAGTCACTTGATTATTAATGATTGAAACCATGTACAAAGATTTTTGGTACTATCGTTAATGTGAGAGTTTATGCCTGGAAGGCGCTCTATTCCCTTGGTCGTGAACTGTGGGAGTTGGCCCGGAGTTGTCGGCTGCTCGTGTGTGTCATGAATGGGGCCATTGTGGATCCTTGGAAGGTTATTGGCCATGTATGTTATGATCATAATCGATTTGAGGTCCGTTGGTGGGTCTAATGCGAATGTGTGCTCTACGTTAGGTCGGATGTGTTCATTCGTCATAGCATTGCTTCCCGAGGAGTCGTCGGTTATTGGATGTTATTTTCGTCGTCAGCTACTCCATGTAAATCTATATTGTGCCATGTGGGTTGTGAGATGTCTTGATTACTCGCACGTGTGTTGAGGTCCCGTGTAGCTTGTGGTGTTATATGAGCAGGGTGGCTCTCGTGACGTAGGTCATATATCGCACCTTAGTTCTGCTTGGGTTTCGTAGCGTATGACTCTATATGTCTCCCCAGGATTTGTATTATGCACTTGGCGTACTTATGGTCGATATTCGGGCATTTTGTAAGTATACGCGTTACAGCTTGATGTGTGTGTTTTGTTTCTTGATTGTTATATGCGGATCGGGTGGCACGTCACCACGAGTATATTGTTTGGATCGGGTGGCATGCCTCCACGGGCATGTTGTGTGGATCGGGTCTCACTCTGCAACAGTATCATATTGGATCGGGTTACACACCGCAACATTGAGATGTTGAACATAGTTCCTTACACTTATTTTGTGTGCCTTGTTTTTCATCCCTGAGGTAGGTTCATAGCATCTATTCGGCTGTTTTAGTCGTTACGCAGGCTGGGTAATTCCTTGTCAGAGTTCGTTCTTCTTATGAGTTATATTCGAGTGGTGGCTTATTGGCGCTTTGATGGTGCTGCACAAGATCTTTGTCAGTGTTTGAGGTGACTTATTGCCTGAGCAGTTTGTACTGGGTGGGACGAGATTATTGGATCTGAAATTAGTGAAATCAGATTTATATGAGGTACATTAAAGAGAAAATATCTTTATTCAGTTCAGAATGAGGTAATGACTCTTGTCGGGAGGATAGACTCCATGATTTATTGATTCGGCAGGTGGTTATAAGTTTCAACACTTCACTTTTGTCATGGCAGTATTGCGAGAATTGGAACAAGGCTCAAATAGGTTATGAGGCGTATTGCGGGCATCAGATTATGAGATTTCAGCTGTTGTGGTCGGAGGATGTATTATGGGCATGTGAATTATGCGATGCATGGTGTGAATTTAGCAAAGGTCTACGATTATATTTTGGTACAGTGCGTAGTGATTGATACAATGTTCATATGGTATAATCGAGTTTTGTAGAGAAATTCGGAGGTTGGAATTTGGTTCTAAGGCTTTTCGACTAAATAAAAAGGGAGGATCTTCAGTTTGGCTCGGGATAATGTGTTCAACTGGGTTGTGGTGGAACGGGTAGGTGCACGAGGTGTTTATCAGTGATTTTGGACAACTCCGTAGCAGTCTTTAGCACGTTCGAGGATGAACGTATGTTTAAGTGGGGGAGAATGTAACGACCCGAACGATCTTTTTGAGCTCTAGCACATCGTTTTACGGGTTTAGGCCTTGAGTAGCTTCACTTCAGGTAGTATGACTTATACGTGTTGTCGGAGTTCAATTTCGGGAAGTTCAGAGTTGATTTGGAAAGAAAATTCTAATTTTGGAAGTTTTAAGTTCGAAGAATTGACTTAGGTTTGATATTTGAGTAAACGACTTTGGAATTGGGATTTGAAGGTTCCAATAGGTTCGTATGATGATTTCAGACTTGGGCGTAGGTTCGGATTGAGTATCGGATCACCCGAGATCATTTCGACGCTTATTGTGGAAAGCTGGCATTTGGAAGACTTTAGAATTTCCTAAATTTGGTTTAAGGTGGACTTTGGTGTTGTCGATGTCTGCTTGGGATTCCGAGCCTTGGAATAGGTTCGTATTGTGATTTATGACTTGTGCACAAAGTTTAGCGTCATTCCAAAGTGTTTTGGTATGAATCGGACGCGTTCGTCGAAGTTTGAAAGTTTAAAGAAAGGTTTCGATTGCAGATTCACAACTTTGATGTTGTTTGGTGTGATTTGAGACCCCGAGTAGGTTCGTGTCATGTTTTGGGATGTGTTGGTATATTTAGATGGGGACCTAGTGGCTTCGGGTTTTTAACGGATTGAAATCGGATTGAAATTTCGATTTGAGGTAATGCTGGAAACTGCTGAAATCTGGTGTTACCGCACCTGCGGTGGTATGGTCGCAGGTGCGGATACGCAGGTGCGATGGGGGTCGTCGCAGAAGCGGAGAAAGCTGGCCAGGAGAAAGGCCGCAGATGTGGAGTTTTGACCACATCTGCGCAAGCGTAGAAGCGAAACCCTGGGTGCAGAAGCGGGTGAAGCCGCAGGAGCGGAAGAATCTCGCACTTGCGATGCTGCAAAAGCGAAAAATGTTTCCGCAGGTGCGAGGCTTCGTGTTGGGGGATTTTCCGCAGAAGTGGAGGAGTGGTTGCAAAAGCGACGCTGTAGGTGCGGCATTTTGTCCGCAGAAGCAGACTCGGCTGGGCTTAGTGGGAACCGCACCTACGATGGGAATTTTCGCAGGTGCGGAGCCATAGAAGCAGCTAATGGACCGCATGTGCGAAGGTCGGGCTGGGTAGTGTGTTCTTGTAAAACGGGGCTTTGGCTCAATTCCACTTCATTTCATCCATGGGAGCCGATTTTGGAATGCCATCTTCATCATCTATTATGGGGTAGGTGATTTCTTCACGTTGTGAGTTAAATATATGGTTTATATATGGATATAAGCATGAGAATTTTAAAAATTTGAGATTTTGGTGGAAAACCTAGAAATTGGTATTTTTGGATTTTGACCACGAATTTGGAAATGGAATTAGGAATAAATTATATATTCGAGTTTGTGGTGTTATGGGTAAAGTTTATCTTCGAAAACTTTTGGAATCCGGGCACATGAGGCCGATGATTGATTTTATTGACTTTTAAAGCGGAGTTGGGATTTTTTATGAATTGATTAATTATAAGCATTAGGATATATTTTGATTTAGTTGACTTTTAGAGCGGGCACACTGTTTGACTAGTTATAAATCGTTTGGATTTGAGTTGAGGTGTTGGAGAGGCGTTGGAGCCGCTCATAGAACTTCGGAGCGAGGGGTACGAACATAAACCTTCTAGTTGCACATAACAATTCATGCGTTATCCTTATTTGAGCGAGGTGATATTTATTGTTATGTGCAACTAGGGGCACACGAGATGACGAAAGTCCGTACCTAGCTAAAGCTTGTTTATGTTCGGGTAGACTTAGGACTTTATCATGCAATAATTGAATTATTTGAACTCGTTCTGTTGGCTTAATTTATTAAAGTTATAACTGAATTTGATTTAGAAATAAATATATGTATAATAGGCCGAGCCTTAACACTTTGAGTTGTGGGCGAGTTATTTGAGAAACGGTAAAGATTATATTTGTTTTGTGCTCATGTACTGTATTGTAAAGGCGTGTCTCGTAATTCGGTAACTTCCTTATTTTTTTTGTGGAGCGGGCCGAATGCCTAGGCAGTATAATAGATGCATATATGGTTCGTGCCTCTCGACCCTCGGTAGTGTACACATTATTCTGGATCGGGCCGAACGATCTCGGCAGAATCATGCGTTATATCGCTACTAGTCCGAATATTCACAAGATAAACCTCCCACTGATGCCCGATATTTTTATGGTATTCCTTATTTTTTTATATTGACACTTGGCATTATCTGAGCTATTAAGGTAGAATACAAGATCGAGAAATTTATACTTTAAAAAAAATATTTGAAAGATTTTGCAATTTACAGACTAACCCCACTATTGCCGTGCACTTCATATCTGTTATGAATTATTATATTATTTTATTGAACCTCTAGTAAGTGTCGATGTTGACCCCTCGTCACTACTTCTCCGGCTTTAGACTAGATACTTACTGGGTACGTGTTGATTTACGTACTCATACTGCACTTCTGCACTAAATGTGCAGGATATGACAGGTTCATTTGGTGTGATCATCTTGGCCCGTAGGCGCATCTGTTGAGGCGACTTTATGTGAACTGCAATTCAGACTATGCATTGCAGTCCACTGAGTCTCCATCGTACTATTTATTTTATCCTGTCTTATTTACATTCTGGACATATGTTGTATTATTATTGTACTCCTTTGAAAATGCTCATGTACTTGTGACACCGGATTTTGAGGTTATACTAGTTGATGCTTAGGGTTTCGTACATTATTATCGCCTTTTATTTCTTTTATAAATTACAAATGTTGTACGTTCCCGTGACTTGGAAGTGTAAATCTCATTTTCTTATTAAAATTTGTGATTTCGAAAGTAATAAAATGAGCAATTAAATTAGTAAATCACTGTTGGCTTGCGTGACGGCGGCGTTAGGCGCCATCACGACCTATAGTGGAAGTTGGGTCGTGACATGTCCCCCCATATTCTTTAGCTTTACGGGACTTTAAGGATAATTTTATCTTTAACCATGCTAATGCATGCATTATTGGCTTTGGTATTACTAATATCATGGTTTGCTATGTATTAGTTATACATAAGATAATACCAAATAAGTTGTATAACTAATACTTACATTAGTAGTACATAGATTGAAAAGTATACCAAACAAGAGATTAGTAAAACCAATAGCTAATGCATGCATTATTTTCTCTAATGTATACTATTTAAAGCTAGCAAATATTAAACCTATATACGATGAAATTACAATAAGGCATCCACGGACTTGGGGCAGGAATACTTCATTTATTTAATGAATTAGCTAAGTAAGATCACTTTTTATCAATTAAAGACATTTAGGCTTTCTTTAAAATTTATTTATCTCAGATATGTTTTTAATGATATTTATGTAATTATTTAAACTTTTAAGGACACTGGGTTCACACGCAACACCAGTACCTAAGGCTAGTTAAACAAAAATTACAACAAATGTAATTTTCATCTTTCACGATGAATTAACAATGTGTTACAAGGTCTCGGTCAAAGAAATATTTATTGATTCTTATGAATCAAGGTGACAATTATTTCAAGCTAGAGTTTCATAACTATAAGAGTGGAAACTCTGACTATAAGCATCAAATTTGTAATATTTAATGGTTAATTGATCATGGCATTATCATGTTGGGACACATATATATTCTCTTTTCTTATTCCTATCCACAAAAAGAAACAATGTAGAAAGATGCCAAACTGTCTAATTGTTGTGAATCATGCCGATGCCCACTTTGGCAGACTTGGAGGCCTATTTCCAGGGTCAGAAAAATTATGCGCACGTTTTTAAGAAACTAAAAAGAAGATCACAAAGTGACCAAACAGGCAAAGCATGATACACACCTCAATGATTCTTTTAATTAATGATCTTAAGAAAATAAAAAAAATTACATTGTTATACAAAAAGAAGCAGAGAAAGAAGAAATGTTGAATGTCAAGCCGGCAGGTGAAGCGGGACACTCAGTCAGCTCAACATTAATTGATGTATCAAAATATATTATACATAATTTTGCATATATTATATATTTGTTGGTTAGTTTTAGTTTAAACGATTGAATAACAAGCTATTTGGATTAATTCTATACCTTGATGATCGATATTCTTAATGCGAGAAAGTTATCGCTTCCTGCTAGTCGAAAATCACACATCGATTTTGCTAAAATTTTATATTTTAAATATAAAAATAAAGTGAAAATATACTTCTTTTATCGACTTTGATATGTAGAGGTATTGGTTTAGCGTCCTTATATTCGTTGTATTTTTCTACCATTTCTTAGTAATAAAATTCAATTAAATGAAATTGAAAAAAGCCGGCAGGTAAAGAATCCATTGTATTACAGCATATCTTTAAACAAGAATGTAATCGTCATCATGTGAGTGTTTACACTTGTTTACAAGGTACAAAACAATAATAATAATAATAATAATAATAATAATAATAATAATAATAATAATAATAATAATAATAATCAACAGTCTATCACATTCAAATTTTGAGCTTAAATTAACTTAAAATGTTTAGTTGATCAAATCTTATTCCAATGAAGGTGTCATGCTTTGCTATTTTCCAACAGAAATCTCGTCTTTTTTGTCGATGGTGAATTCTCCCGTTCATAAGAAATACCGATTCAAGAGAGATTGATTTATGAAAGTGTTAATTTGAGTGCCTTCCTAAATTACTAAAGAATTTGGTTCTTTGCCTTACTCCTTACGTATAAATGAAATAAACAGTAAAAACAAGACCAACAATTTTTACGTTGAAAATTAACCGACTCAAAGGTGCAAAATCTATAACCTACCACGTAGGATTTTAACTTCAACTTCACTAGAATAAATGTGCCAAATGTACTAATTACAAGGCCTATAAACCAATACCCACACACTTCTCATACTTCAACTACTTGAATGAATTACAAGTTACTCTAACTTGTAGACTCAAATAATTACTCCCACTAACAAGTTTTGAATGACATCTTGATTACAACTCAATTTCCTAATACACACGAGCTAACAGACTGAAGAAGAATACTGACTTTCAGTACACACTGATGAACAACTTGAATGTTGAACTGGAAATGATGTATGTCATTCTTCAGTTGATGTACAAAAGGATGGTCTTCTCAGTCCACAGGGAAAGTATTTAACTACCCAGTACTTCGAGATATTTGGGAGTCCTATACATAGTCAACTTCTTGTTTGACACTAATCCTAAAGTTCCAAGGACTCCACGAATCTTGTGACTCTTGTCTATCACTTATGTGGGCAAATATTCTTGGGCAGCAGTCCTTATCACATCAAGAGTCCTTTCCAGCAATATCGAGCTATAATAACTTTTTATAAAAGTGTCACGACCCGGAATTCTCACATGCGGGACCGTGATGGCGCCTAACATTTCACTTGCTAGGCAAGCCAACGTTAGAGGATTCTTTAAACCAATTTTAGTCAATTTCTATAACATAATCAATTAAACTAAAAAGAAGCTAAAACTGAAATGCGGAATAACATAAAGCCCATGATATCTGATACAATTCGGATTTGGAGTCACAACTCACGAGATTCCAAAATTTTCTACAAACAGAGTCTGAAAGAAATACAACTATTCTGAGTGAAAAGAAACAGTAAAATAGGGGATGTAGAAGGGGACTCTAAGGTCTGCGAACACCAGCAGATCTACCTTGAGTCTTCAATAAGCAAGTACAAGATGCTAAGCCTCACGATCAACTAGAACTGATACCAAAATCTGCACAAAAAGTGTAGAGTGTAGTATGAGTACAACCGACCCCATATACTCATAAGTGTCGAGCCTAGCCTCGACGAAGTAGTGACGAGGTTATGACAAAACACCCACATAATAAACTTGTGTAGATAGCAGTATATGTACAAGATAATAACAAATAACAACTAAACATGTACTATTGGGAGGGGGGCATGCTAAAGGGAATGCGAGATACGAGAAATACAGCGGAAACGATAATTAGAAGGGTCAATACGCCCTTAACCAGTGAAAACAATTAAACACAATAAAGAAAATTGTACGGCATCACCCCTCGTGATTTTACTCTCAACCTCACAATGAAACAATGATACTGCACGATATCACCCTTCGTGCTTTTACTCTCACTCTCAATATAAATCAATAGATACGGCACGACATTATCCTTCGTGCTTTTACTCTCACTCTCAATATAAATCAATAGATACGGCACGACATCACCCTTCGTGTATTAACTCTTATAACATGGCACGACATCACCCTTCGTGCTTTAACACTCACAATATGGCACGACATCACCCTACGTGTATTAGCACTCACAATACGGCACGGCATCACCCTTCCTGCTTTAACATTCTCCCTTACCACATAACAATGAACAAGTAATAACAGGGAGATATGATCAACAAGAACAAGCCTTACTTTAACAATGGTTCCACAATACCAATCTCAACTTTGGAATCAATACTCAATTATCACAAAAGCCTATAAACACGGTAACAACGATCAATTTAACAAATAACTAGTCTAAGCATGGATAACACGATAAAAGTAAGCAATAATTACAAGGAACAAGTCCCGCCCGCATGCTTTAACCCGTCAACAATGCATATGTACTCGTCACCTCACATATACATTGTACCCAACATCTAAACATGTAGCAAATAGACAAACGAGTCTTAATCCCTCAAGTCAAGGTTAACTACGATACTTACCTCGCTTCAAAAGTCCACTCAAAGCCCAATCACAACTTTGCCTTTCAGACAAGCCTCCGAACCAATAGAATCTAGTAAATTACCAACCAAATGATTCAAATTAAGCCTTAGGAATACGCACGATTACAAAGGATTCGATTTAGGTCATTATTGAAAAAGTCAACTCCTGGGCTCGCTCGGTCCAAACCCAAAATTTAGACCAAAACCCGATTACCCATTCACCCCCGAGACAAGTTATATAATTTATTTTGGAATCCGATCTCAATTTGAGGTATAAATCCCCATTTAACAAAAATGCCTAATTCTACCCAAAACCCCCAATTTTCACCATGAAAACACAAGATTTTTGGTTCAAATCTTAGGAAATATAGTGAAAGATTGAAAGAAACTAGTTTAGAATCACTTACCAATGATATGGGGAAGAAAGGTCCTTTGAAAAATTGCCTCAAGGGTTTCTTGTTTGAAAATTTGAGAGAATGAACCAAAATCCCATCTAAGTCCCATTTTGATCAGTTGCAGATGTCGCATTTGCGACCTAGGGTTCGTAAATGCGAACCCCGCAAATGCGAAGACCTTCACATCTCTACTTTCATCGCATTAGCGTTGAATTGTTCGCAAATGCGAACTCTGACCTTTCGCAAATGCGACCACCTGATCGCAATTGCGATCCTGTACCTCCTGACCCACTTCGCAAATGCGAACATAAGGTGGCCCAGCTACTCTTCGCAAATGCGAACCCATCAGAGGTCGCAAATGCGATGCCTGATCTCGCATGCGAGATCAGAGGCCTGCACCAGAACGGAAACACCAGCTGAGTTTTTCTAAGTCCAAACCACTCTGTAGCCTATCCGAAACTCACGAGCCCTCGGGGCTCTAAACCAACGATGCACACAAGTCTAAAAATATAATATGAACTTGCTCGCATGATCAAATCACCAAAATAACACCTAGAACTACGAATTGAACACCAAATCAAATGAAATTTTCAAGAAAATTTTGAAACTTCTATTTTCACAATCGGACGTCCGAATCACGTCAAACCAACTCCGTTTCCCACCAAATTTGACAGACAAGTCATAAATATAGTATTGGACCTATACCAAGTTCCGAAACTAAAATACGGACCCGATATCCAAAAAGTCAGACATTGGTCAAATATTTCAAAGTCATTAAGCCTTTAACTTTTAAATTTCAATAAAGTGCGATAACTCAAATTAGGGACTTTCGAATTCGATTCCGGGCATACACTCAAGTCCCAAATCACGATACGGACACACAGGGACCGTCAAAATATGAATCCGGGTCCGTTTGCTCAAAACATTGACCGAAGTCAACTCAAATGGATTTTAAGGCAAATATTTCATATTTTCTCAGTTTTTAACATAAAAACTTTTCGGAAAAATACCTGGTCTGCGAACACAAATCAAGGGAGGCTAAAATGAGGTATTTAAGGCTTCAAAGTACAGAATTAGGTTCTAAAATATAAGATGACCTATCGGGTCATCACAAAAAGTTAGTACCTTGTAAGAACCTTCAGCAGCTACCTTGAGGACTTGGTTCTTAGCACACGTTTAGCAGCTACCTTGAGGACCTGGGCACACGTTCACTGGACACACTTTGTTTTTAAAAAAATTCTATTTTCATCCATTAAATAATATTTAAATTTAATTACTTGAAAAGTCTGTTTTAAATTGTCAAGTTGCATATAGTTAGTTACTAAGATATGATTATGAGTTATTAAATGGTAAGATGAATAAAAATTTTCAATTGGAAGGGATATTCCTAAAGGGCCCAATGAATTCCTAATTGGAATTAGGGGATCTTTTTTAATTGATTTTTTTATCACACTAATATATTTTACATCCTTGAATGGCCTCATTCGAGAACAATCGGCTGCTGACAAAATTATCAACGATTGACATTCCTTATTTCTATTTAACAACTTATGAATAGTTCCTTGAGATTGGTTAAGAGATTATTGAATTTTTGCCTTGGAATAAGAATAAATGGAATAAAATGGGTTGGTATTGGTACAATCTGATCCATTATCAGAGAGGAACACCTGACGGATCATTCCTTTTTACGATATACGAATTAGGGGATTTCACTAAGTTGATTCTTAGGAAATGTTGAATCAAACCATTTGTCCTTATTTCAACAAAAGAAGCACGTGCTTCTTTGCAAGAAGAACTTTTTTTGTCTTGGTTCCAATAAGCTTCTGGTCTAGTAGGTCCGTAAAATTCACTAGGATAAGTGGTATTATTGAACCAGATTAAACAACAAGCAATGAAACCAAAGACGGATAAAGCCCCTAAACTATAAGATAAGTAAGCCTCTCCAGACTATACAAGTGCGCGTCAAGCCCATGCAAAAGGTTTGGTTAAGATATGCCAGATTCCACCAAGTACACAAATGGAACCTAACCATACATGTCCTCCGATTATATCTTCTAAACCATCCACATCAAAACTCCAATTCTCAATAAATTTTCCTTTTTTTATGATGACAAACTTTGTGCTCATGAACCAGGTAATGATATTTATAAATACTAACATTACATCACAATTGATAACAACAATAGAATGTGAACAACACAACACAAACACATTTGAACATACATCTTCCCATCATAGAACAAGTACATCAATCACCCTCCTCTGTCTTTCTCTTTTGGCATCATCGAAAAAAAAATACAATAAGCTGTTAGACAGTTGAAGCAATAGTAAATGCAAGATTCACGGCCATTGAAGCTACAACACAAGCATAGGAAACATCAAGACAAATGAATTATGCCGATGATATAAACTATGTGAGAATACTACTAAACAATTAGGTTTTAGCGACGAATAAATTTTATAGATAAACAGAAAAATTCGTCTCTAATCTCATTTAACAACGGATTATCAAGAAATTCTGCTAGCTACGAGCGTTTTGGCGATAAATTAGTGACGACGTTCGTAGTTAATTTCAATTTCTTTTGTAGTGAAAGTAGGTAAAAAATATAAGAGACTTCATTAAGTAGTGCCAAATTAAGCCCAAGGCCTTGAACTAAAACATTAAAAACAAAATAAACTAAAGCATCCTGCAAGAAACTCAGATCTAGACAAGAAGGACAAAAGAACAAGGCACTACTGAGCTAACAAAACCGACGAGAGACAAGGGGTAAAGGACCAGGATCAAGGGTGAGAAGAGGAGGGGGTCAAGGCTTTCACAATAGTGGCAATCTGTTGAGCATGAGCCTCCCTATATCTTCTGAGCTCCTCTCTAAGCTACCTGGTTTCCTTTCCCAGCTCATTATTGTCCTCCATGAGTTTAGCATTTTCTTTTAAAGCCAACTCCAACCTTTTAGAGAGTTCACCAGCGTTGCTGCTTCCAGGCAAAATAGCAGAACCAGTTGGCCCTCTAGCCTTGATCTCAACATATACACACTGCTTGAGTGTGACAACATCTAGAACTTCATTGTAATTCCCAAACTTCAGCTCAAGCAAGAATATAGCGAGCTTGTCAAATAACTCAGTTAGCATGAAGCCATAAGGTATAATATCCTTGGGCTTGGAGGTGTCTGCAACCCTTGCCATATGCTGGATCATCATGCTAGGAAGATTTATGGCTCTACCAGTATCGAACTACTCCATTACAGCCATATCAAGCAAGCTGGCCTCATGCCTCCTCTCAGATCTCTGCAGAATGCAAGAGTTCACAAAATGGAACAACAGTCCGTGAAATTGTATCATGCCAGTCTTGTACACCTTTTGGAGAGCATCCAACTCAAACTTCTGGGAGAACATCCTGGTGACTACAATGCATGTGTCCACATCATTGCCAATAACAAGCCATTACGTCTACAAATAGTTGTCAAATCCCAGGAAGGGAATGTTCAATAGTAGCCCAAGCTCTTTAGCGTCACACTCCAACTCAAACTCTCTCACATAAATCTTTACTACCTTGCCATCAAACTGAAATTTGCATAAAACTCAACCACTGCAGGCACACATACATGAGAAAAGGATTTAACAAATATATGTGTCTATCCCTACAAGTCAAGCTTTTCTACCAACTGGGCCATGCCTTTTTTTATCAGTGTTAGCAAGTATCTTCCCATTCAACACCTTTCTATTCTTGAACTCAGTCAACGTGTCAACTACCCTAGACTCAACCATTTTCTTCTATCATTTTCTTGTCTTCTGAGAGGTGGCAGTTGCTTTGATTGGTTTAGCATCAATCTTCTTCACTGGTGGTTTATTACAATTTAGGGAAGAACCAGGTTCATCTTTCTCATCCAGCTCAACTACTATTTCAGCAGCAGAAACTTGCTTTCTTGTCCGCTTGGTACTCCTAAACTCCTTGATCATTTGTTCATCAACAACATTTCTCTAGCCCCTGGTGAGAGGAGTCCTAGTGGGAGGAGCTACTTCCTTTCTTGCCTGTAAAACTTGTCTTGTAGGTTTTACATGAGCCTTTCTGTTCTTCTTCCCTACCTCAGATAATGGCAAATTATCCTTATCACTGTCAACCCCCCCTCATCTCCTACGAAAGGAGTTAAGGAGGGCCTAGGTTCTTCAGACCCTTCGTCTTCATGAACTTCCTCTAAAGGGGCCATGACTGTATTCTGAATAGTCATAGAGCCTTTAGATTCCTCACTAGTATTGTCTTCCTCACTTTCAGATGCAGTACCCTTACCTTCACTTTCTTTTGCATATTCATTACCCTCACTCTCAGAGCCTTTTACTTCCTCACTTCCCTTTTCTTTTTCTTTTGAATCTCCCACTTTCTCACCTAGTTGTTCTTCTACCTCACCTTATTTTCCTTCACCCTCATTCTCACTTTTCTTTTCTTCACAACTTTGAGTTTTCTCCTGCACCTTTTCTCCCTCTTTATTTGCTTCTCCTTCTCCCTCCCTATGAGTTTCCTCATCCTCATCATTATCAGTCCAACTGTAAGAACTACCATTAGAACTATTTTTGTCCCCTGTTGCTTTCTCATTTCCCCCCTCAACCACATGTAAGTCTGCAACTATTTCTAAATTCATGTCCTGAGTTACTACTTAATTTTTTACATTAGTACTCCTACATTCAGTGTATCACTCAAGGGTTCAACAACTTCTAACGGGGAAACCTCAATTGTGAAAGCTAGAACATCAAGCTTTAATGGTGGAGGTTTTACCTGAGCATCCTTGACGAGTGCAGATTCCCCCTGAGCAGTAGCCTCCGTTACTTTTGGTTCCCCCTTAGCAGTAGCACGATCCTTTTCTTTACCACTATTTACTGATTTTCTTGAAGTGGCCTTGACCTTAGTAGGTTTGGAGGTGATTTGAAAGACGGATACAGGTGCATGGGTGGTTGGTTTTGGAGATGTAGGTGCAGTAGGGGTAGAAATTACAGGTGTAACAGTAACAGAGTGTGATGGTGCAAGGACATCAGCGGGCATAAGTGGAGAGATAGCAGGTGAAGGTTCAGAATTACCAGCCGATTTTGCAATTTTCTTTGGCTTGGACTTCTCAAATTTGGACTTTGTTCCAGTTTTTGATGATGATTTTGGTTTTGAAGGGGTTTGGCTAGACTTGGTCATGGTGAAGAGAGGATAGAGAATTTGCTTTAGTTCTTGCTTAAGGTTTGAGAGAAATAGTGAGGTTTGAGGAAGGTGCCAAGAGAGGGCTTTTAAAGAGAGTAATCCTCATTTGACTAGAAGAGAGAGAGAGAGAGAGAGAGAGAGAGAGAGAGAGAGAGAGATAGAGAGAGAGAGAGAGAGAGAGAGAGTAACTGATTTTGAGTTCTAACGGGACATTAATAGCGGTTACTTTTGACGACTGGACTCTTAGAATTAATTGGAGTCTAATTACACTAGCATTCTTCCTTGATCCTTGACTTTGATAACAAATAGGAGTGGTGCTAACATGATTAGGGAGTATGAAAGTGGCAGTAATTTTAGTTATTAAGTTCCAGTGATTTAAGACAAGATGACACGTACTTGAGTCCAAGAACTACCTCCTTTGCAACTCCTTCGTCATTTTTGCAATAAAGCTTCCAGCACAATAAGTTAATATCATAAGGCACAATCATCAGTTAGACTTTTTAGGCAAGTGTGTATACTTAGAACAAGTATGAGACTGAATGAAATATTTGATACCTCAACTATCTACATCTATTGACTTATTTTCTAGCCAATTATTATGGTTCAACCTAGTTGGAGGCATTGATTAATCCCAGTTTTAGTCTGTTTGTTTCTAAGTAGTCCCTGCTCAGTGCCTTAGTGAAAATATCAGCAATTTGATCTTCAATTTTACAGAAATTTATCTGGATATTCCCTTTATCAATATTATCTCTGAGAAAATGAAGTTTGATATCAATGTGCTTAGTTAGCTTATGTTGACAAGGATTTTTAGCAATATTGGCACTGGTATTGTCATAGAAAATAGGAACACAATCAACAAAAATACCATAATCCCTAAGCTGCTGCCTTATCCATAGCAATTGAGCACAACAAGATACTGCTACTACATATTCTGCTTCAGCTGTAGATAGAGCCACTGAGTTTTGCTTCTTTGTTCCCCAAGACACCAGACATGAACCAAGAAAATGTGTTGTTCCTGAAGTGCTTTTGCTGTCAACATGAAAACATGCATAGTCAGCATTAACATAACCAACTAAGTCATAGCTATATCCTCTTGGATACCATAGACACAAATCAGAAGTTCCTTTAAGATATCTGAGTATTCTCTTGACTGCCTTTAAGTGGGACTCCTTAGGTTTTGCCTGAAATCTTGCACATAGACCCACACTGAACACAATATCAGGCCTGCTTGCAGTGAGATACAAGAGTGATCCAATCATTACTCTGTACAACTTTTGCTCCACACTTTTCCCTTCTTCACCTGGGTCCATCTTTGTTGCAATGGCAATAGGAATATCAATTGACTTTGAAGAATCCATGTTGAATTTCTTCAAAAGTTTTTTGATGTATTTTTGCTGATGGATCATGGTTCCAGTAGGTGTCTGTTTGATCTGCAGCCCAGAAATGAAATTTAATTCAGCCATCATACTCATTTCAAACTCACTGCCCATCATTTCAGAAAATTCCTTGCACATTGCTTCATTAGTAGCCCAAAAAATAATGTCATCCACATACACCTGCATAATCAGAAGATTCTTTCCTTTGTTCTTCAGAAATAATATGTTGTCCACCTTAACCGTTACAAAGTTATAGGTTAAGAAGGATTTTGAGAGCCTCTCATACCAGGATCTTGGAGCCTGCTTCAGTATATATAATGCCTTATCCAATTTGAAAACATGGTCAGGGAACTTTTCACTTTCAAAACCAGGGGGGCTGTTTAACAAATACTTCCTCTTTTAAGTAACCATTCAGGAATGCACACTTCACATCCATATGATATAGAGTGAATTCCATGTGTGAAACAAAAGCAATTAACATTCATATAACTTCCATTCTTGCTACAGGAGCAAATGTCTCATCATAGTCAATTCCTTCTTCTTGATTGTAACCCTAAACCACCAATCTAGCCTTGTTCCGTGTAATATTTCCTTGCTCATATAGCTTGTTGATGATAATCTAGGAACTCATGTTTTAACTATATTTCGCACTCTAATAACTACACTTTGATTGTATTTGACCCTAATTGTTAGTACTTTGTACTTATTATATGTATTATGTTTTGTAGAATGTGGTTTCAAGTGAAGAATCAAGTTTGGAGCTAAAATAGATTATTTGGAGCTTTGAAGTCTGAGTAGAAGCCCAAAATATTAACTCGGGATCACGTTCTGGGATAGAGGACCAAGGCTGGATGTCAAAAAGTGAGAGAAAAAGATTAATCTGAGAAGAATGCGCTACTGCGCCGCGTGGCACAAGGTGCTAGTGCAAATTTCCTGCAGAGTGAAAACAAACTTGCTCTCTGAAATTTCACACTGGCGTGGCGCATGGGGCGACGTGAGGCACACCATGCCTGTGTAGTTTCCTTAGAGTAATTTTCCAGTTCGGCTTGGAAAGCGTAATTTCATCCGGACCCATTCCTACATGGAATAAATACACCAAAAACACGTTTTGGAAGGTATTTTTTACCATGGAAATTATTGGAGAGCATTGGAGGTCTCAAGATACAAGATTTCATCATCTTTCCATCAATTCAATATGGGATTTTGGATTGTAACGTTGGATTGGTATTTTCTTATTCTTTAATTCTATTTGTGATGACTTCCCCCATGAGTATGGAGTAGTTTCTATTAGGGTTTGACATGATTTTGTGACTTGATTATTATCTATGGATTTGATTATTGTTTGATTGCTTGAATTTGTTGGAAGACCTTTAAATCTAGTTGTGATATTATTCATTATTGTGTTTAGTTGGAAGAGGAGAAAAATACTGAAGATTGTTCCAACGCATGCTTTAATTCATTATGGTACTTCTATAAAGTAATCGAACGAGCTTTGTGATCTACCTTTTGAATTAAGATTGAGAAATATTTGAGAGAAGTTTCTCTTTGACCATTCTTACCAATAGATTCTTTCAAGTTTCACCGCACTTCATATTAGCTTATTTGAATGATTTAGGTTTAATCGAAAGAGGAACCTGAGTCAGAATATTATGATAATAACCTATTGAATTCGAGAGAATCAATAGAACATTAATAGTAAAATTAACAGTGTTAATTCCAAGATAACAATCTTGTATTTATCATGTCATGACCCTTATTTCTCATATTGATAAGAAACCAATTTTACTAATCTTTAGTTCTTCACGATCAGTTGTTAATTGCTTTAGATTTAGTTCATAATCAATCCGACCAAAGTGATAATCATCCTGAATAGCAATAAAGCCATAAATTACTTGAATATTTTTTAAATTCAATCTCTGTGGAGACGATAATTATACTATATTATCTTAGGCTAGTGAGCATTCATTTTCGTGTTGTGTTTAGTGATCATCAAATTTTGGCGCCGTTGCCGGGGATTGAAAATCAATAGTGTTCAAAATAGTTTTGGTGTTAATTCAGGAACCAATTTTATTTTGTTTTTCTTGGTTTATCTCTTATATGTGCAAGTAACAAGTTAAGTTCTTTGGTGTATGACTCGATCTTATTCAAAGGAAGGGATACCATATGAGCCGGAGAAGACATTTGAGAAATTAGAGAGAACTCACCGAAAATTTCTTGGGGCAATCTTCAACCCAAGAACACATGGCTAAGAATGGTGATTATGGAGTTGACTTAGCTGCAAGAGAGGCAGCACAACAGAGCAAACAAGCTGCATGTATAGCAACTGAAGCAACCCTTAGAGCTGCTGATGAGACTGTCGAAGAGGATGAGGATCGAAGATTCAATCCAAATTGACCCATGATTGAAGACCAGTTCAAAAATATGGCTTCCAGTCATGGGAGAGCATTAGGTTACTATGCCAGATCAGTCTACAATTAGGGACTGTCAAGTGTCAAACCTTCACTCTTAGCAGCAAATAATTTTGAGTAGAAATAAGGCTTGCTGCAAACCATCCAGAATAACTGTGTCTTTAGAGGGTGAATGAAGATCCTAACTCTCACTTGTTGGACTTTGAGGAAATCAGGAACACTTTTCAGTACAATGGAGTGCCAAAAGATGCAGTCTACTTAAGGGCATTCCCCTTTTCATTGAAGGATGACGCGAAGCACTGGCTTCAAAGCTTACCAACTAGGCCGATCAGGACATGGGAATATATAATGAAAAGGTTTCTTGACATGTACTTCTCAGGTGCAAAGACAGTAAAACGCAGAAGGGAAATCCACAACTTCTGCCAGAGTGACACTGAAACGGTCTTTGAAGCTTGGGAAAGATTCAAGGAGATAGTGAGAAAGTGTCAGCATAATAAGATCGAATTGTGATTGCAACTCCAGGAAATTTGGGATGGACTGACACCCTCATCATGGCGAACTCTGAGTACTGCAGTTGGAGGTACTTTAATGAAGAAAACTCCTGAGAAGATTGTTGCAATTCTTGATGAGCTCTCTAAATATGCTAACCAATGGCTCGTTGAGAGTAATGATAAAAGCAAATTAGCTGGGGTTCACCAGGTAGACTCTAACATATCAATGCCAGCCTAGCTAGACAACATGGCCAAAGAGATAAGAAAGTTGACCTTAGCCAAGGTCCAGAGCCATCCATCATCAGTTTGTGACTTATGTGGTATGGGTCATCCAACGCATGGGTGTTAGGCCTCGACTATAGATGAAATGGTAAGTTCTATGGGAAGCTTTGATATTGGAAACTACCAAAGTGCTAATAACTTTTAAGTCCATGGGGAAGAGTCACCCAGGTTTTTCTTGGAGTTCACCAAGTAGTAGCCTGAACTTATGGCAATAGAATAATCCGAGACCCCATGGACAAGGAGCTCCAGGAATTCAAAATCAATAGAGGCAGTAATACCAACCTCTACAGTCTAATTAGTCTAGCATGGAAGATTTGATGAATGCCTTTATTATTAAGACAAATGAGAGGCTTGAAATTCATGGCACAGATATCCGAGAACAGGGCATAGCCATTCAAAACATAGAAAGACAGGTGGGGCAACTTGATAATCTATTATTTGAGAGGGTTCCAGGAACTCTCCTGGCCGATACTAAAAGGAATCCTAAAGAAACGATAAATGTCTAATCCTTGAGAAGTGGGCATGTATTGAAGGAACCCATAGCAAAACAAAAGAGTGAGCTGATGGAAAGACAAGTGGAGATTGTGGAGGAGCAGAAAAATAACTACAATCAAGAAGGTGAAGTCAGGGTAGATCCAGATGATGGTCTGAAGAAGAAGGGAAGGACTGGAGCTTTGAAAAAGAAGAAGGATGGGAATTCAATGAATGAGGAGATCGAGGAAAGTAAATACATGCCTGCTTTACCTTTTCCACAGAAGAAAAGAAGAGAGAAGCTGGACAAATAATTTGAGCATTTTCTAGAAGTGCTCAAGCAGATGCATGTTAATCTACATTTCACAGAGGTTCTCTCATAGATGCCAGCATATTCCAAGTTCGTCAAGGAGATATTGTCCAACAAGCGAAAGCTGGAAGAGACATCGGTAGTCAAGCTCACAGAGAATTGTAGTGCTATTATGTAAAATAAGCGCCCTCAAATGTGTGGAGATCCATGGAGTTTTACTATACCTTGATCGTTAGAAAGTACTAAGTTTGAGAAATCTTTGTGTGATTCAGGTGCTTCTACTAGTCTTATGCCTATGTCTATTTTCAGGAAGCTCGAGAGGGAGATTAGGCCAACCAAATTTGTACTTGTGTCTTTACAGATAGCAGATCAGATGACGATAATACCTGAAGGAATAGTGGAAGATGTGCTAGTTCGGGTGGATAAATTTGTGTTCCTTGTGGACTTCATCGTAGCGAACATGAAAGAGAATAAGGAGGTCCCTCTAATTTTAGGGAGACCTTTCTTGGCTACTGGTAGAGACTATTTTGGATATTCAGTAAAGTCACCTCATGCTAAGAGTGGGGAAATAAAGTGTGGTGTTCAAGATGAAGAAAGCAATAGGGGCACCTAGATACTAGTCGACTGCACTCTGAATTCAAGGCAAAGGCCCTAAAGGAGCGAGCTGGAGAGAGTAAGCCTAATAAGTGTGGGGTGTACCCGATGAAGGCAGAAAAGAAACTTTTAACATGGATGTGTGCACTGGGTCGGGCGTGCAAAGTGGATCTCGACTTTAATTCAGGACCAGACTAGATTATTCAAGGAAGTCTCCTTCACCTCTTGCTTTGTATTTATGTGTCATGAGGACATGCCACAATTTAAAGTTTGGGGTGGAGGATGTAAATATGTATATGTGTGTTTGTTCTCGTTAGTATTATTTGAATTTGTTTTGACTTTTCCGATGATGGATTTCCTCGACTGTCTTCTTGAGGGATTAAAGTCGAAGAAAAATAATTTTAGCCGTTTATTTTTGTTTTTTTCCTTAGGTAGTGTAACAACTTTCTCTTGGTTTTTCTTTGTGCCGCGATTCTTTTCCAAAGGGTTTTACTTGAACTGGGTATAATTAGCTCTCTTTTTGTTAGGAATAGAGAAGTCCTGTGCTATGGTGTTAATTGGATATAACCATTCTTAACTTTGCAACACCTTGATAGTGGTGAGTGCCTTAGTTGTGACGCCTAGGCTCAGTTCTTGACTCTTGTATAAGAGCCTAAAATTGCTTGATTTTGACTTTACTTAACTGCTTTGATTAGAGAGTCGGGATAGATTCGATCCTAAGCGAGTTATGTGCCATGTGTGTGTGAGGTCTTTGTGATATTCTGTGCATGTCAGTTGATGTCTAGAACTTGTCCTGTGTATTTGCAAAGAGAAATAACTGTCTTGTTAAGTCTAGGAAGTGATAAATGTGTTTCTTTGTTGTGCCAGATATATGCATGTGACCCACCTAATTATGATGTATCTTAGTTAATATTGTTGAGCCTGTAATCCTATTTCGTTGGCAACCACACTAAAAGCCTGACCCCTTTATTTGAATTGACTATCTGTTTTAACTTTTCACCTCTCTAGACCACTTGAATTGTTATGAGCTCGTTAAAAGCTAAGTGGAGGTATTGTTGGGTTTTGAGTGGAATTGCAAAAAAATGAGAAAGGCGTACTATTTGAAAATTATTGAGAGCCACATGTAAGGAATTGAACGAAAGAAAAAGAGAAGTGAATTTGTTGAAAAACAAATAACCTTGAAAAAAACAAGTTTGGGGTATGTATTAGAAACAAATTAATCCCTTGCTAGTGGTATGTTTTCATCATGTTAGTTCTTAGAGGAATTGGGAGCTTGGTGCTATTAGGTTGTGAAGGTTGGGGTTTGGTTCAACATTAGTGTGGGGTTTGGATTGTTAGTGTATATGTATTAAAGTGCTCAGAGAGGTGTAGTCACTATATCCAAATGTATCCTACCAGTCCCGCAGCCTACATTATAACCAAAATAAAGTCCCACTTGATCTTTGATAGAATGAGCTCAATTAGTAGAGTATTACTCTACGGGCAAGCCTATGGTGCGTCTTCTGTGGCACATGAATTTTAATTCTGAGAGTGAGTGAATTCTTTCTATCTTGAGTTCCTACTTGTTCTTGAATTTTATTGTGTGTGGAACTACTCTCAATATTTGGTGTGAAGGAACATAATTTGCAAAAGAAATGTACTACCTTTGGCCTTTGTGTTAGAGTAAGTGAGCAGGTTGTGAAAAATATTGGTTCTTTTGAGTCGAGTCTTGAGGCAAGGATGTTATGGTATGGTTCTTAGTCTGCTTTAATTATTCTTGGCAAGACGAGTTAGGAGAGTTACTTGAAAAGATCGTCTCTATGTGAAATGTAGGTTGATTGCTCGGGGACGAGCAATGGTTTAAATGTGGGGTGTTGATGATAAGCTAGGAACTCATGTTTTAACTATATTTCACACTCTAATTAATATACTTTGATTGTATTTGAGCCTAATTGTTAGTACTTTGTACTTATTATGTGTGTTATGTTGTGTAGGATGTGATTTCGAGTGAAAAAGCAAGTGTGGAGCTAAAACGAATGATTTAATGCTTTGAAGTCTCAGTAAAAGCCCAAGAAATTAACTCGGGATCACGTTCGGAGGTTGAGGAACAAGTCTGGATGTCAAAAAGTAAGAAAAAAAGATTACTCTAAGAACAATACACTACCACTCCGTGGGGCACAATGTGTTAGTGCAAAATTCCTACAGAGTGGAATAAAACCTGCTCTGTGAACTTTCTCACTGGCGCGGTGTATGGACCGCCGCGAGGCATGCCGCGCCTGTGCATTTTCATTAGATTAATTTTCTACTTCGGCTTGGAAAGGGTAGTTTTGTCCGTACCCATTCCTACATGGTATAAATACACCAAAAATAAGTTTTTAAAGAAACTTTTTACCTTGGAAATTATTGGGGGCCTCAAGACACAAGATTTCATCATCTTTTCATCAATTCAATACGGGAGTTTGGATTGTAACGTTGGATTGATATTTTCTTATTATTTTACTCTATTTGTGATGACTTCCTCCATACCTTTGGAGTAGTTTCTATTAGGGTTTGAAATGATTTTGTGACTTGATTTTTATCTATGGATTTGATTATTGTTTTATTGCTTGAATTTGTTGGAAGACCTTTAACTCTATTATGATATTATTCATTATTGTGTTTAATTGGAAGAGGAGAGTAATACTGAAGATGGTTGCAACACATGCCTTAATTCATTGTGGTACTTCTTTAAAGTAATCAAAAAAGCTTTGTGATCTACCTTTTGAATTAAGATTGAGAAATATTCGAGATAAGTTTCTCTTAGACCATTCTTACCAATAGATTGTTGTATGTTTCACCGCACTTCATATTAACTTATTTGAACAGTTTAGGTTTAATAGAGAGAGGAACCTAAGTCATAATAATAGGATAATAACCTTTTGAATTCAAGAGAATCAATAAAACATTAATAGTGAAATTAAAGAGTGTCAATTCCAGGATAACAATCTTGCACTTATCATGTGATGACCCTTATTTCTCACACTAATAAGGAACCAATTATGCTAATCTCTAGTTCTTCGCGATCAATTGTTAATTGCTTTAGTTTTAATAGTTAGTCTTAGTTCATAATCATTCCGACCAAAGTGATAATTATCCTAATAGTAATTAAGCCAGAAATTACTTGAACATTGTTTAAATCTAATCCATGCAGAGACGATAATTATACTATACAATTTATGGCTAGTGAGCATTCATTTTCATGTTGTGTTTAGCGCTCATCACTTGTTCTTGAACACACATTTGGTACCTGTAACAATTCTATTTTTGGGTATTTGCACCAGATGTTAGACCATGCTCCTCTAAAATATATTCAGCTCCTCTTGCATGGCCATTATCCAATCTGGGTCCTTTAGGGCTTACTTTGTGTTTTTAGGTTCAATCTATGAGATAAATGCAATGAGTGCACACATGTTTCTTAGAGATAACCTGGTTTGTACTCCTGCATTTGGATAAGAGATGATATTCTTAAGGGGATGTGAGCTTTGATGTCTCTAAGGCCTAACTTGTTTACCCTGAGATGGTTCCAGAGCGAATTGACCCAAAAGACCAGTGCCAATGGGTGCAGCTTCACCTGTCTGAGTATCAGTCAGTGTAGTTCCATTTTCTTCCTGTTCTTCCTGATCACTTTCATCTCCCTCATGATTACCTAATGCTCCTTTTAGGTGTTATTCAGATTCTCTAGAAGTTCCTTCATCAATGAGCCCTATATCATAGTCATCATCCTGCAAACCTTTCTCATCCATGTTGTTAACATACATAGTTCTTTTATTAAATACTTTGTATGCTTTACTATGTGGTGAGTAACCCAGGAAAACTCGCTCATCACTTCTATCATCAAACTTACCTAAAGCTTCTTTTCCATTATTGTGCACAAAACATTTACACCCAAAAAGTCTTAGGTGAGTGATGCAGGGCTTTCTTCCTCGAAGTAACTCATAGGTAGTCTTCTTAAGAATAGGTTTGACCATGCACCTATTTAACAGGTAGGAAGCAGTATTGACTTCCTCAGTCCAAAAGCTTTTAGGCATTCTACTGCAATCAACATAGTCTTCCCAATCTTCTAGAGATCTATTCTTTCTTTTCACAACACCATTTTGTTGTGGAGTTTTGGGTGTGGAGAAGTTATGATTAATACCATGAATTCTACAGAATTCAAGAAATTTAGAGTTTTCAAACTCAGTCCCATGGCCTGTTCTTATACTTGATACAACACTCCCTAGTTTCTGTTGAATTATTCTGACAAACACACGAAATACATCAAAAGTTTCATCTTGAGATGCTAGAAATAAGGTCCATGTGTACCTAGAGAAGTCATCAACAATCACAAACACATACGTTTTTCCTCCCCTTCCCTTAACTCTCTTTGGTCCACATAGGTTCATGTGAAGACGTTACAGGGGTTTAGAAGTACTGACAACTTTTTTAGATTTAAGGGGTGACCTTATATATTTACCTCTAACACAGACATCACAAACTTTTTCTGATGTGAACTCAACTTTTGGTAGCCCAAGGACCAGGTCCTTTGCTGCCAATTTGTTAAGTTGAGACAGACTGGCATGTCCTAGTCTTCTATGCGATAATAGTGGATCATCTTCTACTGCACTTAAACATGTATGCTCACTTTGAGGAAGAGACATAATAGACATCTTGTAGACATTGTTATGTCTCTTGCCTTTCAGAATAATTTCATCAGTATTCAGCTTAGTGACAATATAGATTGTGGAATTAAACTTTACCTCATTACCTTTGTCACACATTTGAGAAATGCTGAGAAGATTATGCTTAAGTACCACTACATAGTACACATCTTCTATAGCATGAGAGAGTGACTTACCAACTTTACCAATACTTGTTATTTGCCCTTTCTTCCCATTTCCAAATGACACACTCCCTTCTTAGAAGGCTGTCAGTGAGAGGAATTCTTTTTCACCAGTCATATGTCTTGAGCATCTACTATCTAGATACCAGTCTTGATTGCTTCCTCTCACTTTAGCCTGCAAAAATCACAAGTTAGCTTTGGGAACCCAGACAAGCTTGGGTCCCTTTTTGTTTGAGAAATGAGAAATCAAATCTCTTCTTGCCTAGAAGGGGAGAGTGTTAACTGTCCTTTTCTTACTGACCTAAATCCATGTAGTTTGAACATGGGGATTGATTGTGGGTTTTTCTTCCTTCTCCACATATTTAAGTAACCCAAATGTATTTTTGAACTGAGCATGAATTAAGGTAGGGCATGTATCTTTGAAGTGTCCCACCTTCCCACAGTGAGTGCACATCTTATTATCAGAAATTCCTACATACTTAGGATCAAACCTAGGTACATGTTTCTTATATCCAATTGCTGATTTACTGCAATTTTCATTCAACCAATTTAGTGCATCAGAGGATCTATGCCACTTTCCTAGCCTAGATAGTTTATACTTTTCCATTTCAAGGTTCTCTTGCAGTACTTTATTCCTACAGTCAGTATCACACAAACTATTTTTGAGCTCTTTCAGTGCTTTTTCAAGATTATTTTGTAGATCACTCATTATTCCCTTATCATTTGCTGAGCTCAAGGACTTGGTCCTTAAGATTTCTTACATGTACTTCAAGATCAGCTTTATTAGATTCAAGCCTTTTGAGATCAAGCTTAACACACGAAAGGTTGCTTACTAACTGATTATTTCCAGCGCTTATCCTATCCATTTCGCTCATCATGGTAACTATTATGGCCATTAATTATTTTTTAGACATACCATTGATATTGTTTATCAAGTTAGAGTTACTTACCTGATTTGCTTTATCTTCAGCCTATGAGTCGCTCGTAGACATCATTCCTATCACTTTCTCTTCTGTTTGGCTTTCTTCAATTTCCATTAGGGCATGTTTCAATATTTTCATTTCCAAAATCTGCCTCTAAAGTCCTCCATATATCATGAGCAGAGATACAAAAGAATACCTTGTAGAGAACACTCTTTGGTGGACTTCTATAGAGTATATCCTTTGCCTTAGCATTTTCCTCGATCATCTGATGATCCTCAACATCATATTCCTCCTCTTTCTTGATGCTCTTATTTTCATCACTATCTACCTTGGTGGGTGTAATTGGTTCATGATTGATAATTATCCATAGATCAAAATCAGTAGCCTGAAGGAACACTTCCATACGCATCTTTCATTTATCATAGTGGTGTCTGTCAAAATGAGGGGGTCTTTCAATGTGCATTCCTAGCTATACAGGGGGTTCAACTTCAACAACCTCGTGTGAATCGATCACATGATAAATACTAATAGCCTTGTCCTCCTCTTTATCACTTTCACTGTCTTCATATGCTACTAGAAAGGCTTGTTTCATGGCCTCAGTGAACCCTTTGCCTAGGATTTTACATTTGTTTAGGCCTCGATCTTTCATCTGTTCCCTTGTCTCATTTCAACTCTTTCTTTCTTCCACTCAATTTCTCATATTGGGCAGTATTTGACCATATGGTCAAGTTTGTTGCACTTATAACACCCATTGTATGAAGACTTGTTAATCTGCTTAGGTTTGCCATTGTATTCTTTGTTAGATGCATTCTTGGAATGCTTCATGAATGTTTTGAACTTAGCTAATGTTGCTAGGTCCAATTCATCATTTTCATGATCATATTCTTTGGATGACTTAAGAACCAAGGCGTTATCCCTCTTTGGTTCCCATTTGTGTAGTTCCAGCTTTCTCATCTCATGCGATTTTAAGTTTCCAATTAACTCGTCCAGTGAAATCTTATCCAACTCCTTGGCTTCCTGAATGACTGTGACTTTTGATTCCCATGAAGCAGGGAGAATCCTTAGAACCTTGCTGACCAGTTCTTCAGCAATAAATACCTTTTTCCAGTGACTTCAGTTCATTTGTTATTATAGTGAACCTAGTCATCATCTCTTGAATAGGTTCATACTCCTTCATAGAGAAGAGCTCATAGTTTCTCATGAGCAACTCGATCTTTGATCTCTTCACTTGATTTATCCTTCTTGAGAAGTTTGAAGTGCATCCCAGATCTCCTTTCTATTGGAGCATACAGATATTCTGTTGTACTCATCTGGACTAAGTCCACGGATGATGATCTTCTTGGCCTTTGCATTATTTTACATCATCCTGAAATCTACTGCTACAAATTCAGAGGGGTCTTTGGGAACAGTTTTATTTTGTCCATTTTATTTGGTGAAAGTTAGTGGTCCTCGATTCACTATTGTCCATAGTTCATAGTCCTCAGCTATTGGAAAATCCTTCATTCTTGCCTTCCACCAACTGTAGTATTTTCTGCTGAATTGGGATGATCTAGTAGTTGACTGTTAATCGTTAATTCCAGGCGGAGCAATCATTTCCTTCCACGATCTCTCTAGATATTAACCACGTTTGAGAGAACCTGCTCTGGTACCAATTGTTAATTTGAGTGCCTTCCTAAAGTAATAAAAAATTTGATTCTTTGCCTTACTCCTTATGCGTAAATGAAATAAACAGTAAAAATAAGACCAATAATTTTTACGTGAAAAATCACCCCGCTCAAAGGTGAAAAAATTATAACCTACCACGTAGGATTTTACCTTCAATTTTACTAGAACAATTGAGCCAAATGTACTGATTGCTAGACCTATAAACTAATACCCACACACTTCTCCAACTTCAACTACTTAAATGAATTACAAGTTACTCTAACTTGCACACCCAAACAATTACTCTAACTAACAAGTTTTGAATGACATCTTGATTATAACTCAATTTCTTAATGCACATGAACTAACATACTCAAGAAAAATACTGACTTTCAGTACATACTGATGAACAATTTGAGTGTTGAACTAGAAATGCTGTATGTCGTTCTTTAGTTGATGTGCAAAAGGATGGTCTTCTCAGTCCATAGGAAAAGTATTTAACTTCCCAGTACTCCGAGAAATTTGGAAGTCCTACACACAATCAACTTCTTGTTTGACAGCAATCCTAAAGTTCCAAGGATTCCACAAATCTTGTGACTCTTGTCTATCACTTATGTCGGCAGATATTCTTGGGCAACAGTCTTTATCGCATCAAGAGTCCTTTTCCGGCAATATCAGGCTATAAAATATTTGTGTAATAGTTAGTACCTTGCAAGAATCTTAAGCAGCTACCTTGCGGACTTGATTCTTAGCACGCGTTCAATAGCTTGAGGACCTGGTTCTTAGCACACGTTCACTGGACACATTTGTTAATTATCAAAACCCGAATTCTCAACAGAAGGCCTATTCTCAACCCTTTCGACCATTTGCTCATGGTGGCACCATCAACTTCTCCATCTTTCGGTTGTGATCCCCAAATTTTTAATGTCTCATTAGGTTTATATTTATGGAGTTTTGAGAACTGTAATAAGCGGGAATAAAAAGGGCAAAAAGTTTATATCGCATAATTTAAACCATTTTGAAACATAGAATTGCAAAAATTGGTGATCAATTGAAAAGTTTTGCTGCCTTCTGGTAGCCTCTAAATTAAATTTGTTGTAGAAGCGTTTGAAGTGCAAACTTTTGTAAAAATCTCAAAGAAATTGTGTAGCTTTTGAAGTTAAAGCCAGAGCATATTTTGTCAAAAGATAAACAGTTTCTAAGCTAGAATTTTTCTTATTAAATAACTAACTAATTCTATTAGTCAGCTTAGAAGTTAGAAGTAGGAAGACAATGCTTTGGACAGACAAGAAAAAATATTAGTAGTACCATAACTTATAACAAGTGACCAGATAGGACTTTCATGCCCGCAAACTTTCAAAAAATTAAATAATATATACACGATAAAGTTAAGTAGATTCAACATCTAATATATATTTATATAACTTTTTGTTCTTATTTTATGTGCAAAGTGTGTTGAAAATTTGATTTTGGTGATCAACAAACTTATCTTAGACCTTAGATCTATTGGTGGTTCCTATACAACTCAGTGTCCTACCTAGAATGAGATTTACTTCGTGCATCGCCTATGTATACTATGATGACCGGGCAGCCACGCGATAATACAGGAAATCTTAGCAGGTTCTATGGGTTGACATTGGGCCAATAATTAAGGAAGTACGTACGGAAGTAAATTTTACTTCCTTGGAAGATCGAAGGGAATCTTTTACTTCCTTTATTTGTTAGGGTTATGAGATTTGGTGATTACTCTTTCACTCCTAGTCGTCTAGTATATCTATGGTACGAGCTTATTTTGGCAGGGTTGTGCACCTGCATACATATTTGAGAAATCTTTCTTGTGAGCAACAACTTTGTGAGAACCAAGAGCAAGGCAACGTGAAGAACCCAATTTTAGAAATTCAAGTTTCGTTCGTTTCGTCTTGATCTTATAGTAGGAGTTTTGAGTTGTAGTCTTGTTTTTCTTGTACTCAAAGCTATTTGTAAGAGTTCTTGAATGACAATTTTTTTTTCTAGACTAAGAAATTAGTTTTGTGCGAGTAGCTACAAACAATTTGGTTGTAGCCTGTTGAGTGACTAGATTTAGTTTCTTAGGTTATAAAAGAGTTCTGTAACTTGAATCTGCTCGTTTTTTGTTGTGAAGTTTATGAGAAAATCTTAGAGTTGAGTCGTGATTTTTACTCTCTTGAGCAAAGAAGTTCGCTACGTAAAATTTATGTCCTCTTTATTTTCCGCACTTGTTATTGTTTTGGAGCAACAAAAATCTTTTTAGAACTAGGTTTTGAGGATAATGAAAAAATTCTGAATAGAAATTTTAATGAATCGATATACTATTCACCCCTTTAGTGTATAAATAGTGCATAATTCTAATATAATATAATTTTCAGACGAAGAGAGCAAGAATGAACCCTTCCGCTCTATCTAAAGCACTATATTAATTTAGTCTGCACTAAATCAAAGTCATAAATGAACATCGAACATAGTACCTGCTAAAAAGACTTTTACGTGCAGATGTGTCCCATTTTTTAAAATTATATATTCGTCAATATTGTCCAGCCAGTGACCATCCAACCAAACTTTGCCATCTTCAGACCTTGGACGGTGTTGATAATTTGGCATCGTAATCAGTGGACATAATGAGCAATAATCCAATGAGTTTGACACATATTCTTTAAATGAAGTTCTTAAATATCCTTATCAATATGTGAAAGAAAAGAAAAACATATGCTAGCTTCTCGATATTATAAACGTTTATGTTTGTAGTAAATAAGAAATGTATTAATTCTTTTTTATTTTTCATCCAATGTCTGGTTTGTACCCGCATTGAAGGTTGAGAGCTTTTATTAATTTGAATTTGCGTTGCATAATTAAGACCCAATAAAAGGAAAGCATTCTTTTGTGTGCATAATTCTAACATAATGTAATATTTTAGTGAAGAGGGTCGGTATGAATCCCTTCCGCTCGATCTAAAGCACTATATTAATTTAGTCAGCACTAAATAAAGTCAGAAATGAACATCGAACATAGTACCTGCTAAAATGACTTTGACATGTAGATGTGTCCCATTTTCTAAAATTATATTCGTCAATATTGTCTAGCCAGTAACCATCCAACAAAATTTTGCCATCTTCAGACTTGGACGGTGTTGATAATTTGGCATCATAATCAGTGGACATCATGAACAATAATCCAATGAGTTTGATACATATTCTTTAAATGAAGTTCTTAAATATACTTATCAATATGTGGAAGAAAAGAAAAACATATGCTGGCTTCTCGATATCGTAAACGTTTATGTTTGTAGTAAATAAGAAATGTATTAATTCATTTTTATTTTCCATCCAATGTCTGGTTTGTACCCGCATTGAAGGCTTTGAGCTTCCATTAATTTGAATTTGCGTTGCATAATTAAGATCCATTAAAAAGAAAGTATTCTCTACTAAAAATTTTGTTATTTCGAAAGCTTAAACCGAATAACTCTATTAAGGGTGAAGTAATCATATCCCTCTCATTACAATCCTCGAATATATCAATTCTTGTTCTTGAAGCAATCTCAACTTGTTTAGTCATGTGATGTTTAAGTATCTGTTTTGGTAGGGACCGGAAATATGAGAGCTGATTGCATTTGCATCTTTATCTAGTGCAACTCCAATCAATTTTTATCCGCCGGCCTTTTTTATTTTCTTTTCATTCGTTTCGTGTATTTGTTAATGGTAACCATCAATATTCATTTTTTGTTAGGCTATCTGCCATATTTTTGGTTTATCACATTTATATTCCAATAATGTGGTGCTCATTCAAATTAAAAATCAAAACTGGTTCTACACGCTGCTGATGAGAGAGTATAGTAGTAGTATATACAAATATAAGTGGTTGGCACTCCATTAGTTTCTTCTTTTGTGATCTGTTTACCCTTAAAACGAATAACAATTAAATTTGCATGCGATTTTAAGGATAAGTGGATTGATTCAACACAAGTAATCAAGAATATCAGATAAACGAATTGAAGATAAAATAAATAACCAAACCGATCGTGACGTTGAATCTGGGCTCGGGTTTAAGCTTAATGGTAGTTTTGCCATCGACCGGACCCTCGATTCGAAGCCAAATATGTATGGAGAATTATGATTAAAATAAGAACCTTTCCATAGCTAGAAAGCAGAGAAATAAGTTTGTATTGCCTTGACATGCGTGTTACAATGTGACTATTGAATAAAAAACTTCCTCTTTATATAGTTGGGGAGTTTTACACCTAGTACAATTCTAAAAAAGGTAAAAATCCTCCTTGTACATCAATTACTGATACACTATCGACATCGGACGAGATCCGCGCCATGATATCTAGTTGGGTGTGGATATCACAGTCCTCTATTAGTCGTGTGCAACTGTTTGCAGTGCTTTATGAGGTCTTGGAGCTCGTTCCGGGGTCAGGGTCGGGGGAGGGCGTTGTCTTGTTAGGCCCGGTGGCGAGCACCCCATTCCGGACTCATCTCAAGGAGTTATCAGATTCGGTCTCTATCCCATAAATTCATACTTCCTACCTCGTTTGACTCGCTAGGAACTCGGGGTGTGTGCTAACCCTGAGTTCACCCGTATACAGATAGTACCCTCGTTTCTTAGAGTGTAGGTTCGCTGAAATGATGGGAAACGATAGATGAACCCCGGTTCCTTTCGTACGTTACAACCGAGATGGTGGATAAGCCGAAACGTCCCATCAGTCGCTTCACTCTGACTTCAGACACGTGTCAATCATCGGTTGGTCACCTTCGAATGTGAAACGTCACGTATTGATTACATTTTCTCCTATAAAAACATCGACCTTATGTTCTTCTTACACTTTCCGATCCTATATTTTACCTTCGAATTCTTTAGCGGCTATCAACTCTTTCAAATCTTTATCTTTTAGCCTTTGATTTTCAAATCTTCATAATTGTTCTTATGTTTCTACCCGGATCTTCATTCTACCTTCAAACCTTCATACTTTATCCTTCAAACCTTCATACCTTTTGTTCAAATCTTCATATTTATCCTTTAAATCTTCATATTTTTTGGATCACGATGGCCAAGACTTCCAAATCAGTTCCTTAACAATTTGCCTCTTCATCTTCCCACCCGGCCACAAGTACCGAGGCGGCCATTCCCGAGGTGGTTGCTCTCGAGACGGTTGTTCCCGAGGTGGTTGCTCTCGAAGTAGCTATTATAGAAGCGGCCCTAGAGCCCCCCATGAAAAGCTTTATTCCCGGGGGGTGCTCAATCGCTGACGACTTCAAAACCGAGAAGGCCTCATCCAAACAGGACCGAGGTGAATGGGCATCGAGATATCTATGCTCCATTACCGAAGATACCATTCCTATAGTCCGAGAGGACTGTAAATGGGGAGGTAAGGATGTGGTAGTCCCCGAGCCTGAGGACGATATTACTACTCATATGGAAGGATATTTAAGTGATTACACTTACCCCTTCACGCCGGGCCCAATCCACCTGTCTCTTTGGAGGATTGTGATCCTCCTACTTTATTTTGTGAACAACACCGAATCCATATGCATCTTCCATTCATCATAGTGGTGTCCATCAAAAGGAGGGGGTATTTCAATGTGTATTCCTAGTTGTACAGGGGGTTCAACTTCAACAACCTCGTGTGAATCGATCACAACATAAAGACTAACAGCCTTGTCCTCTTTCTCCTCCTCTTTATCACTTCCACTGTCTTCATATGTTGCTAGAAAGGCTTGTTTCATGGCCTCACTGAACCCCTTGCCTAGGATTTTGCCTTTGTTTAGGCCTCATATTTCATCCTTTCCCTTTTCTCTTTTCAACTCTTTCTTTCTTCCACTAAATTTCCCCCATTGGGCAATCTTTGACCATTTGGTCAAGTTTGTTACATTTGTAACACCCATTGTATAAAGCCTTGTTAATCTGCCTAGGTTTGCCATTGTTTTATCTGTTAGATGCATTCTTGAAATTCTTCATGAATTGTTTGAACTTAGCTAACGTTGCTAGGTCCAGTTCATCATTTTTAGACTCATCTTATTTGGATGCCTTAAGAACCAAGGTTTTATTACTCTTTGGTTCCTCTTTGCGTAGTTCCAGCTTTCTCATCTCATGAGTTTTTAAGCTTCCAATGAACTCGTCCTACGAAATCTTATCCAACTCCTTGGCTTCCTGGATGGGTGTGACTTTTGATCCTCATGAAGCAGGCAGAATCCTTAGAACCTTGCTGACTAGTTCTTCAGAAATAAGTACCTTTTTCCAGTGACTGCAGTCCATTTGTTATTATAGTGAACCTAGTCATTATCTCTTGAATAGGTTCAGACTCCTTCATAAAGAAGAGCTCATAGTTCCTCATGAGAAACTCAATTTTTAATCTCTTCACTTGATTTGTTCCTTCTTAAGCAGTTTGAAGTGCATCCCAGATCTCCTTTGCATTGGAACATGCAGATATCCTGTTGTACTCATCTTGACTAAGTCCATGGATGATAATCTTCTTGGCCTTTGCATTCTATTCCATCATCCTGAAATCTACTGCTACAAATTCAGAGGGGTTTTGGGAATAGTTTCATTTTATCTATTTTATTTGGTGGGAGTTAGTGGTCCTCGATTCACTATTGTCCATAGTTCATAGTCCTCAGCCATTAGAAAATCCTCCATTCTTGTCTTCCTCCAACTGTAGTATTTTTCGTTGAACAGGGATGATCTAGTAGTTGACTGTCCATGGTTAATTCCAAGCGGAGCACTCATTTAATTCCAAGATCTCTCTAGATATTAACCACGTTTGAGAGAACCTGCTCTGATACCAATTGTTAATTTGAGTGCATTCCTAAATTACTAAAGAACTTGGTTATTTGCCGTACTACTTACGCGTAACTTAAATAAACAGTAAAAATAAGACCAACATTTTTTATGTGAAAAATCACCCGGTTCAAAGGTGAAAATATCATGACCTACAACGTAGGAATTTTACTTCAACTTCACTAGAACAGTTGAGCTAAATGTACTGATTACTAGACCTATAAACCAATACCCATACATTTCTCCTACTTCAACTACTTAAATAAATTACAAGTTACTCTAACTTGCATTCCCAAACAATTACTCCAAATAATAAGTTTTGAATGGTATCTTGATTAAAACTCAATTTTCTAATGCACATGAACTAACAGACTCAAGAAAAACACTGACATTCAGTACACACTGATGAACAACTTGAGCGTTGAACTAGAAATTATGTATGTCGTTCTTTAGTTGATGTGCAAAAGGATGGTCTTATCAGTCCATAGGGAAAGTATTTAACTTTCCAGTACTCTAAGAAATTTGGGAGTCCTACACACAGTCAACTTCTTGTTTGGCAGCAATCATAAAGTTTCAAGGATTCCACGAATCTTGTGACTCTTGTCTATCACTTATGTGGGCAGATATTCTTGGGCAGCAATCCTTATCACATCAAGAGTCTTTTTCCAGCAATATCGAGCTATAATAATCTTGTATAAAAGTTAGTACCTTGTAAGAATCTTCAACAGCTAGCTTGAGGACTTGGTTCTTAGCACGCGTTCAACAACTACCTTGAGCACCTGGTTCTTATCACACGTTCACTGGACACAATTTTTAATCATTAAAATCCCAATTCTCAACAGAAAGCCTATTCTCAACCCTTTCGATCCTTTGTTCATGGTGGTACCATCAACCTCTCCATCTTTTGGTTGTGAACCCCAAGTTTTAAATGTCTCATTAGGTTTATATTTGTGGAGTTTTTGAGAATAGTAATAAGAGGGATACAAAACGCGAAAAGTTTGCACCGCATAAGTTAAAACCATTTTTAAAGATAGAATTGCAAAAACTGGTGATCAATTAAAAATTTTTGCTGCCTTCTGGTAGCCTCTAAATTTAATTTGCTGTAGAAGCATTTGAACTGCAAACGTTTATTAAAAAGCTCAAAGAAATTGTGTAGATTTTGAAGTTTAAGCTAGAGCATATTTTTTTAAAAGATGAACAGTTTCTCAGCTAGAATATTTCTTATTAAATAACTAACTAATTCTATGAGTCGGCTTAGAAGTTAGAACTAGGCAGGCAATACTTTGGACAGACAAGAAAAAATATTAGTAGTACCAAAACTTATAGCAAGTGACCAGATAGAATTTTCATCATCAGACTTTCAAAAAATTAAAAAATATATGCACAATGAAGTTCGGCAGATTCAACATCTAATATATATTTATATAACTTTTTTTCTTACTTTATATGCCAACAACAACAATAACAACAACAACAACAACAACAACAACAATATCATACCCATTATTACTTTATATGCATAGTGTGTTGAAAATTTGGTTTTGGTGATCAACAAACTTATCTTAGACCTTAGCTCCACCGGTGGTTCCTATACAACTCAGAGTCCTAACGAGAATGGATTTACTTCGCGCATCGAAGTACGTACTTATGGGTAGCCACGCGGTAACGCAAAAATTCTTAGCAGGTTCTTATGGGTTGACGTTGGGCCAAGAATTAAGGAAGTACGTACGGAAGTAAATTTTACTTCCTTGGAAGATCGAAGAATCTTTTACTTCCTTTATTTGTTAGGGTTATTAGATTTGGTGATTACTCTTTCACTCCTAGTCGTCTAGTATATATACGGTACAAGCTTATTTTGGCAGGGTTGTGCACCTGCATGCATATATGAGAAATCCTTCTTGTGAGCAACAACTTTGTGAGAACCAAGAGCAAGGCAACATGAAGAACCCAGTTTCAGAGATTCAAGTTTAGCTTGTTTTGTCTTGATCTTATAGTAGGAGTTTTGCGTTGTAGTCTTGTTTTGCTTGTACTGAAAGCTATTTGTAAGAGTTCTTGAATGACAAAATTTTGTTCTAGACTAAGAAATTAGTTTGAGTGAGTAGCTACAAACAATTTTATTGTAGGCTGTTGAGTGACTAGCTTTAGTCTCATAGGTTATAAAAGAGTTCTGTAATTTGAATCTGCTCGTTGTTTGTAGTAAAGTTTATGAGAAAATCTTAGAGTTGGGTCGTGATTTTTTCTCCCTTGAGCAAAGAAGTTCTCTACTTAATATTTATGTCCTCTTTATTTTCCGCACTTGTTAGTTACAGGAACAACAATAGTCTTTTTAGAACCAGGTTTTAAGGAAAACGAAAACATTCTGAGTAGAAATTTTAATTAATCGATACACTATTCACCCCTTTTAGTGTGCATAATTCTAACATAATGTAATATTTTAGTGGAGGGTCGGTATGAATCCCTTCCGCTCGATCTAAAGCACTATATTAATTTAGTCAGCACTAAATAAAGTCACAAATGAACATCGAACATAGTACCTGCTAAAATGACTTTGACATGTAGATGTGTCCCATTTTCTAAAATAATATTCGTCAATATTGTCTAGCCAGTAACCATCCAACAAAATTTTGCCATCTTCAGACTTGGACGGTGTTGATAATTTGGCATCATAATCAGTGGACATCATGAACAATAATCCAATGAGTTTGATACATATTCTTTAAATGAAGTTCTTAAATATCCTTATCAATATGTGGAAGAAAAGAAAAACATATGCTAGCTTCTCGATATCGTAAACGTTTATGTTTGTAGTAAATAAGAAATGTATTAATTCATTTTTATTTTCCATCCAATGTCTGGTTTGTACCCGCATTGAAGGCTTTGAGCTTCCATTAATTTGAATTTACATTGCATAATTAAGATCCATTAAAAAGAAAGTATTCTCTACTAAAAATTTTGTTATTTCGAAAGCTTAAACCGAATAACTCTATTAAGGGTGAAGTAATCATATCCCTCTCATTACAACCCTCGAATATATCAATTCTTGTTCTTGAAGCAATCTCAACTTGTTTAGTCATGTGATGTTTAAGTATCTGTTTTGGTAGGGACCGGAAATATGAGAGCTGATTGCATTTGCATCTCTATCTAGTGCAACTCCAATCAATTTTTATCCGCTGCCTTTTTTATTTGCTTTTCATTTGTTTCGTGTATTTGTTAATTGTACCCATCATATTCATTTTAGGTTAGGCTATCTGCCATATTTTTGGTTATCACATTTATATTCCAATAATGGGGTGCTCATTCAAATTAAAAATCAAAACTGGTTCTACACGCTGCTGATGCTCTAGTATATACAAATATAAGTGGTTGGCACTCCATTAGTTTTTTCTTTTGTGATCTGTTACCCGTAAAACGGATAACAATTAAATTTGTGCGGGGTTTTAAGGATATGTGAATTGATTCAACACAAGTAATCAAGACTGTTAGATAAACGAATTAAAGATAAAATAAATAATCAAATCGATCGTGACGTTGAATCCCGGTTCGGATTTAAGCTTAACATTGGTTTTGCCTTCGACCGGACCCTCGATTCGAAGCCAAATATGTATGGAGAATTATGATTAAAATAAAAACCTTTCCATAGCTAGAAAGCAGAGAAATAAGTTTGTATTGCCTTGACATGCGTGTTACAATGTGACTATTGAATAAGAAACTTCCTCTTTATATAGTTGGGGAGTTTTACACCTAGTACAATTCTAAAAAAAGTAAAAATCCTCCTTGTACATCAATCACTGATACACTATCGACATCGGACGAGATCCGCGCCGTGATATCTCGTTGTGTACGGATATCACGGTCCTTTATTAGTTGCGTGCAACCATTCGTAGTGCTTTCCGAGGTCTTGGAGCTCATTCCGGGCTCGGGAGGCGTTGTGTTGTCAGGCCCGGTGGCGAGCACCCCGTTCCGGTCTCGGTTCAAGGAGTTTTCAGATTCGGTCTCTATCCCATACATTCATACTTCCTACCTCGTTTGACTCATTGGGAACTCGGGGTGTGTGCTAACTCCGAGTTCACCCATACACAGATAGTCCCCTCGTTTCTCATAGAGTAGGTTCGCCGAAACGATGGAAAAGGATAGATGAACCCCGTTCCTTCATTCGTACCTTACAATCGAGACGGTGGATAAGCCGAAACATCCCATCAGTCGTATCGCTATGACTTCAGACACGTGTCAATCATCGACTGGTTGCCTCCAAATGTGAAACGCCGCGTATTGATTACATTTTCTCCTATAAAAGCTTCGACCTTATGTTCTTCTTCCACTTTCCGATCCTAGCTTTTACCTTCGAATTCTCTAGCGGCTATCAACTCTTTCAAATCTTCATCTCTTTGCCTTTGATCTTCAAATCTTCATAACTGTTCTTACGTTTCTACCCAGATCTTCATTGTACCTTCAAACCTTAATACTTTTTCCTTCAAACCTTCATACCTTTTCTTCAAATCTATATATCTATCATTTAAATCTTCATATTTTTTGGATCACGATGACCAAGACTTCCAAATCAGTTCCTCAGCAAGATACCTATTCATCTTCCCACCCGGCCACAAATACTGAGGCGGCCATTCCCGAGGTGGTTGCTCTCGAGACGGTTGTTCCCAAAGTGGTTTCTCCCGAAGTAGCTTCTATCGAAGCGGCCCCAGAGCCCCCCGTGAAAAGCTTTATTCCCGGGGGTTGCTCAATTGCAGACGACTTCAAAGTCGAGAAGGCCTCATACAAACAAGACCGAGGTGAAGGGGAATCGAGATATACATGCTCCATTATGAAGATACCCTTCCATAGTCCGAGAGGACTGTAAATGGGGAGGTAACGATATGGTAGTCCCCGGGCCTGAGGACGATATTACTACTCATGTGGAGGGATATTTAAGTGTTTACACTTACCCCTTCACGCTGGGCCCGGTAGACTCAGTAATTTTGGCCTTTTGCAAGAGATACGAGGTGTGCCTTGGGAAAATCCACCCATCTCTTTGGAGGATCGTGATCCTCCTACTTTATTTTGTGATCAACACCGAATCTCTTTGGTTCACCCTCGACCACCTACTCCGTATGTACAGTCCCCGAATTTTTCGAGGGGAAGTAATCAAGCTTACTCGTTGGGCTAGCAAGGCCCCCTTTTCGAGCATCGATGGGGATCTAGGCTGGCAGGGGTGCTTTGTTCGAGTAAAAACTGAAGATTTGATCCCTCTCGAGTTCCTGCCATTTCCTGAGAAGTGGAATGCATCTCGTAAGTGTAGCCTTTCCTTAAGTGTCAAGTCTCCTTTGTTTCCTTTCTCACCATTAGTATTTGTGGTCGTGCAGTTGTTGCTCAGGTTCCCAATGCGGTCCCCCGGCACAATGGAGTAGATCGAAGGCATATGCAAGTGGATGCCATGCTTCGAGTGCTCGTGGTGCAAGCTTTCGGAGGGCCTATGGAAGGCCCGTTCTCATGGTAAGGCTCTTCTCAGAATAGTTACTATTACACCTCAAACTTATGTAACACTGGCCTTTTCTTTTTTCTTCACAGGTTTGCCTAAGACGACTGAGCTTAGGCCGCTGGAAGGGGACGAGGGTGCGCCCTTACCCATTGATTCCACTGTTACAGGACAACTTGGGGCTACCGCAGAGGATAAGAAGAAGAGGAAAAGAAAGTCTTCGGGCTTCCCGGGTCCCGAGGTGAAGCCAAAAATGAGGGCGGCTTCCCGGGCTCATAAGCTCAAGAAGAACACCAACTTTCGGGTGCCGAATTCCGACTCGCTTCGCCGGCCCAAGAACGAGTCCGAAGAAGACAACATCTTTGTTGCTCATATATCGACCCCTACCGGGGAGCAGGAGGCAACCGAGGAAAAGAGCCATGGGGCTGATCTTCTTCCGACTCGAGAGGCTAAGATGGAGACTGGGGTGAGACCTCCTGAGAAACCGTTTCTGTTCCAAAGGAGGCGACCCTCTTCATTCCTTCTTTGATGGCGTGAACATGTCCACTTTGGAAGATTGTTCCGGGCTGGACGACCTGGAGATCCCGAATAAGGACGCGCCTTTTGAAACTGGCAGGCCGAGTTCGAGCCCAAAACTAGTAAAAAGGTTTCCTGCTCCGAATGTGGACCCCAGTCATAAGAGAGTAATCATTCTTACAGTCCCATAGGATGCTCGAGTTCAATCTGCTCCACTGGGCATAGCCAGCTACCTCCGATGTCGGTGACCGAGGAGGACCAGGAAAAGATGAATTAGGTGGGCACGTCGAGTCTCTTCAACGAGGCGCAACAAGCGTTGAACCGGGTAAGACATAAACACTCCATCATGAATTCTACTTAGGTTTAAATATCTCTTACCGTTTTTGTTGCTTTGTTGGCTTCCTCCGGTACCGCTTTGAAATCAACCAGCTCGCGTTCGAGCTCAAGGAGCAAGTTCAGAAGAAGGAGATGTACATGCTTCTTAGTGAGCAACAGGATGGGGCCATCAAGGATGTTCAGGCCAAGCTAGACAGGGCTCAAAAGGAAGCTTCGTCCCTGAAGTGGGAATATGCCGATTTGGTCAAAAAGGTAAAGGTATTTGAAGTTAAAAAATGAGGAGCTAGTCATGGTGGATAACAATACAACCTCGCAGGTGCAACAGAAGATCAACCTGATCTACCAACTCCGAGCCGAGATGAACGAGGTCGAAGTCATGGCCGACGGGTGAAAAAGCAAAATGGATCTGCTGGCTTGGGAGAAGGAAACCGCTAAGGCGGAGATGGAATCGATTGAGAACCAACTTCGGGTGTCGAAGGACAAAGCTGAAAAGTGGTCTCAGCTGACTGACGATCTCCGAGCACAACTGAGCTTGGCTGTCACAGAGCGGCACACCCTCAGTAAAGAATACGAGGCAGTGAAGTCCAAGTTGGATACAACCTCCGCTGATGCCGAAGAAATGATGGTATAATACAAGGCTGATGTGGAGGTAGCCAAGGTCCGCCTGAAGGCAAAGGCAGAATACATTAAGCGACTATCTCAAAGAGAGACCCTCGAAGAGATCCACACCCGAGGTTTTGCCCTGTCAGCTGAGATCGAGGATGCCAAAGAGTCCGAGGCTGAGGCGAAGAAGCTTTACGAGCCGGAAGGTGCCGAAGGTTCTGAGGGTTCTGAAGGCTCGGAAGGCTCTGGCGACAAGTCGGGACCCAGTGAATACTAGTTGTAGATGCCTTAGTACTTTTCTTAAAATATTTTGTCTCATGTACATATAATATATATATATATATATATATATATATATATATATATATATATATATATATATATATATATATTATTTATTTTGGGGACGCTTTTATGTGCCATTGTAAATATACTCCCGAATATATATATGAAATTTTCCCTTTCTCGTAATATCGTACCTTTACTTTTCTAGCATCTTTTCACAATTTCTGTTCATGTAATATTTCTAATGCCTTAGTATAGAATTGAATGTAGTTATAGAGCATTCATTTTTCAGAGATCCGAACAGGTCCTGACCTCGGTACAACTTTGTTTGCTCAAGGCTTTGAAAACTCGGTGTGACCGGAGGTTTATTCAAGATGCTTAAGCGATTTTTTAGATGATGTTTTTGCCGAGGGTAACCTCTTAGTAGGTTTTGAGTTCTTATAAAGGTCTTACTTTCTGATTACGAGCTTCGGACATCTCTGAGCTATTTTAAGGGTGGTCGTGGCCTTTCGTATTTGGTGCCTCCGGGATTTGGTAGCCCGGGTTGTCCGAACTTTCTTCGAACGACAGTCCCCGAACAGGAGTAGTCCTTGGGATTGATAGTCCCTTAGTAAATATAGCCAATGAGCTCTTAGGATCCTGAATTTAAGAGGCAAGAAAATGCGTAAGTAATAAGGCGAAACTTTCTTTTATTTTTCAATGTGTAAAGTACATGATCGAAAAAGCATAAAAACTTGTATCATGGCTTGAGTGGACTATGCGAGCATGGTTCATACGACACTTTTTCCCTTACATTGAATCCTAACCACCAAGCCTTAGCTTTTAGTATACAAAGTTTTTCTTCTTTCCTTGCTAAAAAACCTTGATCCTTAGCACGAGGGTAATGGCCCCCAGTATTTGAGATCGAGATTGAGAGGGCTTGGATGTTGTTGACATGAAGTGATTGGTCATTGACTCCGGTCTGAGACCTGCCTTCGAATCTAAGTTAATATATTTTACTGTTGCCTCGTTAAAAACCTTGCTGAAAGATCCATTTTGGGACAAAACTGTTTCAAGGGAAAAAGAGTATAACACATGCTTTCAGACCTAATAGCCACATCTATTCTTGACCATTGCCTGCAAATGTTAGTTTGATTCATAATATGATTAAAGAGTAGTTGATATCGTACCTTAGTAGTAGTATCACTTTAAGTGTGTCATGTTCCTGTTATTTGGTAGTTGCACGCCGTTTCCTGCTTCGAGTTTGTATGATCCTTTGCTGGTAATTTCGATGACTCGATACGGTCCTTCCCAATTCGGTCACATCTTTCCCCCATTCGGGTTCCGAGTGTGTAATGTTACTTTCATCAACACCAAGTCCCCGATCTTGAAATGTCGGAGGTTGTCTCTTCATTTGTAGTATCTTTCTATCTGCTGTTTCTGGGCGGCAAACTAGACTAAAGTTGCCTCACGTCTTTCATCTAATAGTTCTAGGCTCGTGACCATGGACTTTATGATTGGCTCCTCAGTCGCATATTGGAATCTGAGGCTCGGGTCTCCCATATCGACTGGAATCAAGGTTGGCCTCGTAGACCAACGAAAATAGAGTGGCCCCGGTACTAGACTTCGAGGTTGTATGATATGCCCATAGAACTTCGGGCAAGATTTCCTTCCATTTCCCTTTGGCATCGGTCAACCCCTTTTCGGTTTTGAAGTATGGTCTTCTTTGTCGATTCTGCTTGTCTATTCCCCCTAGGGTGGTAAGTGTCACAGGCATAGTTTCTGTCCGTCAAAACTAGCCTGTGCGATAGTCAAGTCCACCACTTGACTTTAGCCTTCTCACAACACTCAACCAAAATTACAGCAACTTTGGACTTAGAATATTTTTAGGCAGCTTTCAACGTAGTAAGTTTAGGACTGATTTAGGAAACGAAATTTAGTAAAGGCAACAAAAATAAAACGTGAACACAAAGCACAATATACAGGAAACTCTTTTCCTAACTTTGTATTTAACTCGAGCATACAAAGAAACTCAAACTCAAAGTACGGTCGTGTACAAAAGAAGATCACTCTTGACCCTCAGATTTTCTCACAAAGACTTAGGAACTCTTTCCTAACATAAAACATGCACTCTACACGTTTGTTTTTTATTTCCACAAGCATAAGTATGCTTCCCATTTATAACTCACGAGATAGCCCCTTTGCCTTACACTTGTCGCACTTAGGGTTAGACATTTCTCCCACACAACCCACTATTTTAGCCTAGTATAGTTTACATCCCCCCAACTACTAGGATCATTTAGATCATGCTAATAATAATGGAAACATGGCCCAAAAATATGCTAACAAAATCTGCCAGCTTTTAGCAAAAGCTAATAGCTCCCCATGTGCACAGCATGTGCCGTGTAACCGGCTTTGACTTGGTAAATATGAGGCTTACTGCCCTTGTGCATGCCTTGGCTTGAATCAGGTGCCAATGCCTTGTTCTCAGGTGCATTGCAGCCATTTTTAGACCATTCCATTGCCCACGCACATGGCCCTTTACCGCGCCCCAATGTCATGACAAGTCTGCCCCGCGCGCATGCCTTCGTTACACTTAGCCTTCCTTTGCCCTCTTCATTTTTTGCCTTGCCTTGGCATCAGTGGCTCATGCCTTGTTGCCTTTCCCATGATCAAGTGTCACCCTCAGCCCACATCTCATTTTCAAGCCCTTACCAAGCTGCCTTGCCTCCCTCAAAGCCTTGGCCATCACTTACTCGTTTCCCTTTTTGACTTGGTGCTACTCGTGCACCTTAGCTTGGCAACACTCTTGCTGCCCCATGACAATGCTCTCGTTTTCAAGTCAAGCTCAAAGAATCGGATCCCTAACAAACCACCCACACCCTTTGAAAATCGATGTCCTCGTCGATTACTCAATTTATGAGTCCTAAGTGGTTGACAAGCAACGCCCCGTGGCCTCATCTCTCATCAGACACAATTGCATTGACACCGGCCGTTTGTTTATCACTGGTTATTCCCTCCAATGCAGCCATCTTTTCCGCATCAGTCATTGCATTCAACACTTACTTCTTTGGAAAATCCCTTGCTCGATATGGCCCATCACAAATGAAATAACCGCTGAACTTGCCGCCCTTCTCCTTGCTCTTTGAATTTCCAGCCTCTTGCTTTACCTTCCCCTTATCTTCATTAGCATTGTTATTTCACATTTCTTCCACTCATTTTCCTTGTCCTTCTTTCCGTCGTTTGACTTTGAAGAAGAAGTCTTTTCACCTAAGTAAAAATCACCCAATGCATCAGCTGCAGCCAGGACACTTGCGAGGTTTTGAATATTCTGCCTACGCAACTCCAATTGTGCCCATTGTTGCAGCTCGCTCATGAAGTTGTGCAATTTATCTTCTTCCGACATATTGCTTATACTCAACATCAAATAAGTGAACTCTTTGACATATGCTCTCACTGATCCAGTTTGCCTCAACCTTTTCAATTTGTCCCTACATTTCCAAGACGTACTGCTAAGAAGGAATTGATCCTTCAACTCCTTTCTAAGCCGCTCCTACGACTCAATGTTTGGAATGTCCAAACTTTTATCTTCAGCCACACGAGTGCGCTACCATAACTTAGCATCTTCACTCCAATACATATTAGTCAAGGTTACTTTCTTCTTCTCGTCTTGCACACAAATAGCATGAAAGTACTGCTCCATATCCCAAAGAAAATTCTCCACTTCACGTGCACTCCTTGCACCACCAAATGCCTTAGGTTTAGGAATTTTAACCTCGAGATGATCAGCACCACGTTAAGGAGCATCCTTGCCCATAACATGTCGCAACACCACTGTCTCACTTTTTAGATCCGCATTCTCTTGACTTAGCCTTGCCAATTCTGAATCAATGTAGACAAGACTTGTCATGAGAGTCTTAAATTCATCACCTTCAGGGACATCCCCAATCAATGCCTCCAATTTCATTAGCCTTTCCCGCAGTTCGGTGTTACCACCGGCCATGTTCTCGAACAAGACCACAAAATCTGCCACTGCTCGTCGTGTCTCCATCATGAACCTGCTCTGCCTTGATACCAGTTGTCACAGGCGTAGTTTTTGTCCATCAAAACCAGCCTGTGCAGCAGCCAAGTCCACCACTTGACTTCAGTTTTTTCACCACACTCAACCAAAATTACAACTACTTTGGACTTAGAATATTATTAGGCAGCTTTCAAGTAGTAACTTTAGGACTGATTTAGGCAACGAAATTTAGTAAAGGAAACAAAAATAAAATGTGAACACAAGGCGCAATATACATGAAACTCTTTTTCTAACTTTGTATTAAACTCGAGCATACAAAGAAACACAAACTCAAAGTACAGTCGTGTACAAAAGAAGATCACTTTTGACCCTCGTATTTTCTTACAAACACTTAGGAACTCTTTCCTAACTCCAAACATGCACTCTACGCGTTTTCTTTTCTTTCAACAAGCATAAGGATGCTGCCCATTTATAATACACGAGACAACTCCTTTGCCTTACACTTGTCGCATTTAGGCTTAGACACTTGTCGCACATAACCCACTATTTTAGCCTAGTGTAGTTGACATCCCCCCAACTACTAGGATCATGCAGATCATGCTAATAATAATAGAAACATAGCCCAAAAATATGCTAATAAAATGTGCCATCTTTTAGCAAAAGCCAACTACTGCCCATGTGCACAACATGTGTCGTGTAACCGCCTTTGACTTAGTCAATCTATGGCTTGCTGCCCTTGTGCATGACTTGACTTGAATCAGATGCCAATGCCTTGTTCTCAGGTGCATTGCAGCCATTTTTAGACCATTCCATTGCCCACGCACATGGCCCTTTGCCGTGCCCCAGTGTCATGACAAGTTTGCCCCGCGCGCATGCCTTCATTACACTTAGCCTGCCTTTGCCCACTTTATTGTTTTGACTTGCCTTGGAATCAGTGGCTCATGCCTTGATTCCTTTGCCATGATCAAGTGTCACCCTCAGTCCACATCTCATTTTCATGCCCTTGTCAAGCTGCCTTGCCTCCCTCAAAGCCTTGGCCATCACTTGCTCGTTTCCCTTTTTGACTTGGTGCTACTCGTGCACGTTAGCTTGGCAACACTCTTGCTGCCCCATGACAATCCTCTCTTTGTCAAGTCAAGCTCAAAGAATTGGAGCCCTAACAGTAAGGTGTTGATAGTATTTTCTTAATCTTGTGATCCTCAAAACATTTATTTACCTTGATGCCGATGAATTATTTCCCATTATCGCACACGACTTCGGACGGTATCCCAAATTAGCATATCATGTGGTCCTAAATGAAGTCAATGAATTCTTTCTACCGGACCTTTTTGAATGCTTGAGCCTCGACCCATTTAGAAAAATAATCAGTCATGAATAGTATGAATTGAGCTTTACTGGGTGCCCATGGTAGGGGACTGACGATGTCCATTCCCCATTTCATGAACGGCCACAGGGACAGGACCGAGTGTAGTAGCTCTCCAGGTGATGGATCATCGGTGCGTTTCTATGGTAGTCGTTACATTTTCGTACGAAGTCCTTCGCGTCCTTATCCATTGCGGTCTAATAATAGCCGACCCTGATTAATTTCCTAAACACAGATTCTGCCCTCGAATGGTTTCCGCAAGTGCCTTCGTGAATTTCTATCAAGGCATACTCGGTATATCTTGGCCCCAAGCATCTGGATTACGGGCCATCGAACGTTCTCCTGAATAATGTCCCTTCGACCAAGCTAAATCTGGCAGCCTTGGTACACAGGGCTCTCGATTCTTTGGGATTCGAGGGCAATTTCCCAGTTTTCAAGTAGTCTATGTACTTGTTACTCCAATCCCAAGTTAAACTCGTTGAGTTTACTTCAGCGTGGCCTTCTTCTATCACTGACTTCATGAGTTATACGACTATTCCCGAACTAAATTCATCATCATCAACCGATGTACCAAAGTTAGCCAGAGCATCAACCTCGTTGTTCTAATTTCGGGGCACGTACTGTAGGGTCCATTCCTGGAATTGATGCAGCGTTACCTGTAACTTTTCTAAATACCTTCGCTTTCGTTCCTCTTTCACTTCAAACATCCCATTGACTTGATTTACCACGATGAGGTAATCGCACTTAGTTTCGACCACCTTGACCCCAAGGCTTTTAGCCAATTTGAGACGTGCAATCATGGCCTCATACTTGGCCTCATTGTTAGTCCATTTGACAGTTCTACTAGACTGCCTAACGACATTCCCCGTAGGAGGTTTCAGCACAATGCCGAGCCCGGACCCCTTTGCATTTGAGGCATCGTCTATAAAAAGGGTCCAAATTCCTGAGGTAGTCCCCGAGGCTAACACTAATTCTCTTTTGACTTCGGGCTCTAATGCCGGCGTCGACCAAAATTTGAGATTTTATGGCGGTTTGAGGTTGATACTCGATATCATACCCACTGATTTCGACGACCCATTTGACCAGTCGTCCCGAGAGCTCAGACTTGTGCATGATGTTCCTCTGTGGGTAAGAGGTTACGACACATATGGGGTGACATTGAAAGTATGGTTGTAATTTTTTGGAGACTCTTATCAAAGCGAGCGCCAATTTTTCCATGTGAGGATATCTTGTTTCGACCTCACCTAGAGTTCTACTAACATAGTAAATAGGGAATTACATACGTTCCTCCTCCCGGACTAAGACTCTACTTACCGCTACCTCAGAAACCGCCAAGTAAATATACAATTGTTTATCCACCCACCTTCGGGGTGTGGCATAGGGAGGGACTCGAGTGGTACCGTTTGAGTTATTCCAAAGCTTTTTGGCATTCTAGTATCCAGGAAAAGTTATTTTTCTTCTTCAATAGTGATAAGAACCGATAACTTTTTTTCGCGGACCTCGATATGAACATGCCTAGGGAGGCTATTCGCCTGGTCACCCTCTGAACGGCCTTGACGTTGTCCACCACAGTGATGTCCTCTATGGCACTGATTTTTTCGGGATTGATTTTGATCCCTCGATTGGATACCATGAACCCGAGGAATTTTCCAAGTCTGACCCCGAATGCGCACTTTTTCGGGTTCAGCTTCATATTGTATCTCTTCAATATGTTGTAGGTTTCCTGCAAATGTTTTAAATGGTCCTCTGCACGCCGGGAATTGACCAACATGTCGTCAATATAAACTTGCATTGATTCTCCTATATATTATTCGAACATCCGGTTTAATAGGCATTGATATGTGGAATCGCCGTTGTTTAACCCGAATGGCATTACGCTATAACAATAGGTGCTGAGTTTAGTGATAAAAGAAGTTTTTTATTGATCACTCTGGTCCATCCAAATTTGGTTCTATATGGAATATGCATCAAGAAAATCGAGTATCTCATGCCTGACCGTTGCGTCGATCATCCGATCGATATTAGGCAAAGGAAAAGAATCCTTAATGCATGCCTTATTCAGATCTTTATAATCCACACACATTCTTAGCTTATTTCCTTTCTTAGGTACTACCACTACGTTGGCTAACCTTTCAGGGTACCTAACTTCCCGAATGGATCCTATTTTAAGAAGTTTAGATACCTCGTCCTTGATGAATGTGTGCTTGACCTCGAACTGTGGTCTCCTTTTCTGCTTAACCGGATGGAACTTTGAGTCCAAACTCAGCTTATGAGTGGTTACCTCCGGTGGGATCCCGGTCATTTCAAGATGGGACCAAGTGAAATAATCTATGTTAGCTATAAGAAATTCAATGAGTTTTTTTCTGAGCTCGAGAGTTAGCCTCGTGCCTAGGTATACCTTCCGATCGGGTAAGTGTTAGATCAATATGACTTGTGCCAGCTCCTCGATCGTCGATTTTGTGGCATCAGAATCATCAAGAGCAATGAATGAACTAGGAACTCCATAATCATCCTCCTCGCCTACTCATCACTCTTCTGGTTCGATCGGAACCGGTATCGGTTTAATTTCTTCCTTCTTGGTCGGCTCTATGTTCTTTGATGTCGAGACCACGGGAACTGGATCACCTCCTCGACTGTGAACATTTCTTTTGTGGCCGATTACTCTCTGTAGACCGTCTTATTTCCTCCCGGCGTAGGGAACTTCAGTTCCCGATGTAATGTTGAGGGTACTGCCCTCATGTTGTGATCCTATGGCTTTCCAAATAAGGCATTATACCTCATGTCCCCTTCGATCACGTAGAATTTTGTATATTGAATCGTCCCGGCAGTATTCACTGGCATTATACCTCATGTCCCCTTAGATCCTATGTTATTTCTTCTTTAGTAGTTTCGCATGCTATGTTAAATTCGTTCAACACCCGGACCGCCGGCACTATTTGATCTTGTAACCCCAGCTGCTCTACGACTCTCAATCCGATGATGTTGGCCGAACTGCCTGGATTAATCAACACACGTTTAACTCGAGATTTGTTGATAAGTACAAATATCACCAGTGCATCATTATGAGGTTGTATGATGCCCTTGACATCCTCGTCGCTAAATGAAATGGTTCCCTCTGGGATGTAATCTCGGGTGCACTTTTCCCTCGTGATGGATACTTTAGTGCGCTTTATCATCAGTCCTTGGGGGATATCGACCCCTCCAATGATCATGTTGATGATGTGCTAGGGTTCTTCTTGTTCGGTTTATTTGTTGGAGTCCTTGTTCCTAAAGTGGTTTTTGGCTCGATCACTCAGAAATTCTCAAAGGTACCCATTATTAAATAACCGGGCAACTTCCTCTCTCAATTGTCGGCAGTCCTCGGTCCTGTGGCTGTGAATGTCGTGATACTTTCACATCAGGTTAGGATCTCTCTAGGTAGGATCAGACTGCAATGGTTGAGGCCACTTGGTTTCCTTGATACGCCTGATGACCGATACGATGTTGGCTGCATCAATGTTGAAGTTGTATTCTGCTAATCTTGGTGCCTCCCTTCCCCCGAGTGGCCTGTCAAAACCATTCTTTCTCATCCGATCTCTGCTATTGATCCCACAGTTGCTTCTCTCCTCGTTCCTCATGGGGTTATGCCCGGGTCCCCTTCCCCTTCGATCTGCACTGTATGGTTGATATCGATCTCGGACCGACCTTGATTTATGATCGACGACTCTCTTAGGCCTGTCGTCAGTTCTGATGGGATAAACGACCCCAGAAGGGGCTCCGAGTTGGTTGTCCTCGACTCTACTTCTTGACTTGTTCTTGTTTTGGACGTCGGCCCAAGTTACCGTCGGGTACTCTACCAAATTTTCTTTCAGCTGCTGTGAAGACAAGGAGCTTCGAGGGTTAAGTCCTTGAGTGAATGCCTAAACGGGCCAATCGTCCGCAACTAGAGGCAAGTCCATCTGTTCCATTTAAAACCTTGACATGAACTCCTTGAGCATGTCGTTGTCTCTTTGCTTAACCTTGAAAATGTTCGATTTTCTGGTTTCGACCTTGATGGCCCTAACATGAGCCTTTACAAAAGCTCTGCGAGCACAACGAACAAATCAATGTAATTTGGGGGCAAGTTGTGGTATCAATGCTCCTTTTGACAGTGTCTCCCCGAACTTCTTTAATAACACTAACTCGATTTTTGTCATCTTACAAGTCAATACCTTTGATGTCGCATGTGTAGGAGGTCACATGCTCATTCAAATTTGTGGTTCTATTATATTTCAGAATATCAGGCATACGAAACCTCTTCAGGATTGGCTTTGGTGTCGCGCTCGGAGAAAAAGGCTTTTGGGCAAATTTCTTGGAGTCCGGGCCTTTCAATATCGGGGGAGCTTTGGAACTTGATCGACCCGGGAATTATATGTCTCCACCTTCTTGTTGTTTGCCTCAATTTTCTTCTCACCCGATTCCACCCATTTCGTTAATGCTTCAAGCATTTTCAATACTTCGGGGCCGACCTAGACGCATCTTCACCCAGCCTCTCGGTGATCTGCTCATTTCTTCGGGTATTTTCTCGGAATGGTTCGGGCTCAACTCTTCTAGGGGCGTGGCTTTTTTTTTGCAGTTGCGCTATTACCGCATGTTGAGGCTGCAACATTTCGAAGATCAATTTAGACTGACCCCGTCGCCTTCGCTTTCAGGCGCTCCTCGAGCCGTCGGTTAGACCCCTCCGCGAGTGTTATTCTCGGGGTCGGTAGGCAGGTTGGCATCGATGGCCACCTGCGAGTTAGCATTGATTAGGTCTGCAACTGGGAATCCGTTGGGATCAGCAGGGGCACCTCATTGCTAGGCACCAGATTGTTGTTTTAGCTATGATGGCCAGACTTAGCCTCAACGTTCAAGTGCGCAGAATGTGAATTCAACATTTTTAAACTGACCTGCAACTCAGACCTTAAAGAACAAGTGTAAAATAGAGTGTGTTATGGAGATTTGTATCAAACTACCACTATTATCCTTAGCCCCACGGTGGGCACCAAGCCGTCAAACTGTTTACCCTTAAAATGGATAATAATTAAATTTGTACGTCATTTTATAGACATGTGGATTGTTTCAACACAAGTAATCAAGAATGTCCGATAAACGAATTAAAGATAAAATAAATAACCAAACGAGGCGTGACATTGAATTCGGGCTCGGATTTAAGCTTAATAGTAATTTTGCCTTCGACCGGACCCTTGATTCGAAGCCAAAATATGTATGAAGAAGTATGATTAAAATAAGAAACTTTCAATAGCTAGAAAGTAGAGAATTTACTTTGTGTTGCCTTGATATGCGTGTTATAATATGTCTATTGAATAAGAAACTCCCTCTCTATATAGTAGGGGAGTTTTACCCCTAGTACAATTCTAAAAAAGGTAAATATCATCCTTGTACGTCAATCACTGATACACTACCAACATCGAGCGAGATCCGCGCCGTGATATCCGATTGGGTGCAAGTATCACGGTACTCTGTTAGTCGTGTGCAACCATTCGTAGTGCTTTCCGAGATCTTGGAGCTCATTCCGGGCTCGGGGGGTGGAGTTGTCTTGTCAGGCCGGGTGGCGAGCACCCAGTCCCGACCTCGATTCAAGGAGTTCTCAGATTCGGTCTCTATCCCATACATTCATACTTCCTACCTCGTTTGACTAACCGGGAACTCAGGGTGTGTGCTAACCCGAGTTCACCTGTATACATGATCACTCTTTATTTATTCGTTTAGTTGTCTAGTCTTTAGACATGACATAATTTCATTTTATTTTCAAATTAGCATAGTTCGTGCATGAAAAGCATTAACAATATCATAGCTTCATAAAAGGAAATATTTGCACAAAAAATGAAAATAGCTCTTCCTTTTAAATTAAAATTTTCTTCCTTATTTTCTTAGATACTTTTTGGCTTATGATTTTCTTTTGCATAGTGATTTTGCGGGCTGAACTCTTTTAAAAGGATAAATCCCATAATAATATATATTTATACCTAGAGAAAGCGTATGACAAGGTTCATAGAGAAGTTCTCTGAAGTTGCTTGGAGGCGAAAGGTGTGCCGATTACCTATATTAGGGCAATTAAGGACATGTATGATGGGGTTAAGACTCAGGTTAGGATAGTAGGAGGCGGCTATGACGATTTTTTAGTTGTTATGGGGTTACACCAAGGTTCTGCGCTCAGTCCGTTCTTGTTTGCCCTGGTGATGGACGCTTTAACACACCATATTCAAGGGGAGGTGCCATGATGTATGCTATTCGCTGATGACATAATTCTGATTGATGAGTCACGATCTGGCATTAACGAGAAGCTGGAGGTTTGGACACAAGTTCTTGAGTCTAAGAGTTTCAAGCTGAGCAGGATGAAGACGGAGTACCTGGAGTGTAAGTTCAGCGCTAAGCCGATGGAGATGGGCGTGGATGTGAGGCTTGGATCACAGGTCGTCCCAAGTATAGGCATTTTCAAGTACCTTGGGTTAGTTATCCAGGAGGGAGAAGAGATCGACGAGGATGTCACACACCGTATTGGAGTGGGGTGGATGAAGTGGAGGTTAACATCTAGAATCCTGTGTGACAAGAGAGTGCCACCAATACTCAAAGGTAAGTTTTATAAAGCAGTGGTAGACCAGCCATGTTGTATGGGGATAAGTGTTGTCCTGTTAAGAACTCGCATATCCAGAAGATGAAAGTAACAGAAATGAGGATGTTGAGGTGGATGTGCGGGCAAACTAGGATGGATAAGATTAGGAATGATGATATTTGGGTGAAGTTGGGTGTTGCGCCCATTGATGTCAAGGATTAGGGTTGTAGGCTAGGAGGTAGTTGAGTCTTTACTTTCTTCGTACCTTTGTGAAGCTAGTCTGGTAGGGTTTTTGTCGTAAGTGGAAATGTTGTGTCTTACTACTCTTTCATTTCTCATAGTGTCGGATCTCTTTACTGGCTATCGCTTTTGCTTTGCATCTATCTTCTTGTTTCCATGTTGTAACTTTTCTTATGATTTATGGGGTGGTACTAATATTGTCTCTTTTTGTCTTTTTGTCTTTTTGTATTCTTGAGCCGAGGGTCTTTCGGAAACAACCTCTCTACTCCCTCGGGGTAGGGGTAAGGTCTGCGTACACACTACCCTCCCCAGACCCCACTAGTGAAATTTTACTAGGTCGTCGTTGTTATTGTTGTTGCTATATCTATACTATATTAAAGGCATGAAAACCTTTAACGAAATGTGTTTTGTCTTTTTTACCATTTAAAATATATTTTACATAGAACAAAATTTTAAATTAGTTTTCTAGTATTAGGATTTTAAAATCAATTAAAGTTTGGTTATTAAATCTTTCTGTGTCTTAAATAAATTTAAAGATCCTTAATATTTAGAATTTTAAAATCACTTAAGATTTACCTTACATAAATTCTTTCCTAATTGAAGTAGGTAACATAAGTATAATTGGTACTAAAATTAGAAAACGTTTAAGGCTAAACGTTAGCTTTTACTTGTCAAGAAGACATGTAGAAAAGGATTCTTTGAGCATAAAAGTTTCATCGCAAAATAACTATAATTCCTTAATATTATTTTTCTAAATATTTATTCTATAATATCTTAAGTTTAACTGAAATTTTATTTATTAATATCTTTGTCTTTGAAAGTCCTTATATTTAGAATTTTAAAATTAATTAAAATTTAACCTTCCGTAAATTATGTTCTTATTTGATGAATGTATAATAATCATATAAAGTCCTTCATGCTAACTTTGAACTTTATATATGCACTATAATAGATTTTTATATTATATTCGAACTCCTTTCCTTCACTAGCTTGCTTTAGTATCCTTTTTGAGTGTTTTTGTGATTTTTATTGCATTTTGATTTTGTATTCATTTGACGTTCGCAAATTGTTAGTTGCATACTTATATGTGTTAGATACTATCATTCAATACTATATAGGTTTTCGAGGGTTATGTGTTCTTGCTCAAATTAAAAAGAAAGCATTATAACTTGTGAAATTGAAATTATGACATTATAAAATCAGAACAAATTTTAAGTTGAATTATTAACTAATGATTGAGGATTTTTATGAGATTTTTTTTTCTTGACTAAGTTAGTTATATATTATCAATATTAATGATCATCCTTAGGAACTTACATCGTGCGTACCTTGAGGCTAGTAGCCAAAAAATTATGTTATTTAAAGTTTGAACCATAATACTCTAACTCGAATTTTGACCTCTTGGCCCGGGCGAGGATCTTTTTGTGGTTTAGCTCAGCATTTCATATCTTTTTGTCTGCATAATTTATTAGAGTTTTTCCTTTGGTACTTCCTTTAATGTGTAATTTATATTTAAATTTTATGTTTATCTATTCATCATGTTACTTATATATGTTGTTAACTTTGAGCCGATGGTCTATCGGAAATAATTTCTCTACCTGTATAAGTTAGGGGTAAGGATATATATTCACTATCCTCCCCAGACTCCACTTGTGGGACTACGGTAGACATGTTGTTGTTATTGTTATTATTATTGTTGTACTTATAGATGTTACTTTATAATGACAATAACACATAGGTGGAGCCAGGAATTGATGCTTATGGGTTCGGCATTCTAGTTTTCTTAAGCTATTGGATTCTATATTAATAATTTGTACATATTCAATAAATTTCTCAAGAAAATTAAATAACTTAAATCAAAGTTACTGGATACGACCGAACCAGTAATTTAAATGCTAGCTCCAACCCTGCAGTAACAATAGTAAATAAACTTATATAAAAACCTTGAAGTTGAGACCGGAATATTAGTCTTCCCCACCTTTCCAACTCTATCGTATTGGAAGAGAATTGGTTTTCCTAGAAAGCAAAGCCACACTTAGTCTCAATATGTTCCATTAGCTTTTTGTCAATATTAAACTTTTTCTTTGTTTCTTCCTTTTTAGCATCGAAGGCAGCAAACATTGACTAGAGCAAGTCAAGAATCTCCAAAAGAAAGGCGTGTTTACGCATAATATATATTTGGTTCAAGCAAGTTGCATATGGAATAAATTAGTGACAGAATTGGGAAAACATTTCCAAGAAATTGCATGATTCTAGTATTCAGAATGAGACAAAGATAATGGTCCACCAAACTACGATGTTATTGTATTTAGGTCATGTTTTTAGGTTTAATCTGATTTCAATGTCCCACTTCCTTGAAATATAAGCAATTTTAAGCAAATGCGTTAAAGAGGTTCAATTCTATGAAGATTCATCCTTCAATGTGAAAATTGTCCCCTCTGATTAAGAACTGAATGGACTTATATAGATCGAGGCGGCATGGGATCACTCATGGGTATGGATATGATGAGTTCATTCAACTAAGCGACAATTTTGGAACGACTCTTGGCACATTTCAGGATGAACGTATGTTTAAGTGCGGGAGAATGTAACGGCCCGACCAATCGTTTTAAGCTTTTGTATTCAGTTTGGTGGTTTGAGGTCATGAGTAGCCTCCTATAGTATATTACAACTTGCATGTGTCGTCGGTTTTGGTTTTTGAGTGGTTCGGGATTTATTTGAAAGAACGATTCTCAACTAGGAAGCTTCAAGTTGAAAGAGTTGATCGAGTTTGACTTTTGTGTATTTGACCTCGGATCGAAGTTTTATGGTCCCGTTAGGTCCGGACGGTGATTTTAGGCTTGGGCGTATACCCGAATTTGCTTTGGATGTTTCTAAAAGGTTTTGGCTCTAATTGGCAAAATTTGGCAATTTGAAGGTTTGAAAAGTTTATAAGTTTGACCGGGAGTTGACTTCGATGTTATAGAGTTCAGATTGTTGTTCCGAAAGTTGAAATATGTTATTTTTGTCATTTGGGACTTGTGTGCAAATTTTGGTTGGATTCCGGATTGGTTAGGCTTAAATAACACACTTGGTTTCAAATTTGAAATTTATGAACTTAAGAGATTGATCTTGATCAACGATTCCTAGTTTTGATATTATTATTTGTGATTTGAAGCCTCGAGTAGGTCTGTGTTACGTTTTAAAATTTATTGGTATGTTCGGATGAGGTCCCGATGGACTCGGACGCGTTTCAGAGTTGTTTCGGACCATTTTGTCTCTTGTTGGTATTGCTGGTTTCTGTAGGTGATCGCGAAGATATAGCCGCGATTGCATAGTGTTATGAGAGCTGGTATTCTTCGCGTTCATGTTGGCATGTTCACGTTCGCGATGGTTGGGGTCTTTAAGCCTTCGCGTCCGCGTCTAGGACTACATGTTCGCGTAATGTTGAGCTAGGCTGGGAAGGTCATGGTGGGTTGACCTTCGCGTTCGCATGAGGTCTCCGCGTTAGCGAGGGTCTGTGTAGATATGAATCGCGATTGTGTTCCTGAGACCGCGTTCGCATATGGTGTCTTCGAGGCAGTTTTGTTTTGTGTTTCGTGATCACGAAGCTGGTCCCACAATCGCGAAGGGCTTAACTGAGCAGTGTTATAAACTATTTCGAAGGTTTTGGTTATTTTATAATATTTTGTGTTATAGAGATCGGATTTGGGCGATTTTGGAGGGATTTTCACGATTTGGATTGGGTAAGTATTTTTGACTCGGTTTTGAGTATATTACGTGATTTCATCTTCGATTTTGGCATTAATTTAGTGAATCAAAAAAGAAATTGGGGTTTGTCTAAACTTTTGTAAAGTGAATAATTGAGTTTTGAACATAGATTTAATGTCAGAATTGAATAAAATTTATATGGTTGGACTCGTATTCGAATGAGTTGTTAGAATTTATGAGTTTTATTGAATTCCAAGGTGCGAGGCCCGGTTGACTTTGAGTATTTGATTACAGATTCGGCCTTTATCGTTTGGGTTCGATTCGTAAGGCATTATTTGATGTTTTTAGTTACTTTTGGCTAGCTTCAAGTTGTTCGGAGTAAGATTTGTGCAGGATGGCGCTTCTAGTGTATCGATTTGGCTTGTTTGAGATAAGTGTTTTGCCTAGCTTTTTTGGAATTTTTTTTTCTAATAAAATGATATTGTTTGCTACATGCGGGGGTGATGTAGATGCGTGGTGACGAGCGTATATACGTGTGCCAGGGTTATACATGCTCGGGGGTAGATTAGATGTTTCTTTGTGCCTTATTGGAATATGTAAATTTCTTGCCACATGTTTTACTTGACTTCTATAATAATATGAATATGAATTTAAATGCTAGAAACCATGATTCAACTTATTATAACTTGATTAGATTTGACGGAGTCTTTGGGAAATTGTTGATGTGCTAAATTCGATCATCACTATACCTACTCACAAATACATGTCTATGACCATAATTCAGAAGTACTTGGGTTCCATACTTATGTTGAAAAGAATATTTTAGCTTTATCGAGATACTTGAACAATAAAGTTCTTGAGATTTATTGAATTATTTATTGATGCAAGAGATGTGATTGATGTTCACGTGGTGTATTTGCTTAACCACTCTTCTTGATATTATCCATACCTACCTTGCTTGTCGTTGATATACATGTGCTTGGTGAGGAAGAGTGTAAAGCACAAAGGGTGATGTCGGTCCATTGCATAAACATTATCATGAGAGGAAGAGAGTAAAAGCACGAAGGGTGATGTTGTGCCATTGCATATACATTATCATGTGAGAAAGAGTGTAAATCACAAAGGGTGATGTTGTGCCATTTAATATACATTATTACGCACGAAAGATAATATCGTGCCATTGTTTTACATTATTATGTGTGAAAGAGAGTAAAAACATGAATGGTGATGCCGTGTAATTGCTTTTATATTATAATATGAGGATGAGAGTTAATAGAACGAAGGGTGTTTCTGTGCAAGTGAGTACGAGAGACATGCATTATATTGTAATATCTTTCCTTTGTGCATGAATTTATGTCTTTGTTCTGAGTTGTCATTGTTGCACCTATGCTTTGTACGTGACTTGTTGTTGTTGTTGTTGTTGTCCCGCCTTTGCCTTCTACCTAAATTGTTATTGTTCTATCCACGCCTTCTATCAGTTTATTTTGTCAAGATTCGGTTTTCCTTCTTGTTTGTTATATTTACATATATGCCTTCTCTCGTTTGTTGCGCTTTCATCTAAACCTTCTACCTTGCTAGTTAGTGAAATCTATGTCCTCCTTTCTCAATTGCTATCATTACTTCTGTGCCTCCCACCTTGTCTGTTACCATTGTCCATATACTCTGCCTTGTTTGTTATTGCTATTCGTGTACTTTCCACTTTTCTATTACTGTTATTGGCATTTCTTTTACCTGATGTGTATTGTTATATATATGCTTAATGAGGATGAGATTAAGCACGAAGGGTATTGTCGTGCCAATTGATTTAACGTCCATCCATATATTTAGTAAGGATGAGATAAATGCAAGAAGGGTGTTGCCGTGCCATTTGACTTGATGTCATGAACACATTCCTCATACTATGAAGATTCGTGGGTTTACTGTGTTGTTTGGTGGTTAACGCTTTAAGAAAAGGGTTGGTTGTGATATTGAGGAACCTGATCGTGAATTCTTTTAGTAATCATTTACTGCTTCGTATATTTGTTCTTGCACTCCTCTGTGTTATTTCTAGTATTGTTTCTATTAAAAATCTAACTGAACAGGTTATATTAGTGAGTATTATTTGACTTAAAAACCTCGCCACTACTTCACCGAGGTTAGTCAAGATACCTACTGAGTAAATGGGGTCGATTGTACTCATACTACACTTTTACACCTTGCGTGCAGATATTCGGCGAGGGCCAGCTACGGAGTTCGTAGACCTAGCATCAAAGACGTATTAGCAATCCTGATACTAGCTACTAATTGTTCGCGGTAGCTTAGGGTTTATATTTCTATTTATGTAAATTTCAAACAGATGATGCATCTTTTCTCAAACTGAAGTTGTAATCCTATTCATAGTCACTCGTGACTTGTACTACCAGTCCTTGGAATAGTTGTATTAGACTCTTTTGGCCATTTTATTTAGTATCTTTGTTGATTTTTTATGATAGCAGTGGCTTATACAGTTGGGCTTACATAGCGGGTTGGGTTAGGTGCCATCATGACCTAGTGGGATTTTGGGTCATGATACCAATGCATCGCGAGCCTAACAAACTTGCACCTATATGCGATGACTATGCACCGCAGAATTGGTGCTTAGTTGAGCTCGGTAAGGGATGTGTGATACTAATTTAGTCAAAAATATCAAATCAAATATACTCAATTATTCATGCAAATAAAAGGTTAAAATTTAAAGAAATAATGTTTCTCTCTCTAGGCTCATGTTAGCTTAGCGTGTGCCAACCATGGGTAGGAAGGGGATACCAGCTGCTCAGGCAATGGTTTAGGCTCATAAATTCGTGGAGAAGGCAACGAATAAAGCAGTGGGTTTCAGCAAACAAGCTTTGACTAATAGTGATAGGGATCGAGCAAAATCAGCATTAAATTCACCAGTGAAGGTTTTACATAAACCTGCCACAGTAAAAGAAACAAAGTGGAAGCAGGGAAAGAAAAATTAGGAGAATGGTTAGAGGTGATGCATGCAAACAATGGTGTGAGTCGGCAATAATGGGCCGATGAAGTCGAACATAATGAGATTGAGATTGGTATGTCTTGTAAGGTAAATGTAACGACCCGACTGGTTGTTTTGAGCATTTGCATTATGTTCAGCCATTTGAAGTCTGGAGTAGCTTTGTATGATGTATTATAACTTGTGTGAATCGTAGCTTTTGGTTTTCAGGTAATTCAGAATTGATTTGGAAGACTGATTCTCAACTAGGAAGCTTTAAGTTGGAAGAGTTGACCAAGTTTGACTTTTTAGTATTTGACTTCGGATAGAAGTTTTTATGATTCTATTAGGTCTGGATGGTGATTTTGGACTGGGTCATCTTCCCGGATTTGTATTTGGATATTTCTAGAAGGTTTCGGCACTAATTGACGAAAGTTTATAATTTGAAGATTTGGAATGTTCATAAGTTTGGCCGGGAGTTGATGTTTATGATATCATGTTAGGATTGTGGTTCCAGGAATCGGAAGAGCTCAATTATATTATTTGGGACTTGTGCGCAAAAAATGAATTCATTCCGAGTTGATTTGATATGGTTCGGCGCGAGTTTTGAAAGTTGAAAGTTCAAAAGTTCTTCAAGTTTGATTTGAGGTGCGATTCGTGGTTTTGATGTTGTTATGCGTAATTTACGGCCTCGAGTAAATCTGTATTATATTATGGGACTTTTTTGTAT